>NC_030820.1:61180042-61487584 GCF_001704415.2 Capra hircus
TTTTTCATTCATTGTGCAGGGCATTTTGCCTTATTAAATAAACCTGAAGACTCGGGTCTTTTAATTTTGGGAAAACATACTATCCTCTATTCTCTTTTCTCTTTTTGGAACTTCTGTTTGTTGTATGTGGGACTTTTCTTGATGCAGTCCATTCTCTTTTTCTTTTGAGTCACTTCTCTGGGGAATAGCCTATTGGTTGTTGCTGTTTTTTTTGGGGGGGGGTATTATTTTAAATTACTAGCACATTGCTCGTGGTCTCAGATGTTTCTTCTTTTTGTTTTTTTAAAATAGCATTTTGTGCTTGTCTTTGTCTCTCTGAGAGTATTTGTTGTGGGAGCTTCATTGTCTCTGTTTTCTTTCAGTTCCTTCTGTTTATTTTGGTTGCTGGCCTTCATGTAGCAGTAGTGCTTACTTATCTGGTGGGCCTTGATAGATCATTCACGGTGAGAACTGGCACATTCTGTGTTGCGGACGCTACTTGTCGACTGTCGTCGAGTGGGGACCTGGATGTTGTGTTTTTTAAATTCCTCCAATTGTCTGTACCTTGAAGGTGTTTTTCCTTCAGCTGGTCACTGTTTGCCAGGTAGCAGAGAGCAGTCTGGGGTTGGAGTTGTAGGGCTGCCACTGTTGGGAGAGCTTTGGGAGTCAAGTTGAAGGAGAGAGCTAGTGGTATCACCATTTTGTACAGGTCTTTGACTTAATACTTTGGCTTACGGAGTGTGGCACCTCACTCTCTCCGTACTCCTTGAGCTAATGTCTTCTGTTCCAGAAAAGCATTAGCTCAGTTGTGTCTGACTCTGGGACCCCAGAGACTGTAGCCCGCCAGGCTCCTCTGTCCATGGAATTCTCCAGGCAAGAATACTGGAGTGGGTAGCCATTCCCTTCTGCAAGGGACCTTCCCAACCCAGGGATTGAACCCTGGTCTCCTCCATTGCAGGCAAGTTCTTTACCACTACACCATGTGGGAGGCCCTCTATTCCAGAACCTTTCTGATTTAGTCCATTCAGAATATAAATCTCCTGTTTTCTTCTGGACCTGGAGGAGAGTATTGCCTGACTGGGGACAGAGAGGAGATCTGAGAGGTCTAACTTCTTAGAATTCCAACCAGTTCTCTTGTTTTCATTCCCATGCCTCACCTCTGTCGGCAGTGGTTCCTGGTGCCTCTTAATCCCTGTCCCTGTAGGGATTTTACAGTACGGCTGGCCTGCTCATTGTGACTTTTCCTTCTGCTGTCTTAGACTTCAGTTGTCTTTCCTTGCTGAGTATTCAGTCACTTCTTGTCTTCCTACTATTCATCTTCTGTAATTCTGTTGATAGTTCTCATGTGCTTCCTTTTCTTCCTTTTTTCTCTTTGTGTTTATACCGTTTAAAATACAGCCATTCCAAATGAGGCTGCAGGAGTTTGCAGAGAGCTGTGTGTGTGTTCATTTCACCCTGTTTAAATGGGAGCTGCAGCTTTTGTGCAGAGAAAGTGGGAAATGCCTTTGACTTCCACACCAAACCCTACCCTTATTCATGCCATCCAGGCCTGTGGCCCTTGTTCCTTCCCAGTAGCAACCAAAGATCATCAGTTTAAAGTGCATCCTTCTTATTCATATGTATCCATGAAAAATGTGTGCTTTGTTTTTGTAGATGTATTTTTTTATTCCTCTTACCTACTGTTTAGTAGTATATCATATCAATATTATCTATCCAGTACCCAGTTATAGACATTTAGGTTTTTCACATTTTTTCCCAGTTTTGCCCAATTACAAACTGTAATAGTAAAACTGCTGTAATGATAATCCTTTTACTTTTGTACTCTTCATATGCAAATGTGTGACATTTTTCTAGGAGATAACTTCCCTATCTTTTAATGGGTAAAATGGAGGTGGTCATTGGGGGGGCTCAAAAATCTTTCATTACATTTTCTTTATATCTATTGGTGAGAAAAGTAGAATTACAAAACTTCTAAATGTTTTAAAATTTTTATTGAGAAAAGTGCTTTTTTAATGGTCTAGAAAGAAGAAAGAATTTGTTTCTAAGTCTTGCGATCCCATGAACTGAAGCCCGCTAGGCTCCTCTGTCCATGGGATTTCCCAGGCAAGAATATTGGAGTGGGTTGCCATTTCCTTCTCCAGGGGATCTTCCCAACTCAGGAATTGAATCCAGGTCTCCAGCATTGCAGGCAGATGCTTTACCCACTGAGCTACGCGGAAATTCCCCATGGTCTAGTAATCCCTTGTTTGGTCTTCCCAGCTGGCTCAGTGGTAAAGAATCCTGCCAGTGTAGGAGACTTGGGTTCAATCCCTGGGTCGGGAAGATCCCCTGGAGAAGAAAATGGCAACTCATTCTGGTGTTCTTGTCTGGGAAATCCCATGCACAGAGGATGTTGGTGGGCTATGTAATAGTCCATGGAGTAGCAAAAGAGACTGACACAACTCACCGACTGAATAAATCCCTTATTAACAGTACTAAAACACAAAACACTTTGAGAATTGAAAAAACTTATTCCTAACTCATTTGGTAGTAAAAACCTGGCTTGTCTAAACTCATTTGGTGGCAAATCTCTGCTCTAGACTGACAGGGACACTTTAAACCTATTTATTTCACTTGGTATATACATATATGTTAATTCAAAAAACATTAACATCTGTGATTGTGGATTACTGGTCGTGTTAATATGATATATTGCCATTCTGAAATTCAGGAAATCTTAACTTCTAAAGTACATCTAGACCCAGGGGTTTCAAAGGAAAGATCACGGGCCTGTCAACTAGAAAGTTTGTTTGCAGCCATCAGTGGCACATCAACCAATTTATTTTGGTTGATGGAATTTATTTCTGGTTGATGAAAACTACTTTTTTGTCATTAGTGAGATCTCAGACAATTTCTTCTCTTTAAATTGAAAGAGTGTGTTCATTTTCAAAAGAATAGCTCTTTCTTTTCTCTTTGACAGCTGTAATATTGAAATTGCTTGTGATAATGCAAATGGATTTCAAATTCAAAGAACTTATTTTACATTAGGTATTTTAAAAAAGGATAAAGCCTTTTCTCAAGCATACACAGAGGTTGCTTTTTACTAGTTTTAATTTTCCTTTAGGGTTCACATAAGAAAGTTAAAACAGTAATAGACCATTGTCTAATGATGTTTTACTTTGGATCTATAAGCTTTTTATATACTTTAATGTTCTTTATTTGGTTTTTACAAATTTTTATTAGATTTGTTCATGTTTTCAAAGGTATTGAATTTAGTAAGCAATTTTTTATCCAAGTTTATTGGGATATAACTCACAGACCATATAGTTTACCCATTTAAAGTGTACAATTCAGTGGCTTTTAGTATATTCGTAACTGTGCAACCATCACCATTATCTAATTCCAGAACATTTTCATTCCCTGTAAAGAAACCCCACACCCTTTAGCAATCATTTCCTGTTCTCCCCTTCCCCACCCCCTAGCACTGCTAATCTTCTCCTTTAATTTGTATGTGTAGTTAGTCATTAAGTTGTGTCTGACTCTTGGAACCTCATGGACTGTAGCCTGCCAGGCTCCTCTGTCCGTGGAATTCTCCGGGCAGGAATACTGGAGTGGGTTGCCATGCTCTTCTCCAGTTGATCTTCCAGACCCAGGGATCAAATTTGGGTCTCCCGCTTTGTAGGCAGATTCTTTACTGTCTGAGCCACCAGGGAAGCCCACTCCTTTAATTTACTAGAGCTTTATTTTTTTAAAAAAGCAGAGCCTCTCATCTTGTTCCTTTTTGAAAATATCTTTTGCTTATTTGCGGCCCATTGCTTGTCCCTGTACAATCAAATACTACTAAAAAAAATCATTCAGCTCAGAGTTTTATTGAATTTCATTGAATCTGCTAGTCAGTTTGAAAAGAATTGACTTCTTTACAGTGTTGAGTCTTACCTTCAAGAACATGATATAGCTCTCCATTTATTTTGGTTTTAAACCTGTGTCAGTAGTTTTGTTTTCTTCATAAAATGGTTATGTTTCTGTTGTGAGCTTTATCTCAGAGTAACTTACATTCGTTGTTATAAATTACATTTTCTAATCATTGGTATTATTGCTGATGTTAGGATCACTGGCTTTTTTTTTCTTTTGATGTGATTTTGAATCTTACATCCTTGCTGAATACTAGTTTGGAGTCTCTTGGATCTTCAATGTAGCTAATTATACTTAGGAATTATGATAGTCTGATTTCTTCTAATTTCTTCTTGTTTCTTCTTGCTATGCATTGGTCAGGAATTCTAATATACTCTTGAATGGTTGGTCTGTTCTTAGCTTTTCATAATACACGTTAAACAACCCTTCGATCAATCAATCAGCCTTCCCTAAGAGACAGTATAGATTTTTTTTTAAACATTTGACTTATGGGAAAATATTTTATCTGGTTTTATTTATTAATACTGATTGTTCCCCTCACCCTCATCACTAGTCTCTTTGCCAGTTGCCTTCCAAACGAATAGATTTGTATTTTAAAAACATTTGTTTGTGTTACCAGGTGAACATGGGTAAAAATTATATGGCAGGTGTTCTTTGTACTGCTTTTCGTCGTACAGCTTCTCTTTAAAAGTGAAGTTGTAATGAACTGCTGATGTATGCAGCAGCACGGACGACTCACGAACAGGAGACTGAGGGACCTCCTTGGCGGCCCAGCGGTGAACCGCTCTGTGCTTCCACTGCGGTGGGCACGGATCGATCTCTGGTCATGAGTCTAAGATCCCGCACGCCGTTTACACAGACAACAACAACAGGCAAAACTAGTTTCCAGTGGTAGACATTGAAACAACCATTATCTCTTGGGTGAGAGGGGCAGTGTTTGTGCAGACTGACTAGGAAGGGCACAAAGGAAACTTCTAGGGGTTCTGGGTATGGCCTGTGTCTTGATAGGCATTTGTCAGAACTAATCAGGTGGTATACATTTCACTCTTTGTAAATTATCCCTCAGTTTTCTTTAAAAAGGGAAAGGACACAAGGGGTGTACATTGATTCAAGGACGTTCTCCTACATAAGCACAATACAGTTCATCCATGTTGTAAGTACCTGTAGCTCACTGGTTTTTTTATTATTGTGTGATATCCATTTATTGTGTATTGGTCAGTACAGTCGTTGATCAGTCCATGTAGTGATTCTGCTGATGGGCACTTTGTTTACAGCCGAAGTTACAGATGATGGTGTCGTGAGCATCTGGGTATGCTTCCTGATGTGGACATGCATGTCTTTCTCCAGGGAATTGAAACCTAGGACTGACTTGCTGGGTTATAGGACGTTTATATCTTCAACTGTCAGATAATGCCAAACTACATTCTCAAATGCTTGAATCCATTTTCAGTGTCCTTGTTCACATCCTCATTAGCACTACTTGGTATCGTTAAACTTTAATTTTAGCCATTCTTGTGGATGTGATATCATCTCATTGTGGTTTTAATTTGCTTTTTTTTGGTGTGTCTTCCTTACTTAGTGAGGTTCAGTATCTTTTCATGTGAACGTTGGCCATTTAGATATCCTCTTTGGTATAGTACCTAATTCATGTCTGCCTATTTTTCTTCCTGATTGTCTTTTTCTTTCTTTCTTTTCCTTCTTTCTTTTTGACTGCACTTCATGGCGTGTGGGATCTTAGTTCCCCAACCAGGGATCAAGCCTGAGCCCCCTTAGTGAAAGTGCAGAGTGCTAACTACTAGACTGCCAGGGAAGTCCCTGGGTTGCCTTTTTTTTTTTTTTCCTGACTTAGGGAGTTTAGATACAAGTTCTTCATTGGTTATATGAGTTGGAGCTCTCTTCCTCAGCTCTGTAGAGTAGCCTGCCCTTTTTACTCTATTAATGGAATTATTTGCTGAACAGAGAATATTAATTTTAATGTTCAATTGATTGATTTTTTCCTTTTTAAAATAATGTCCTGTGTGAATCTTAGAGATGTTGGGTTAAAAAGTATATCATTTTTAGATTTTTGCTCACAAATTTCTTAACTCACTATCTGTATATAAACTTTTAAGTACCATTTTCACTCTCACCAAGAGTATTTGTGATTTCCCCACACTTTTGCCAGAACCGGAGTTTTGGGGTCCTTTTTGACAATTAATAAACCTCTTTTTTCATTAAATTGAGTATTTTATGTTAGTCTGCCTGTATGATTGAGGGAATAAATTTATTGCATCATTCTAAGAACATGGCAGCCAATAAGCATAATTGCAAGATTAACACTAAAAGTACTCTTTAGCTTTTGATCCTTGAGGCATATTTATGGTTGGTAGGGAAAAGAAATAAAGATATAAAAAGCCATTTTGTTTTTATTAATTAGGTCAGAATGATATTGGCTTAAATTCATGAAAACAAATTGATGAAGACTTACTACCGTAGTCCCCCATTGTCTGGTGGGGAGTACGTTCCAAGACTCCCCAAGGGGAGGCCTCAAACTGTGGATAGTACCTAGCTCTGTATATACCTATACATACTTGCCTATGAGAAAGTTTAATTTTTATATATTAGGTACAGTAAAAAGTATAAATCAGACAGAGTAAGGAGTGCCAGCAGCACCGTGTTTGCCTTTGGGGCCATTAATAAGTAAAATAAGAGTTGCTTGAACACAATCGCTGCAGTAACCATGACTGTCGATCTGATAACCGCAGTGGCCACTCAGCGACTCACGGGCAGGGTATGCTAGACAAAGAGACAGTCCACTTTCCAGGTGGGGGTCAGACCTGGACAGCATGAGATTGCACCCCACTACTCGGAACAGCGGGCGGTTTGAAACTGATGGATTGTTTTATTTCTGTTACTTTCCATTTAATGTTTCTAAACCATGGTTGATCATGGAAGGTTAAAGAAACCTGAAGATAAGTAAGGGCTATTATATAGTAGATCAAAGGACCCATGGAATTAATGAGTTAGAATTTTGTGGGTTTCCCTTGTAAATTTTTGACATGTTTTTAAGTGATATAATCATGATTTTGCCAATTTTTTTTTCCTTTCTCTTTTAATTCCTTCCCTGCTCCAGTTCTTAAAAAAAAGTACTCAGAAATTAAACACAAGAAAGCTCAAAGAGCCAAGGCAAGTCTGCCCAAGAGTAGCAGGCTCCCTCCCACAGGAGCCAAATTCTGGAAGCTGGGGTCTCCACTCAGAGCCTGGTAGTATGGTGCAGAATAAGGTAGTTCCAGAAGCTAGTGGTAACCCAGCCCAGAGGGGCTTTCTGCACAGGGACACCACTAACAGGGTCAGGCCGTGTAAGAAATGATGTTTGTTGGACTTGTCAAAGAGCTTCTTCCCATAGGCATTTGGAAACTGGGCTCCATGTGCCCCATAGGAGGCCAAGCCTAAGGCCCCAGCTCTGAACAAGGCACCCCCAGGCCGCGGAAAGCAGCCCTGGGACCGGCCATGGCTGTCGACAGTCACGCGCCGAAAGAACACCGCCTGGCCCCCCCAAGAAGCCTTGCCTATTCTTTTTCACATACTTTTATTCAAAGAAGGCATCCCCACCCCAGTCTGTTTCTGCCCCCCCTCCTCCCCATCCCCCAGTATTCATTCATACTCCTTCCTGCTTTCAAGATAGCTCCTAAGTTTTCCTTGGAAATGGATATTGATTTGAGACTCTTCAACAGACACTGTTGGAAGAAATGTTTGTTAGGAGATGAAATTTGGAGTGGCACTCTCCTCTACACGCTAACCTTTTTCCTGCTGTCTTACTTTAGATCTTTATCCTTTTCAAGGGCTTTCTGTCAAAGTCTCAACTCTTCTTCCTGCCTCCAGGCTTCCTATGGTTAATGGAATGAAATTCCTGAAACTCAGATCATTCTCCTGATTAATATCCTTCAGAGACTGTAAAATAAATCAGTCTTAATCCCTCAGCACAGTGTCATGACAGTCATCAACCCTCTTGCTGTCTCTGTCCTGCGCACACATCCAATTTCTCACATGCCCGCTGTTTAAAACTCAGCCCAAGCAGCCCATCTCCTGGGAAAACTTACCTCCCTGGTCCTAATCCTGTTTCTGTACCTCCAGACCCTCTCTGCTCCAGCTCAGTTAGATGCTCCCTGTTCTGGGCTGCCCCTGCTCTCTTCTATCCCTGTGCTTTGTATTGTTACAGCTTGGGCTTTCTCCTCTACTCATTTGGGGGCAGGGCTCTGATTCCTCTCCTTAGTCCCACCCCACCCCCCACCACAAAACTAGCATGGTGTAGCTTATAGGAGGCACCTCATAAATGTTTAATGAATGATTAGATGCAAAGTTATATCTGAATTTCTTGATGTATATATGAAAAGAATTTTCGAAGAAAGAGGTCAGTTAGAAAGGGATGGGAATTTAATCAGTATTCTAAATCCCGCTTCTCCGTAAGCAGTACATGGTTAGGAATGACTGCTGTGCTTGTAGGATATGTAGGGTTTTGCTCACCTGAGTCATGCCTTGTTGTCACAGAAGGATGCCCTGCAGTGGTCTCGCAGTCCAGCTGCGGTGGAGGGAGAGGAGCCAGAGGACACAGCTGATGTGGAGAGCTGTGGGTCTAATGAAGCCAGCACTGTGAGTGGTGAAAACGATGGTAAGTGCCTTTGACAAGATGGGCGAAGAGCCACAAACAGTCGAGCTGGGGACTAGCCTTTACTTCCCTCTCTTCCAGTTTCTCTCGATGAAACATCTTCAAATGCTTCCTGTTCTACGGAATCTCAGAGTCGGCCTCTTTCCAACCCCAGGGACAGCTACAGAGCTTCCTCACAGGTGGGAGTGCTTCGTGACTGGGTTGGGTAGATGAAGAGGCAGGCACAAGATAGAACTCCTCCTGCTGTGTTCAGTGAGCATGCTGAAGTGTGGAGAAAATCCGTGGTCTCTACCTGTTAGCATCATTTGACAGTGGGCCTTAGGGAAAGTGGGCAGTAGATCTGAGAACAGAGCGGTTTGTTTTTTCTTTTTACTGTGGATGGATGATTTCGTTTGTATTTATGAAAAACCTGGGAACATGCAGGGAGAAGTAGAACAGTGGGGAGAAAGAACATGAGCTTGGGAGTCAGTAGTTTGAATTGTGACCCACCACTCACTAGCTTTGGGTAGATTCTTCATCTGGAAATTGGGGATAACAGTGCATTCCTTTCAGTATGGGATGATGTTTGGCACGGTGGCTCCATAGCCTGAGTCGTTGCTGCAGTCGGCATCACCTGCCCCTACTGGTTGAACACTAATTCTCTTTTACAAGACAGTGGGGGAGACAGTGGTCCGAGAGGGATGGCTAGTGTGACCTGCAGGTGACACGGGCTCCTTTTGTATTCTCTCTGGGGAAGCAGGCAAACAAGCAGAAGAAAAAGACAGGGGTGATGCTGCCTCGAGTTGTCCTGACTCCTCTGAAGGTAAACGGGGCCCACGTGGAATCAGCATCAGGTACGTGCCACCTCGTGGTTGTGATGCTCCTTCCTCAGGTCCTGGGGCCTGCCTCCCTCCAGCAGCAGTTTCTGGCCCAGGTAGTGCCGAGCCAGTACAGTCAGGAGCCCTCCTCTGACGGGCAGCACACCACGGTGGTGAGACCCGACCTAGGTTCTGGCGCGGGCTCCGCTGGGCGCCCTCCCCTTGGCCTCACGGGGCGGTCGTGAGGGTCCGGTGAAGGCGTGTGCAGGTGCTTGGTAAAAGGTGCAGTGCTGTGCAAACTAAAGACAGCGGTTTGGCATTCTTACATGATATTTTAAAGCCAGACCAGGAGGTGGTGATCTCTGACAGCCCCAGGCTGGGCCGTGGAAGCACCGGTATTGCTGGCAGCATCTCAGGGAGAGCTGGGAGAAGTAAGCTTGTCTGAGAGCCGTGGGCGCAGCGCGTGATGCTCTTGACCCGTGGAATGCTGTGCCTTCAGGGTTCTCGGGCCGCCACGCCGATGGCGAGAGCGGCAGCCCGTCCAGCAGCAGCGGCGGCTCTCCGGCCCTGGGCAGCGCTGCTATCCGTGGCCAGGCCGAGCTCGCCCGGGACCCTGCCCCGCTCCTAAGAGGCTTCCGGAAGCCGGCCACAGGTGAGTGGCATGGCGCTCATTTCCCTACCTGTAAGGGGCCCCTGCAGGCCTAGAGATGATGATGTCTTCTGCTCCATTTCCTTTATAGTTTCTGTGGTTTGTTTTTACTTCTTGGGTGGCCCTCTGTTTTTTTTATTTCCTTTGGCTTTCAGCTTGTAGTTTGGTTATTACACAGAGAGTTTTCTCTGCTAGACTGAGAGGACTCCCTGTGGGCGCAGATGGTACCCCAGTGCTGCTTGTATGTCCCTGTAAGGGCCTAGCCTCTGCCTGCCTTGATATGGCTCAGAAAGTGCTCAAGTGAGTGAAAATGGCTTCTGAACTTCTCAGTGGAGCATTCCAGCATTTGTTTTCTTTCTTTGGTAGCATCCTGCCAAGTTTGTTCTCCACATCAGACGCCCTTTTTTTATAACCTAGTCAGTATTGGAGTGGGAGCCATCCATTTGGGGCATGCAAATAAATTCAGTAGCATGCACCCCCTACCTCCAGTGGGGCTTACTTAGCAAGGCTAGTATGCCATTTGCTACTTCTGGCTCTATGTCTCAAAGCCCACATGCTGGATTTTTGTAGAAGGGTCCCATGAAACTGTTAGGAAGACTAACCTTGGCTTCTGAGGATGAGAATAAGCCATTGTCCCAGTGGCAGCAAGGCTTGCTGTCCTGTAGCTTCCCCAGCTCCTCAGCAGTGCTCCGTTTCAGTCTCACAGGTCTGTATCCCATTGGCCGAGGCCTTTGTGAGAGGCACTGACATTTCAGTGGGCTTTAAGCAGCTCTTACTACCTTTCTGCCTGGAGGTCAGACCTCTCCAGTCCCTTCACAGAAGACTTCTGCAGATTTTTCTGTAGGACACTCACTAGGTTTGCTTTTAGACAGCTTCGTAATTTCTCCCATTGACTTTGTGGAGCCTGTTCTCCAGCTTTGGGAGGGAAGTTCAGAGTCTGCCCCTGGCCTGAGTTTCTCTGGGAAGATTGTCCCTTCAGGCTGTGATACAATCTGCTACAAGAGTCTTGTCTGAGGTGATGCCAGCCCAGGTGTTCTCTTAAGTTCAGTGGTAGCCAACAGGTTAGACTAGACTGGACGATTGAACGGAATGTGTGCAGATAAGTTCTGGGAAGCTTGGGTGCTGCCACCAAAGTTTTCCATCAGTTGGCATTGGCTTTTTTGCTTTAAGAAGCTGAAAATCTACATTTTGTTTCTTATGGCTTGAAAAATTACAGGTCAAATGAAGCGCAACAGAGGGGAAGAGATAGATTTTGAGACGCCTGGGTCCATTCTTGTCAACACCAACCTCCGGGCCCTGATCAACTCGCGGACCTTCCATGCCCTGCCGTCCCACTTCCAGCAGCAGCTCCTCTTCCTCCTGCCCGAAGTAGACAGACAGGTATGGATGGGAGGCTTCCTCTGTGCGCTCTCTGCACCAGCTTCTGTTCTCTTTCTAAGATTCTTTATTGTTTGTTTCATTCGTGTGCCCTTTTTTTTTTTCGGCCTCTTTCCTTCTAGGTGGGGACTGATGGCCTGTTACGTCTCAGCAGTAGTGCGCTGAACAATGAGTTTTTCACCCACGCAGCTCAGAGCTGGCGGGAACGCCTGGCTGATGGTGAGTAGACATTCTCATCCCAGTGGCTTGAGAGGTGCCTGCCATGTGTGGTATCACTTGTCTCCTGGTGTTTAAAATCCAAACACTTGTTTTTCAATGATCTTTTTTTCAAGGAGTATTGAGTATAAAGCAGGCTTTTCTCTAATTGATATGGTGGATATAGTACCCCATGGCTCTGAAGAAGCTACAAGAGTGTTTAGCTTTCACTGTTTAGTGTGTATATATATTCATCTATGTTGCCTCTTCATCATTAAAACTGTAAACTCCTATTCTTTCCAGTAACCATGGCATTGACCTGCTTTTTAAGTTCCACCAGGTACTCTTGTCCTTTTAGACATTGTCACTTGGAGTGAGTATTAGCTTCTCTGTAATTTTTGGCTGCACAGTATGTGGGATCTTAGTTTCCTGACCAAGGATTGAACCCATTCCCCCTGCAGTGGAAACACAGAGTCCTAACCACAGGGCCTCCTGGGAAGTCCTGATTGTTAGCTTTTCTTAATTCAGTTTTGTGGGGAGGCTATGTGGAAACTGTGCTGGGAGGTCCCCAGGACCTCTCTCCCGGCTTGATGATTTGCTTGGAGGACTCAGCCCATAGTTGTTCTCACAGCTGTAATTTACTTCAGGAAAGAATAGAGACCAAAATCAGCAAAGGGAAATGAGGGAAACCAGGCGCACGTTTCCCAGGTCCTCTCCCAGCAAAGTCCCACCGGATATGCTCAGCTCCCTTAGCAAGGAGTTGTGAACATATAAGTGAAGGGTAGTCTACCGGGAAGCTCATCCAGAACTTGGTGCCTCGTGTTTTTATTGGGAGGTGATCATGTAGGAAGCCTCTGCTTGGTGCATACCTGAATTTGAGATTCCCCGAAGGAAAGCAGGTGCTCACCATTAAGCCATCTGGTTTGCATAAACTGTTTAGGCACAGTGAGCCATTCCTGTCAGTTAAGGGGTGGAAACCCTCCTGAAATCCAATTTCCCAGATGTCAGCCAAGGGCCCACCTTGTCAGCAGGCCTGCCTCAGCCTGCTCTGTTAACTTCTCCCTATGTGTGGAGTAAGAACTGTTCTCTTGTTGATTGGTTTTGTTTTGCATTTTTGATCAGTATGTTGCTTGCTTTCCAAGGACTGATGACCCTAGCGAGGAGTCAGTTTCCGTTATAATAGACATGTTAGTTCTGTCCTGAGTAAGGGCAGGACGTGAGAGGGCCTAGGAGGGAGCCAGGAGCCAGCATGAAGATAGTGAAGGGTAGGGAATGATTTCCAAGCTCCCCAAAGCCACGTGTTGTTTTGTAAACTCCTGACATGGTAGAACAGCAGGATTTGGCTTTTCCTGAGGCATATTAATCTCCTTAATATGCTACTCAAAAAGTTTTGTTTCTCTCTAGGTGAATTCACTCATGAGATGCAGGTCAGGATACGACAAGAAATGGAGAAGGAAAAGAAAGTGGAACAATGGAAAGAAAAGTTTTTCGAAGACTACTATGGACAGAAGTAAGGCCCTGGGTGCTATGAGTTGTGTGGCTTCTGTGGATGGTGGGTGGGGGGTGGGCAGAGCAGGTGTTTTCAAAGCTGTGCGTGTTGCTATGTTTCCCGAGAGCTGGAGATCGCAGGGACTCTCATTTGACTTGATGCCATTTGTGAGGAAGCTGACATAGGATTTCACATAGTTACCGTGCAGATTGGTTTTGTTCTGAGAATTCTAGTATCTGAGTGTATGTCATATGTAGTGATGTGCTCTCTCTGCCCTGTAGCTGACAATCTGACTTTGATTTGCAGGTTGGGTTTAACCAAAGAAGAGTCATTGCAGCAGAATGTGGGCCAGGAGGAGGCTGAAATCAAGAGTGACCTGCGTGTCTCAGAATCAACACGACCACAGCGTGGCCCAGCCACCCGGCAGCGAGATGGGCATTTCAAGAAACGCTCTCGGCCAGATCTTCGAACCAGAGCCCGAAGGAATCTGTACAAAAGACAGGAGCCAGAACAAGCAGAGATCGCTAGAGACACACAGTCCGTGGCACTAGACATCCCCCTCCACAAGGACGGGGAGGCTAAGACCGACGCAACAGGGGTGGGCAGCCCCCACCCACCTGGCACGTCCTCCGCAGCATCCAACCCAGAGAGTCCCGAATTCCCAGCGGAAACTGTGGCCTCCCGGCTCCAGCCCAGTCCCAGTGACCCAGCACGTGTCTCTGCGTCTCCAGACAGAATTCCCAGCTTGCTGCAGGAGACCGTGGATCAGGAACCCAAGGATCAGAAGAGGAAATCCTTTGAGCAGGCGACCTCTGCCTCCTTTCCCGAAAAGAAGCCCCGGCTTGAAGATCGTCAGTCCTTTCGTAACACAATTGAAAGTGTTCACCCCGAAAAGCCACAGCCCACCAAAGAGGAGCCCAAAGTCCCGCCCATCCGGGTAGGTGGCTATGTGATCCTGGCTGCCCTGTGCCTGGGCCTTTGAGAGACAGGAGATTTGTGGGGCTCCTTTATAGGGACAGAAGGCCCTGGGCCCTTGTGCTAATTCTGTGAGAGTGTAGAGCTCTCTCTAGAGAGCTGTTCTTGAGACTAACACCAATAGCCCAGGGCTAAGGTTCTTCTCTTCCTCACTTGGTTGTTCACCATTATCTCTACGGGTCAGAACCCTGAGGGGTTTTAAAATCTTTTACTAGGTGGTGGTAGATTCTTTGTGTAGTGACTCGCACTGTCCCACCAGAAATTAAATTTAGGAATAGGGAACTTAACAGCCCTTGAGCAGGGTCTCTTCAGAATGGTGTGATGTCTTGTACAGCTATGAAATGATTTGATTCTCTAGGCCATGACTTTTAAGCTACTAGGGTCCCAGTTCAGAGAAGGCAGTGGCACCCCACTCCAGTACTCTTGCCTGGAAAGTCCCATGGACAGAGGAGCCTGGAAGGCTGCAGTCCATGGGGTCGGTGAGGGTTGGACACAACTGAGAGACTTCACTTTCACTTTTCACTTTCATGCACTGGAGAAGGAAATGGCAACCCACTCCAGTGTTCTTGGCTGGAGAATCCCAGGGACGAGGGAGCCTCATGGGCTGCCGTCTATGGGGTCACACAGAGTCGGACACGACTGAAGTGACTTAGCAGTAGCAGCAGTAGCAGCAGGGTCCCAGTTGAGCTTAACAGTTTCTAGGTCAGAGCACTCAGTCAGTTAAAACTGTTCTGTTCTTCTCTTGCAGATTCAACTTTCACGTATCAAACCACCCTGGGTGGTTAAAGGTCAGCCCACTTACCAGATATGTCCCCGCATCGTCCCCATCACGGAGTCCTCCTGCCGGGGCTGGACTGGTGCCAGGACCCTTGCAGACATTAAAGCCCGTGCTCTGCAGGTCCGAGGGGCGAGAGGCCACCACTGCCATCGAGAGGCGGCCACCACTGCCATCGGAGGTGGGGGTGGCCCGGGTGGAGGTGGCGGCGGGGCCACCGATGAGGGAGGTGGCAGAGGCGGCGGCAGTGGTGATGGTGGTGAGGCCTGTGGCCACCCTGAGCCCCGGGGAGCCCCGAGTGCCCCTGGAGACCGTGCGTCAGATCTACAGCGAACACAACTACTGCCGCCTTGTCCTCTAAGTGGGGATCATGCCCAGGCCGAAACTGCCGTGTCCAGAGCCAGGAGAGAGGACCTGGCTTCTCTCAGAAAGGGGAAGAGCTGCCCACTGCAGAAGGTCCTAGATGGCCCCAACAGCGGGCTGGAAGATGCCTTCCAACTCCCCGTTGCACCCACTCGGGACCCGCCATGCCAGGCTTTGCCCCCACTGCCCTCTAGAATCCCAGAACCTGAGAGGTTAGTTGAGCACCTTGTGTTGCATCCAGAAGGTAGAACTGAATGCAGGTCTGGTACCACTGCCTGGGAAAGGGGTGATGAGGAGCCAGCACCTACGATCCCCTCAGAGAACAGTCCTGTTCGGGCTCTGGCGAGGCCTATTGGATTAGAAGAAGGAACTGGCCAGGCTCCAGACAGCGGCAGTAATCCCACCATGAAGGATCTTGTGAACGTGACCCCCAGTTCCATCCCCGAATCATCCTTGGCCAGTTGCCTGCAAGACAGACCATTTGATGATGAATCAGAACTTGATGACTCTGGCCCACCCACAAGGGAAAGTGCTTCTAGACAGGAAAACTTGAAAACTGAGGCTCCTGTCTCCCCTGGTGCTGCTCCTTGGAGGCCTGGCCTGTCAAATGACGAGGCAGCAGGACAACCTGAACCCGACTCCAGAGAAGAGGTCCCATCCGCTAAGTCCCAGGTCAGAGAGAAGTGGGAGAAAGTGGCCGCCCTCATACCGGCATCGCCTGCGAGCTTGACAGCGGAGGAGGGTCTGGATCCGCCCGTCTGCTTGGCTTCTCTCTGGACAGTGCCCTCTGGCTGTGTTGACAGTGGCGGCAGCGACTGCAAACAGCTGGACGGTGACAAGCCCAGAGTCAATGGAGACTCGGAAGCCCTGAGTCCTCACAGCGAGTCCACAGACACTGCCTCTGACTGTGAGGGCCACCTCTCCGAGGACAGCAGTGAGGCCGAGCCTAGTGCAGCCTTGGGGCTGAAGAGGTCCTTGGTGGCAGAGCAGGGTGAGAAACACAACCGGAACCGCTGTGCCTCGCTCTCCAAGGTGAATGGCAACCTGAGTCTGGTCCCCAGGACAGATGGGATGGTTGCTCCTCAGAGCTGGGTGTCTCGAGTATGTGCAGTTCCCCCAAAGATCCCGGACTCCCTGCTGCTGGCCAGTCCCGAGTACCAGCCGAGACCCGTGTCCCTGGGCAGGCCCACGTCCTCCGTGGAGGCTGCTAACCCCCTTGTGATGCAGTTGCTGCAGGGCCACTTGCCCCTCAAGAAGGTTCTCCCTCCAGCCCACGGCGGCAGCAAACCTGAGCCCCCACGACTCCTACTTACAGCAGAGCAGAGCCCTGGTGGCTCCCTGGGGGTGGGATCATTGCAGGATCCTGGGGAGAACAGGTGCGAAGTTGGCAAGAGCAGTCCAGAGTCTTTGCTACCTGAGAGCTGTGAAGCAAGTACCGGCTTTGCCCGGCTGGAGGCCAGCCAGGCTCCTGGGGCACCCCTAAAGATGTCCAAGAACGCCCCGAGTTTAGACTCTCTATATCCAGTGACCAATCCGGTGGCTGCCTCTGGAAAAGCAGAAGTGGATTTCAAAGAGCAGTTACCTCCCTTCAGCTTTGAAGATCAGAAGGAAGCCCGTGACCTGTCCCAGTGCAGTATTTCAACTGCTGCCCCAGGTGTGAGTCTGGGAAATCTCACTACCTCGAGAGCCCCTCTTTTCTCATCTCCAAATGCGGTCTCCTCGGGTCCTGATCAGGCAGGTCGGGCCCTGGGGGATCAGAACAGTGCAGGAGGCCAAGGGAAGAAGCTCTTTGGCTCCAAGAACACAGCTGCAGCCCTTCAGTGCCCCCGGCTGGTGGAGCCGACGCCACTGCCTGCGGATGCCCCTCCCGCTTTTCCCAATAGGAAGTCAGGGCCAGGCAAAACCTCTCTGTCTGGTGGGGTACAGACTGCCAGGGAAGACTGGGTCCCAAAGCCACCGCCTGCCTCTCTTGGCAGCATCAAGAGCGAGAAGACTCTTGGTGGAGGGCCTCTCAAGGTGGATGCAGAGAACAGAAAGGCAGTGGGGCCTGGTCCCCGGGATCTGGTGGATCACTTGCAAGGGATGCCCTTTGTCCTTGATTTGCCTTTCTGGAAATTACCCCGGGAGCCCGGGAAAGGGCTCAGTCAGCCTCTGGAGCCTTCTTCCATCCCCTCCCAACTCAACATCAAGCAGGCATTTTATGGGAAGCTTTCCAAACTCCAGCTGAGTTCCACCAGCTTTAATTATTCCTCCGGCTCCCCCCCCTTTCCCAAAGGCCTGGCCGGAAGTGTGGTGCAGCTGAGCCACAAAGCAAACTTTGGTGCAAGCCACAGTGCATCCCTCTCCTTGCAAATGTTCACCGACAGCAGCACAGTGGAAAGCATCTCGCTCCAGTGTGCGTGCAGCCTGAAAGCCATGATCATGTGCCAGGGCTGCGGCGCGTTCTGTCACGATGACTGTATCGGACCCTCAAAGCTCTGTGTATTGTGCCTTGTGGTGAGATAATAAATTATGGCCATGGGAAAAGTTGTATATTTAGTGTGTGTATTTTGATAATGATGGATCTTAAATCTGTATACAGAATATCATTGATAAAACAGACTCTGTCTCTCTAGGCAAGAGTTCTCTTGCTGCTCCCTGAAATCTACAGTGCTAAAGCCCCTTGGCCACTTGTCGGCCCTTTGGGTCTTGCTGGAAGGGTTTCCTGCAGGGCAGCTCGCTGGGCTGCCTAAGGCCGGCCAGCTAGCCTGAGCTCTCGTCAGAGACAGAGCCTGGTGCGATGTGGGGGAGCCTCCCTGAGACTTGGAGGGTCTTGAAACTGAAGCGAGAAGGTTGTGTTCTCCACCCAGGGGACTAACCTACCCGAACTGAGTAGAAATGTCAGTCTTCCACTGCCCCCTCCATCTTTCCTGCGGCTGCTGCTCTGGGGAGTTGATGGGGAAGAAGCCAGCACAGGGTTAAAGCAGCTCCCAGCAGTGCCCACCAGGGGGCTTAAGCACCTGCTGACCTCAGGGTCACAGCCAGCCATTTGCCAGTTGATGGAGCCAGTGTGATCTTCGCTTCTGTTGCTGAGGCCAATTTGCCCTGTCTCCGAATAACCCACTGGCCTGCAGGAGCTTTCGGAACCTCGAACAGACCTTCTTGGACAACAGGTCAGGGCTAGGATTGTCTTTCCTCCTTGTAAGTCAGGTGTCCAGACGTTTGGCAGGTGAATTCATCTGTGCAACAGCTTGGGCATCACTTTGGACTCTGTGGGAGTGGGCATCTCCAACACACCTGTGTATGTGAAACTCATTTTACATTTCAAAGCAGTGTGTTTTTCTTATTTTTATATTTTTAACTCTTTATCCTTGGATGTATAAAGTGAACTTTTGGCTTCTGTAAGTATGCTCTATGCACCTCTGATGTTTTACCATATATTTATATGTTGTACACAGTACTGGCCGATTCTGTAAATGGATGTATTGTACAGAGAACACGAACGACTCTCCCTTAGTTCGCGTCTTCAGCATCGTTGCATTAAAGTGGTGTGATTGACTTCTCTCCGCCCGTGTCAGAGCCACTGCGTGCTGTGCCGCCCAGCACGAGGGGTGGAGCGATTGACTTAGCGACCTGCCGGTTGCCCCGGTGTTTGGCCACCGGTCAGCCGCTGGACCTGCTGCAGCTGCAGAGCCACTGGCAGCCTGGCCACTCGTTGCTGGGCAGACTTGTCTTGCTCCTCATCTCTTCTCCAGCCTCCACTGGCAGCTCGCTGCCGTGTGTGACGGATCACCACCACCAGTGTTAAGTGCTTCTGGATTCTCGGGTGAGCGCCCTGGGCAGCCCCCAGGTGGGCCTTCTGTTCCCAGCTCCAGGCTCACCACCTGTCTGTAGTAACCGGGGACCACACTCTCCTGGGGCCGCAGGGCTCCACTGGACACACCTGTGACAGCAGGTTAAGGAAGAAGCAGCTGTGCCAGCCTCCGGCCTCTCTTCCAACATGTTCCCAGCAAGTAGATGTGTCCAGAGCTGTCTCGCCTCCTGCTTCCTGCCTTATCTCGTACCTCGAGTTGTGAGTCGAGCCTCCTCCTTGTTGAACTTAGGTCTCACTGTGCGAGTGCGTCTGTGTGAGCTGTGAAGTTGGTGTGACTTCAGCAAGCCTCGTTTCATCTGGAAGGTCTTGTCTTTCCCCCACTTTCCCTCCAGTGTGGCATTTGTGTCATCTGCAGCACGAGTGGGAAGTTGGCAAAGACGTGGTGATTTAAGTGCAGTATTGGCCAAGTCCTGGTTGTCAGCTTCCAGAGTCTTGTTTACCAAAGACAGGGAGCAGAGGCCCAAGTGTGTTTGATCCTCTTCTTCCTTCTGCTGTGACCTTTGGGGCCACTCGAGGGGACAGTTGGAAACTGGTCCGCCAGGGAAAGCACTGCTCTTGTATGTCTCTGTGGTCTTGGAAAAATAAACCTGTACAACGTGCACTTGTCTCTGTCGTCTTCTGCGGCCGTCTCGCTGGGCTGGGAGGAAGGTCAGGCTGAGGGGGAAGAAACTGGCTCGCCTCACCTTGGCGTTGGAGCTGATGTCTTTGCGTGCGGAGTTCTTTTGTGACATGGGTTCCGAAGGCGTGACTTGTCAGTGCCGTGGATCGTCATGCCCTGTGCGTGAGGTGGTGAACACACCCATTCTCCACTGTCTGGACTGGAAAGCAGAAATCCCATTTCAGCAGTGAGGTTCCTTTCCTCTTGAGAATCCAGTCGTGAGCTATGACATCCCTCCACAGCTCTTCATCCTGACTGCCTCGCTGAACCTGAGGTTGCCTGCGATTCCTGGGTATCTGTGGGGAGGGTGACAAGCAGCGGTGAGGGTGGGGCTGGCCTGAGATACGGGGTCTGGTGTTGGTTGATGAGCCTGAGTGGATAGAAGACCTTTGACTTTAAAGGTTAACTGAAGTTCATAGCCATTTGTTTCCTGTGAATTGGAGAAAGTAGACCTCGCGTGTGGGGCAGTAACGAGCTGTGATTCTTTGGTGCTGCTGTCTGATCAAGGTGTGGGTGGAGAAGTCAAGGTTGGGGGCTTTGTGGTGACAGGTGACTGGCGGTGGTGCCGTGCTTGTGCCTTCACGTCTCAGAATTTGCTCACTTCTGCAGCTGCTTAGAACGCAGTCAAAGCCTTGCATCTCAACAGGAGGGTGGAATGGTTTCGAGAGGGCCTGGCTGCCTGCCAGTACCGTGGTAGGGGCAAGTCACTCAGCCTCTGGTACCTCTCTCATCTCTGATTTGGGGTACTAGTTGCCGCTTCATAAAACAAGTGCGCGATGCCTAGTGGGTGCTCCAGCCTGTTCACTTGCCCAAGGCCAAGACCCTATCTCTGTGAACGCACAGGAGAGCACAGTATAGCTCCTGGTGCCTGTCTGACCCTCACCCCAAAGAGGAGCTATGGAGAGGGGACCCATGTGGCGTGCTGAGTGCTGGGGCAGGCAGAGCGGACATCTCTATGGTTGAGTGTGTAGTCTTGGGTTTAGAGATGGGTCCTTGGGAGGAGAGGCTTGCTTAACTCATGGTCTTACTGGCCCGGCACAGGCTCGTCTGCTGGTTTCCTGTTCAGTCTGCTCATGTGAAAATCAGACCCTGCTTGAGAGGGGTGCTCGCGTGTACGTGTGTGTGTGTGTCAGACCCTGCTTGAGAGGGGTGCTTGCATGTATGTGTGTGTGTGTGTGTGTGTGTGTGTGTGTGCACGTGCACACTCAGTCCCTTGGGCCTCAGGGACCGAAGCATCTGCCTGCCCTGGGCCCTGAGAGGAGGCGGCCCAGGCTGTATGTGTGGGTGGGTGCCATTTAAATTGGAGGTTAATATTTGAAACCAAACAGTGCCAGTGATCTGTGCGTCCTCAAGTCTTTGCGCATCATTTTGAAAGCCTGGGAATGAACATATCTTGAGAACCAGAGGATGTAGATGGAAGTTCTGTGAGGAAAACAGTGACAGCTGTCGGCGCAGTGGTTCTTCACTCTCTTGGGAACACAGACTCCTTTGAGAGCCGAGTGGGAGCTCTGGACCTTCTTCCTCCAGGAGTGCACGTGTGCGCACGCATGCACGCACAAAGTAGTCTGTATTATTCCAGATGGGTTACGAGCACCCTGCACCCTGCCCTGGCAGCTGGAGCTCCTCACTGAAGAATGAAGAATCCCGCTGACTCATACTAAATCTAGTAAGAGCTGGGTTTATACAGAAAAGGGGAGAGATGACTTTGCATCCCTCTGCAAGGGATTCTCCTTCAGTTTCCTGTAACTACTGAGCTTCCTCAATGGATTTCAATTACTTTAAAACTGCATTACAGGCACAGCCTCCCACCCCCCGGTCGAGTCCGCTGAGCCTCGCCTGCTCAGTCACTGAGTGGCCTCGAGCTCGTTGCTGACGACAGGGGCACCTGCTTGATGCTGCGCTCTCCACGCGGTGCCAGTGCTCGGGGGCCGCGTTTCAAGGAGCCAGACTGGAGCCAGCCCTCTTCTGTCCACAAGCGTCTCCTTGGATCCCAGGGCCCGTACTGCTGTCACTGCACCTGGAGGTAAGTGCTTCCTGCTGGGCCAGCGCAGACTGCGTGCGTGTGGCCTGCTGTGTTGTCCCAGGAGGGGGTGTGGGATTTGTGGTCCCAGGGTCTAGACTAAAAATTGTGGACCCCTCTCCTTTTATCTATTTGATATATTTGGCTACTGCATAGAGTTTCACTTTTTTAAAGAAAGATTCGTCATTACAAAAAAATGTTTTCAGAAAAACTGCCATATAGTGTGTGTGCATACATGCAATAGTAACAGTTGTATTTATGCTTTTAACTCCTGCAGAATTGCTTTTAAACTTGTGACAGTCGGGTTTGGCCCCAGTCAGTTGCTGCAAGTTTTCCTTAAAGTTTAACCTCAATTATATGTAGGATGAAAAAAAAAAAAAAGGCTGCACACAAATCAGCATCTTTGAAAGAAAAAGCAGCTTTTTTGCTTCCTTTAAGATGGGATCCCAGGTTTTGGTCAAATGGAGTGTCAAGTCCTGATGGTTCAGGACCAGGGACAGTGTTTCCTCGATTTCCCCAGCCTGCGCTTAGAGACTGCCGCCTGAGTCTGGTTTCAGCCCACTGAAGAACTGCGCCCTTACGGGGAATGGGAGCGGGGAAAGGATGGTTTGCCAGGAAACGGCTGCATCTAAGACGTTGCTTGAGCACTGGCCACATTCAGGTGAGGCGTACACTTGGCGTGCCCTTTTCCTCACCTGAAAATAGGGCTAGAGCACCTCCCTGGGCAGGTGGCCACGAGACATGAGATTTCAATTTGGTGTGCCTGTGCTGAGCACGTGATGAGGACCAGGAAAGGTCCATTTCTTTCCCTTTCTGATGGGTGAGGTGCCAAAAAAAGTGACCAGTTTGTTCAAAATCTAGCAAGGATCTTCTGCATGCTAGCTTATTGGCTACTGGTTGAAGGGTGGTTTCAGGGCCAAACAAGCTGGAGGGAACAGAACTGGCCGGCCATGCTCTTGTGGACAGGACACCGTGGAAATAAAGCATTCGGTTTGTTATTCAGTGTTTATTAAGTAGATTCAGTCTTATATATGATATACAGATTCAAAAGGAAAAGGATTCCACATACTTATGAAATCAGTGCATTTAGCAAGTAATACCATGGAGATAACAGCTCGATTAACAGCTCATTGGTCTTTTGTTAAGTGAGGGGAGAGGGAGTTGGCCTGTGCTAGTCATTCCACAAACAAAACAGAATTGAGTTGCATCACATAGAGAAGACACATTCTAAGAATTAAAATATTAAGCCACATTTACTGGAAAAACTCACTATAGAGAACACAAATCATTTTTATAGAGCATTGAGGAGGAAGTCCTCACCTGCTTAGAAGAGCCACGTTAAGTTGCATAGGTGCATATCTGTAAAAATATAATTTAGAGGTGAAGCCATTGACGAAGTAATAGAGTCACCTTTAAAAAGTTGGTGCCATCTGCTGTTTGCCTTAAGTGCCATATGCTTACTGTCTGGAGCCCCCTGCCCCTCCCCAGAGGTCATGCCTCATGAACCAGCTGCCTCTAGGGGACCCTGAAGAAATGCTTCTACCATCTGCATTGGAAAGTCTTAAAACTCATCTCAGGCAGAGAACTTGGCCTCTTCCCAAATATGTCTGAAGGGATTGGCAACCCTCTTGGGTTGTCCCTGAACCTTGGGTGGCTTGATCCTAAAGGTCGTACGAGTTAGCATGGCCTCCCCATTCCCAGGCTGCCGGGAGAGGAGCTCTTTCCACCGCAGCTCTGCGGCCAAGCCCTGCGCCCCATCTCACGAGTGCACGCGGTTACCCACCCGCCGCCACCAAGAAGCCTCCCTCCTGAGCCTGCTCTTAAGCGGACCACATGACAGGCACATGGCCATCTGCCGCACAGAGATTTTTCTGAGCTTAGAAAAGTATTTTTCAGCAAATCTGAGTTCCGTGTGGTGTAGGGTTTTTTTGTTTTTGTTTTTAGGTGGAAACGTAGGTCAAACGTGAGAGGTTTTTGTCTTGTGGCTTTGCTAAGCAGATGAGCCTAGTGAGGTGCACCTTCCTCCTCGGGAGCGAGTCTTGCAGGACACACAGGGACCGGGGCATCTGTACATGTAAACAGTACACTTTCACTGAGTCCAAAATTAGGAGCAAAAATACAAAGGTTCACATTGGTCTTAGGTAGATACAGGCGAAAAAGGGCTGAGCTGTTAAGCTCAGAAACAACAAAAACAAAGTTTCTAAAGCACCACTAAATTATATAAAAATCAGACCATGGACGGATTGAAACTGGTATTCTGGTGAAATACTTTACTATCTTGTAAAAAGTTTTACAAAAAATTACAAATTAAAAGTATCAACCCTCTGAGTTCAAAGCAGCATTTTGAAAATGAACTGGTAGTTAATCCTGTAACCACCCCTGGAGTGGAAAGTGGCCCTTGGGGATTGGGATGGCTGGGTTCCTCCTGTGTGAAATCCTCTAAAACCTTTCTAACCCCGCTGCCGGTCCCCCTCCCCCTCAACACTGTCCTCGGGTATAAACTGAGTGGTGACGATGAAATGAACTGTAGATGGGTTATACTCTTACTGGTCTACTAAGATGATCCACCACCAAGACCGAATCCCCACTTCTCCTCTGATTCCAACCTCGTGGGATTAGCCCCCTGCGAAGACTCTGGAACTGGTATACTACTCTAGCATTTCCTTTTAAACTTAGGATCCCAACTCATCTATCTGTGCCCTGAGGCCCTCCGTAAGAACTGGCTGTGGGCGCTCCCTCGGGGAGAAGGCAGTCCCCGGGGTGGGGGAACAGCAGCGAGCGAGGTTCCGCAGAGCCAGCTCTTTGGTGCTCTCCCAAGTCAGGAGGAAAGGGACGGGGTTGACGCTGTGTCTTTTAAAACAAAAACGAAACCGAACAAGTTCCCTGACTGGACTAGCTAATGGAATATGCTATTTCCACACAGCAACTTGCTCCTGATCCTGCCATCACGAGAGCTTCACGTGGAGCTTCGCCAGGAAGGAGCCCACCAAGAGGCGGGGTCATCGTGACGGGACCCACTGTCCTGCAGGGGCTCTGGAAGCCCCAGTGGGCCCTGACCACGAGCACTCGTTTCCTCTCTGACACACACTGAACCGCCACTGTTTACAGCAGTGCTCAGGCTGCTGAAGGTGGTCAGTTAGGACAAGCTTGACTCAAAACCACGGCTTCACACTGTAGCCTATACTGATCTTCACGTCGAATCCCTTGTGTCGGGGGTGGCGGGAGCCCCTTCCCCAATCTTTCTCACTCCTGTCTCTCAAGAGAAGCGAACCATTCGTGCCTGGCCCGGGTACTGCCTCCAGGAGGAGAAACGACATGTTAAGCAGTTGATATCAAGAATTCTAAGTAAGGCGGCGATTGTCTCTGCCAGTTTTCAACATTAAGATTTTCACAAATTGCCTGGGGTAACATTTTGCAAAAGACCTACTGATTTGTAGTATCGTTCACACACAAAAATAAATATTTACATAAATTCAAACGTCCGGGAGTAGTACTGAGCAGGTGGGGGCTGGACGTGTGGACGCTGGGGCGTGGGGGCGGCCTCGGGCACCGGAGCTTGTGCTGTGCTGAGGGCGGCAGGTCTCGGTGTCCTGACCGGAGCCTGGGGACTGGTCAGATGGAAGGCAGAGGTGGTGTGGCCAGGTGGGGTGCTGGAGGCCACTTGAGAGAGAAAAGGCCACCCTCAACCTCCAGGGGCTGGAAGCAAGCAGAGGGGGGCAAGACCCCCCTGCCCTTCCGACTTTCTGGAATCCGGGGCCCACAGCTCAAGTCCTGGATCTGAAGAGGGGGAGGAGTCCTCGCTGGAACCCTCTCCCTACCCCTCCTGAGGGCGGTCTGCCACAGTGCCGGCAGGCAGCTGGCTGCAGAAAAGCTGGTTTGGGAGGGGGTGCCTGCTTTGGGGTCGAGTGGCTCTCAATCCTAGGGTCCCCTTGGCCCGGGCTCCCCTGGGACCTCTTTGCTCTGAGGGAGGAAAGGCAACAGAGGGCTTCTGCCATCTGGGCAGGGGCGGGCAGCAGAGAGCTGCTGTCATGGCTACGGAGTGGTGCACGGAGAGGCCCTGCGGGCCTTGTGAGGTCTGGGCAAATCCCTGGTTTTAGCAGCACTGGTAGGTATTGCACTGAGCAAGAGGAAGTGCCTATTGGGGAGGAAGGAAACCAGGCCAGCCTTTTGTTTGCCCTTTCTCACACTCCAGGGATTATGGGTTTCTTCTAGGACTGGCCCCTTCAGAAGGGCTGGTCCTTGGAGAACCCCAGTGGCTTCTCCATTTCTCTGATGGTCCCTTTTACTCCAACCACGGGGGCATGGGGGAGGGAGCTGCAGTCCGCCTGGTAGCTCACAGCTGCCTCTTCTGACAGCCAGGGTCCCTGAAGAAACGGGGCCCTTCAAGGCTGCAGGTGTCCAAGGGGCCAGAGCCTGTGCAGAGATGTGTGCAGACCTGGCCCCTGGGGCAGGCTGAGGGCAAGGGCCCTGCTGACCAGCTGCCATCTCCCAGCTCTCTGTCCCGTCAAGCGCCGAGGCCAGGGGACAGCCAGTGGCGACTTTCGTGGGCCGAGGTCCTCCCAGGGCTCCAGCTCCTGGCCTCCCCCTCTGGACTTAGCTCCCGGGCAGACACCCTTGGGGGGCAGGTGGGAGACAGCCGTTCAGAACAGGCTCGGGGCACACCCTGGAAAAGCCCACGCTGGAGTGTGAGGTAGAATACGGGTGACCGTGTGCCTGGAGCGTCTGTGGGGGTGGGGGGTGGGGAGCCATTTTTTTCTGTCTTTGCTCTGCAGTGGGTGTGGGTGAGGCCCTCCTGCTTGGCAGTGCCGGGCACTCAAGAGCCGACCGGCCCGGTGCCCCCGCCGCCCCGCTCTGCTGGCCCCCAGCCCGTGCCAGTGTAGTGATATGGAACGTTAGGTCACAGGGACACAGCCTTCTGATCAGACACACACAGACTGGCAATCTGTACAAACACAAAAGAATCCATTTTCAGAAAAATAAATTACTAAGGGGAGAGGAAGAAAGGGTCCACTTTGTTTTTCTCAATAAATATGCGATTCTGCTCACCTAAGACTTGAAAGGTAATTATCTGGGGGTGGGGGGGTCTAACATCAGGGCCCACGAAGATGATTCTACACAGAGCTGTGGCCCCAGCGCCTCGTCGGGGAGGAGGAGCCCAGCCCTTCCGAAGCTGCCCCGTTGGCCTCTTCCAAGCAGGTCAGAGCACCCGTGTGGTGAGATTCCAAAAAAAAAAAAAGTGTCCTTGTGCCCAGAGTCTCAGGCGCTTGGAGTGTGGCTTAGAAACAGCTCTTTTGGATCCACCTCTTTCAAAAAACAAAGGGTACCAAACTGGTGAGGCGGGAAGCCGGTCCAGGGCCGGGAGAGCCTCCTTCCCTAGGGTAGTGCACTCCACCAGCCACAGGGTCAGTTCTGCTGCAGAATGAGGTTCTCCAGTTCATCTGCCGAGCGCAGCAGGAAGGCGGCGGACTCTCGGTAGCCGGCGATGAGCTGCCGCACGGCGCTGATCTCGGTAGGGCTGAGCTGGGCGGTGGGCATGGTCCGGCTGGTGCTGTTGCTGGAGGGGGTGGGCGTGGGCGTGGTGGAGGTGGTAGAGGCCCCGCCTTTCATGCTGAGGTCCGTGGGCCCTGCAGAGAGGGGAGCCAGGGTGAGGGCCATCCTTTCCTCTCTTCGGGGGACCTGAGACCCTCATCTGTCTCCATGGTTGTGCCCCTAGTGCTTCGAAAGGGTGGGCGTGTGAGGGTCAAAAGGTATGATGGGACCCAGAGGTACCCTCCAGAGAAATCACCTCCCCTTTGCTTGTGAACAGTGGCGGCCAAGAGGGAGTCTGCAATCTAACTGAAACACACAGGGGAGGTGTGTGGGTGGGGGGCGGGTGGGAGTTCCTCTCCATCTTTCCCAAATACCTCTACGGGGTGGGCTGTGGGTTTGGAGTCAGAAACCCGGACCGGCGGCCTGTTTGGCCACTCTAGGCAACTCCTAACTGCCCTGGGCCCCCGGCTCTCAGCTGCAGCACCAAGAGGCTGTTGTGGGGCTGAGCCACGCTGGTGAACCCCTCAGTGAGGCCGGGGCTGCTCAGCCTGTGGAAGGGCCACTGGGAAAGGGCTTCCAGGAAACACAAAAACGCCTGAAATTTGAAGAGCATTCTTTCCAGGCATTCAGCAAGAAAGCCAAAGAAGAGGGCCTGGAGCTCAGTGTAGGAGCTGGAGCTTCCCTGGGAGGCCTTTTCTCACCCAGCTAGGTCCCTGTGCCCTGCCCTGCGCTGAGGTGCACATGGGTGTTTGAGGCTGTTCTCCCTGATAAGCCAGCTCCTCTCTACCCCACTGGTTCTGACAGCTGGTTTCACTCATCATTGCATCTACAGTGGCAGTTTTTTGTTTTGTTTTTTTTGCTGTGCCACAAGTCTTGTGAGATCTCAGTTCATGACCAGAGATTGAATCCACGCCATGGCAAGGAGAGCCTGGAACCCTAACCACTAGACCACCAGGGAGCTCCCTACAGTGCCAGTTTTTATGTTGCTATAGAGATGGATAAGCTTGGCACTGGAGACAGACTGGAAGTAACGTCTTGGGAGCAATTTTGGAAACGACTATCTGTAGTGGGAACCTGCTTCAGCCCCGACATGGGGAAGGAAGTTGGAGTCTAGGGTGGGATGGTTTGTCACATGGGGCTATTTCCTCTCTAACCAGAGAACAGGGATGCCAAGTAGGAGGTCCTAGGAACCAGCTTGCTAAGGAACATCCTTGGAATTGAGGGTCAAGGGAAGTCTATTAAAGCGCAGGAAGAAGGACTGGAGGCGTGAACTGCTGGGAAGAGCAGCCAAGCAGGTGGCTGCCGCCTACAGTGGTGGCTGCCAGGACAGGCTGGAAGCAGGCGGGGACTCTACAGTGGGTCCTGGCTGTGGCAGGGTTAGGTGCCCTCAGGACACTGCCTGGGGACGGCAGTGGAAGGCCAGAGGCGCCTGCCACACCGGTGTGAGCTGGCCCTGGGCTTCCTCTCTTTCCTCCCTCCACCCCCAAGCATGGTCCTGTTTACTGCCGGGCTCAGAGCAGTCCTTCTGTCTTTCCCCGGGGGCTCTGGTTACTCAGGGTGTTGCTAGAGGGCAACTTGCCCAGCACCCCAGGGAAGACAGGCGAGCCTAAGGCTGATCTGGGCTGATCTGGGTTCCCTGATCCACTCATGAGCTAAGTGAGGGGCTCTAACCCACCGACAGGACGACCCAACCAAGACACCAGACTGACTGACCCCACGTTAAGGGCTGTCGCTGGGAGGGCAGTGGAGCTGGGGCTGCGTGCAGTCTTCTTCCAAGTGCTGGACCCAAACAGGATGTGGCTGCCCCAGGCAGGTCAGCGAGCAGAACTTGGCTTCTGTGACCTCACTGCCCACGCCTAAGGAACCAGGGGAGACTGAGCTAGTGGCCTGCCTTGAAGCCTCTCTGGCAAGAGTGAACAAACAGGTAGAGAGGTGGAGAGCCCTGGCGGCTGTGCCGTGAGACGGGCCCTGCTGCGTGGCCCCAGGCGGGGGCTTACCACCATCGCCCACCGCCTGGGAAGGGCTCTCCCCAGGCACGACAGGGGACTCTAACCTCCCTGCCGCCGCTCCTTCTCCAGACCCACTCTAACCAGGTCCCCAAGCAGCAGGGCTGTCGGATGGTGCTTCTTCCTGGAAGGAAAGCAGCCCGCCTGGGACAGCCCTCCCCAGCCTGCCTGCAGCCGGCCACTCTGGCCTCAGCCTCAGGGATTAGGGCCAGGCAGCCTCTTATTTTAGGTTAAGAGGCATTAGGAAGGATGAGAAGTTAAGCCCAGGCAGGAATCCTTCAGGGACCCTCACATATTTCCCAGTGGTGGGGAGCAAGGGGAGTGGCAGGTGCCTGAGCTCTCTGCCATGGGAAGGGACCCGCGAGGGGTCTCCCTCCTGCGGCCAAGGACAAGGGCTTGAGAGGAAATCTCAGGCACATTCGGCCAAGACCTAGAACCAGAGTTCCCTGGCCTGCAGGTGGCACCTTCCTCTAACCTACTCCTCAAGCAGCAGCTTGCTGTCACCATCGGCTCTTCCTCACCTCTGAATGCCCCCAAAGCACGCTGCTTCGGCCTCCTGGCCTCCACGTTAAAATCACACAAGGGTGGACAGCACAACTCACAGCCTCCTTTGCTTAGAGCCTATCCGTGGCTCCCACCACACACAGAACAAAACCCAAATGCCTGACCCAGGAAGCCGCAGGATCGCCCCCAGCCTGCTCTCCACGGGGGCACTGTTCTTCCCCAGTTGCTCCCACCCCCCAGGCCTCCGTATGAAAGGGCCCGAGGCCCCCACTCAGGGCAGCACCTGGCTCCATGGGGAGGTTTGTATCTTTGGGGGGCTGTTTCTCTCCAACACTGATCTGTGTCCCGTCTGCATCAGTCACCTGGGAAGAGTTACAGAGAGCACCTGGGGGTGGAGAGGGGACAGATGGCGACCCACTCGCTGCCCCCAGGTGACCTAGATGGGGCCCCACCGTGCTCCCTTGAACCTTCATCTCACACCTGAGGTCATGACCTGTGGCCTGGCGGGGGAGGTGACCTGCCTGGGGCTGAATCCTGGCTCTGCCATCAATGTTGGGGGACCTGGGCACAAGACCTGGTCATTATCAGTAAGACGAGTGCCAGGTAAAGCGCTGGGACTCTGCTTGCAGTGGTGGGTGGGGGCAGGGAACCAGGTAGAGGCCCAGCAAGCCTCCTGGGAGCCGAGAAAGGAGTGGTAGGTAGTGGTTTATTTTAACCTTGCCTTCCCTTCTGAGGACGGCTAAGATGACAAGATGGGGAGGGTCCCTGTAACACAGGAGTCACTTTCCCGGCAGCCTCTGTCCCCACCCTCCCCGCCGCCCCCACCAGGCTGCTGGTGTCCCACACTCACCATTACTGTGATTTCCCGTTTGGAGGGAGGCAGGAGGCTGCAGGTTGCTGCCCAAGGCCCCGTAACCACGGTAACTGTAGTTGAGGCCACCATTGGCATACACGGGGTCCTGGGAGTAGGAGGCTGGCAGTGAGTAGGTGGAGTGGGCGATGGCTGTGGGGTCCCGGGAGTGCTGCTTGTCCAGGGCTATGGGCTCGTCCTGCGGGGCGGGAGGGAGGTGCTGGGGAACCTCAGAGGCAGCCAGCCCTGACCAAGGTTCCTGGACGGTGGGTAGATGGTGGCCCCAGATATGCTGGGACTCAGTGTGGGGACCTGCAGAGCTCTCCCTCTCTCCCTTGCCCAGGGCCTTCCCCAGACCCCCATCTCTCATCTATGTTCCATGCAGATTTGATCTGTTCCTGCCTGGCTGAAGACCATCTTGGGTCTCGAGAGGAAGTCCAGAGGCCTTTCTGAAGTCTGCAAGGCCTTTGTGTTGGCTCCTCTGCCTCCCCGCCCACCCTAGCACCTCCCCTGCCTGAGGACGCCCTGCCTGCTCCCTCTGCACCCGGGGCCTGGGGACCTGCGGGGCGGCTGAGGGCGCCCCCGGCAGCTGGCAGCAAGCAGGCACCTGAGAGGTCTGGTACATCTCCAGGCGCATCCTTTTGGCCGCTTTTCTCGTCTCGCTCTCGCAGGCAGCTGCCAGGATGTTTTCTGCCATGGCCGAGGTCAGGTGGGGAGGTGTGGGTCTGGTCTGAAGACAGAAGCGGGGATGGAGCCAGAGTTGGGGTGCAGAGACCCCTGGCAAAGAGGTGGGCGGGGCAGGGCTGGGGTTTGAGCTCCTCTGTGAACCAGAGGCCACAGTGTCTGCTTCCAGAGGTACTGGAGGGGGCTGGGCGGGGGGGGATGCTGGGGGCTCACCATCTCCATGCCATTCTTCTTCATGCGCCGGCAGGACTTGAGGTACGTGCGGATGCGCTTGCGGGCCCGTTCCTGGAACTCGGGGAACTGCCGGCTGCACGACTCGATGATGGCCTGGATCTTCTCCTTGGGCTGCTTGGAGATGGGCACCATGCGGTCCAGGTTCTCGTCCACAAAGAGGCGCACGAACATCTGCGGAGGACACGGGCGGTGGGCGGGACTGGCCCGCTGTGCCCCCGCCCCGGCCGCCCCAGGCGGGCACTCACGTTGAAGGCCTTGAGGCGCTCCGGGTCCATGCCCTCCGAGTCGTTCATCTTGTCGTTGTCCTCGTGGTCGTCGTGGTCGTCGTCGTCATCATCTGCCGTGGGGGCCCGGCCCACGGTCAGGTCCTCGGGGCAGCCACTGACCTCGGTTTTGATGGAGTCGTAGCTTCCCGAGCTGTAAGGGGGGGACTGAAGAGGCCGGGGCAGGGGGTCAGGTCACAATGAACGTGGGGACTGGGGGGTTTGGGCACACCCAGCTGCCCGGTGAGCCACGCTCTGAGGTCCTGAGCAAGTCACTTTCCTTCCTGCTCCCTTTATCTCTTAAGCGGGGACAGCGACACGGCCGCACCTCTCAGGGTGGCTGCAGGAAGGACCCCCACAACTGATGCCCTGGAGAAGCTCACTGGAGGGGGTCGCAGCACCCACACCATGACCTGCCTCCTCGTGCGAGGGAAAGGCAGACACAGAAAGGGTTCCTGCCACCAGCCAGCCTCTTCTGCTTGTGCCAAGATCCATTCTGGCTTCAGGGTTTTCCTCCCTCGTCCCCAAGGGGCTGCGACCCCGAGCTGACAACTGAGCTGTCACAAAAGCAGCGAATGTGCTGTCTGTCGGGGATAGGAACAGATGGGCTGGGAGAGAACCAGCCAAGGAGACGGCCATCAGGCAGAGCATCCCTGCAGCTCCCGGGCTGGGCTTCTCCCGTCTGCCGCCACCCCCGGAAGTCACCGGCAACCTGATGCAGAGCCCGTGTGTAGAAAGAGGAGAGGGAACCAGGCCCAGCCCATGGGGCAACCGCCCTGTCCTGCAGCAGGAGCAGAGACAGGACCCCTCCTCTGCCCTCCAGAATAAGGAGCCCTTCCCTAGCTCTCCCGGGAATACACTTCCCCACTCTCCTCCCTGCTTTTTCCCTCTTTTTCATCCTTTACAGCTCAGTTCCCATCCTGTCTCCTGCCCCCTGCCACACATGCTCTGTTAAGGCCAGAGACCACTGTCGTTTGCCTTTTAGAAAGTTTGTGGCTTTGGCGAGTCCTGATAGGCAGTGTCCTAGAAACACGGGGAGGTCCTGAAATGGGATCCTCTGTCCTCACAGAGGACAGCTTCTAGTAGGTGGCCAACCCCAGGAAACAGATCAGACCCTGCCACATGGCTATACAGTGGCCCAGGTGGTACCCAGCTCTTGCTGATGAACAAAAGGATAAAGACAGACACTGACTGCTGCCCTATCCGGCAGTAGCTACCACCACCAGCCTCCATGTGACCACACCCAGCAGGGTCAGCCCTCCCAGGGTCCCTGGCCTTGTGCCCATCTCTCAATCATACCTAGTGCCCACCACACCTAGTCTCTGAAGGGCTAGGGACAGCCGGGTCCTCTGGCCTCCTGCCAGGCTGTGTCAGACTCGCACAGGAGGGTCAAAGTGGCCATGGGTCAGTCACATTCCCAGGCGCTCCTTGACGGATCCTCAGCCAGGGTGAGAGGAGACAGACCGTAGGAGACACTCACGCTCCCATCTCACTTCCGTGGTCCACACGAGTGGCCTGAGGCCACAGCGGCCACCTCACGTGTGCCGGCTCTCTGCCTGCCGTACAGAGGCTGTGCCTGCCACTGGGACCCAGTCAAAGGGGAGGATGGGGACTTCCCTGGTGGTCTAGTGGTTAGGACTCCGTGCTTCCAATGCAGGGGGCACAGGTTCAATCTCTGGCCGGGGAACTAAGATCCTACATGCCACAGGGCTCGGCCAAAAAATAAATTGGAAAAATAAAAGTGGAGGAGGAGGATGATGCACTGCCAGTCCTGGCTCCGTGGCCTGGGCTCGGGTACGCTGACCATATGACGACTGTATAGAGACTCTTGTACAGAAACATCCCACGAGAGACACCACTGCAGGCCAGCACTAGTACCCACCCTACACCCCCTGCAGAAGAGGAAACAGGCCCCAGGAGGAGAAGGAACCTGAACAGGGGCCTCGGCTGGAGCCCAGGAGAGTAGGGGTCTGAGAAAGCACCTTTGGCCCTCCAGCCCTGGCAGGAGAAAATGCCCTCTCCCCGGGGTAGCTCCCGCATCCAAGGCCACGCTGCAGATCTTTGTGGTCTGGAGGTGACCAGCAGAAGTAACAGGAGAAGGTGGGGGAGGCCAAATGGGGGGCATCTATCTGCCCACCTCAGACTGCTCTAGTGGATTTTACACTTCCATGTCCCTGAGGCCACCAAGGCCTCAATCTGCACCATCTGTAAAATGGGGACAAGCGTGCAGACCAGTCAGCAAATGGGAAGCCTGGGGCCTCTGCTGAGCGAAGCCCGCTTGCTGCTGCTCTTCACAGCGGACCCTGTTATGGAGGCAGAGAGGCCGGGCCACACATCCCTCCCCACCTCCACTAGGGCCCAGGCCACCAACCTCACTTCACAGATGGGGACACAGGCGGAGAAGTGAGGGGCCTGCTCCCGCTTCACGACCTCCCCAAGCAAACGATGGCATAGTGGCCACGGCCACCACCCTGCCTCCGCTGGTGATGGCCACACACAATTTCACATCAGCCTCGCACAACCCTGCCGTGTATGCAGGAGTGGCTGAAGCTCACAACTGTGGGGAGCCCGCAGCCCCACACACCTCGGGGGTGGTCTTCACCCCGTACTTGACGCGGCTCCGCAGTCCATCGGCGCTGCAGCCATCGGAGGGGTAGGAGGGCGTGCCCAGAGTAGAGCCCTGCGGGAGCTTGTCACACAGGTTGATGGGCTGATCCTCGGCGCTGGCGGTGAAGTCCATGGGGGCCACGGCGCCGTTGCCGTTCATCTCGGGGAAGGCCGGGTCTCCCTGCGTGCTGCTGGAGGTCGACGGGTTCAGGGTGGAGGAGCCATTACCGCTGCCGCTCTCAGAGGAGGAGTCGTCTGGAACGAGAGGCCTGGGTGTGAGGCCCCACCCCAGCACTCACTGGCCCCGAGACACCCCCAGGTATGTGGCAGGGCAGCTCAGGGAAGTGATACTTGCCCCGTGTAGTCCTCACAGGCATCCCTGGGCAGGAGAGCGTTGCTGTCCCTACTGGAGGCTCCAAGAGGCTCCAAGCCTTACCCCAGCCCCGAGCTGGGGGGCAGGGTCCCGCTGCCAGAAACCGGGGCCACCAGGAGCAGAGCAGCCATGGAGTGTGCAGGGCGTGGGGGCCTCCTGCCGTCCACCCGTACAAATGCCACATTCAGCTTCCAGGGCCTGGGATGAGCAGCTGCAGCCTCCAGTCTAACCCACCCGGCACTGGCCCAGCGGTCCTCTGACACCCCTGGAGGTTGCACGGGGCTTTTCCTTTGGCTCACCACTGCCTCACCCCTTCACACCCTCTTCCCCACAGGACCCCTCCCCACCGCAGACCCTGGAATTTCTCCACCCCCTGACTTAAGGATGGCTCCACTGTGACACCCCTGCTCCCAGGAAGCAGGCCTGGGCCCAACCCTGGCCAGTCTGTGTAGACACAGACCTGCCTCTCCGCATGGCCACACGACACTGGACACCCAGAGCCAGGGCTGCAGGGGCTCTGTCCGCGGCACCTCAGTGGGCCATTCCGCCTTTCCTGCAGCGACAGCCCTACAAAGCCCTGTGGAGGGCGCCCCCTGCTGCAGAGAGCACAGCATTGCCGGGGAATCCAAGACGACAAACTTAACTCCGGGGCTAGACCTTTCCGAAGAATTTCAGGCTCCTTTCCCCGACCCTGCCCCCTGCCTCCTGCTTGGTCAGCTGAGAAGGCAGAGGCCCAAGCTACAGTCTAGCTCCCGGGGTTACTGTCAGGTGAGTACCGCGTGGTTCCTGGTGGCGCCCAGGTGCCCAAGCGGCTCTGCACCTGCCACCAGGGTGGGAGGGGGAGGGGCGGCCGCAGGGAGCCCTGACCGCATCCCAGGACACCCCTTCACCCCCACCTCCGCCAGGGTCGCGCACGACCCCACCCCCACCCCTCCCAGCCAGCAGATTATGAAGATTTAGTCCTTGGTGCTGGGCACTGGGCACGCGCACCTCCCGAGCGTCCCCATGGCGACCGAGCGGCTCTAGCGCGCCAACCAATCACTGGCCTGCCGGTTGCCCAGGGGCGGGGCCAGGCTGCCCATCAAGCAGCCAAGGCCCAGGGCAGAGGGGGATGGGAAGGCCTCCGCGCAGCGGCACCCCTCCCCCTCAGCTGCCGCAGGTCCCCTGGGCCAGGCTGCCCCTCCTTCTCCTCCTCTTCCTCTGGGCAGTCACTGCTTCTGCAGGCCGCTCCAGGCTCTACTCAGAGCCGCCCCACACACCCCGCCCCCCCCCTTGCTCAGCTACATCCCCGAGTCCCCAGGCCAGCCGCCCTGCTACCTCTGGAAGCTCACCGCCCATCCCCTCCTCCTCAATCACAGATGGGTCTGGTTTTCTTCTGACAGTGTCTCCAGTGACCAATCTAGACATTTGTGGGATAAACAAACTCGCCAGCAGTATTTATTAAGCACCTACTGCATGCTGGCCCGGTCCCAAGCTGAGAAGCAAAGTAGTGACTATGACCAAGAGGCCAGTCCTCCTGAGGGCACAAGATGCTCACTGCTGAAACACACGGGAAGTGAACGGGCTGCCAAACTGCCAAGCCACACCCACCCCCACCTTCCATCTAGTCTTCTTGGCTGAGTTCCCTCTTCAGCACTCCAGCTTCCCTTGGTCACACCCTTGCACCTGTCTCCACCCTTCCCTTTCCCAGCACCAGCCCAATTATCACTCCCCTAGTCCCCACCTTCCTGTTGCCCACAGCCTGCCCAAGGAGAGTTTGCACTCTTGCTGGTATGTTCTTAGTCCTAACCTCTGCAGCCTCCCCCAGCCCAGGTCCCACTGTACTAGCCACTGCTGAACCTCACAGCTCCAGGCCTCTGTTAATCTGCCTGCCTGTTGTGTCCAACTCAGTAAATGTGAGTCCACCCTTACTGGCTGGCCCAACACTGCCTTCTCAGAGCAGGCCTCCTCCCTCCGCAGTCCCTGGGAAGGAGGTACTCACAGACCCAACCCCAGCCTGTGCCCATCCCTCCGAGGGATATGTCATGCCTCCTCAACCAGCTCAGGTGCAGGCCTGAGAGTTGCCCACCTCCCCATCAGGGCTCAGCCTAGCTGCCGGAGAAGCCCCAACACCTGGGATTTCGGGAGTCTCTGCCAGGGCCCAGGAGATGGAGGGCAAGGATCACGTCCATCCTGGCTGACCGTCTGAGCACCTCTGAGCTCTGGCCAGTGCCTATTCTTAGCCCACCTGGCAGGCGTGACTTCACACCCTGCACTACTCCATAACCAGCCACTTGCTTGACCTCAGAGGGCCTTGTCTTCCTCCTCTGGAAGGAGGGGATGCTTGGAGGTACCACACCAGGCACAAAGAGAGCCAATGTCACAATGCTCAGCTTGGGCATCAGGCCCAAGGCCTCCTGACACATCACAGTGGGCATGGGCCCAAGAGGTGGCACCCCAACCTCCTACCTCCCAACCAGATTGTCTCCAGGGAGGAAGGACCCTCTTGCCCTGTGCCTCTCCAGGCATGAGCACGAAGGAGGCTGGGATGCTACGAGGATGCACACGTGTGCATGTGTATCTGTGAGTGTGTGTTTGCCCGGCCCTCCAGCTCAGGAGCCCAGGGTGCTGGCCTAGACTCTTGAGCTCCCAACTCCCTTCCCCCAGGGCTGTGCGCCTCACCTGCCCACCCAGGGAGTCACAGGCAGTGGCTCCAGTGGCGGCACAGCCCCTCCTCCGAGGTAGATGCCACCCCAGTCTGGCAGGGAAATGGCCGGGCAGATGAGACCCACGAGGCCAGGAGTCTGGACCTTGTGTAGCTATGTATTCCAAGTTTTTAGAATAAAACTGGAAATAGGCACCCATGTGTAAATATCCAGGTTTTTAAATACTGGTGACTGACTCACATTGTTTACATTTTGAAGAAACTTGCTGGACAAACAGACAAACCAAATGTGGCCTATCTATGCAATGAGATATTCGGTCATAAAAAGGAATGAAATTCTGTTACATGCTACGACATGGATGAACTCTGGAAATGTTAGCATTAAGTGAAATGAGTCAGACACAGCCGGACAGATATTGAAAGAGGACACACGTGCAATATCAACATCGAGAATCGTCACATCCACAAATGAGAATATCTGAGGGGTCTCCAGGGGCTGGGTTTGGGTGGAATTGAGAATTATTGCTTAATGGTTACAGAGTTTCTATTTACAGTAATGAGAACTCTATCTTGGAAATAATGTGCGCTGGTTACACAACATGGTCAGTGTACTTAATGCTTCTGAACTGTACACTTAAAAATGGTTACAAAGTGGCAAATTCTGTTTTACAAAATTTACCACCACAAAAAATTTCCCCAAAGCAAAAAAACAAAACAAAAATCCTGGAGGAGGCCAGTGGGCCCCAGTTTACAAGCTCCATCCGCTGCCATCCCATGGACCCACAGGCCAAGCCTCTCCCACCTCCACTCTGCACCTGGGGGCCGGGAAAGCCAGCCACACACACAGAGCCCACCTCGGGGCACAGGTGAGTCACAAGCACCAACCCCCCCAACCCATCACGCCGCCCTCAACCTGCTCACAGACTGCCTGCAACTCTGCTGACCAGGGAGGCGAGGCCATGGGCTTTAGGCAGAAGGCAGAGGGGCTGTGTGTCCCTGAAGATGCCCCTTCGCCTCCTTTCAAAATGGTGCCATGTCAGTAAAATAGGATTTATAAGGTGTAGACAATATCCATCACAGCAAATAGGTGTTGAAGAAAAAAAAACAAACAGAACTGGTTCCCTGACCCCAGGCTTTCTCACTTTGTAACACATACTCTCCCAGACTGGACTGTGGGTTTCCGGGGGCCCCTCAGAGACCAGCTTGGTGCCAAATCTGAGGTGGGCAGGTGAGGGGAGGTGGGAGAGGGACAGGGCCACGACGACACTGCCCCTGCCCTCTTCCCTCCCTTCCTCGAACACCTGCTGGGTGTCGGGCCTGTGTGAGGCACTGGAGACACAGCAGCAGAAAGATGGGGGTGGCTGCTGTCCTGGGGGCTCATGCTCTAAGGAGCAAGAAACCAAACAGAAGGCCCCAGGCTCTCTCTGGGGAGAGCCTTGTGTGCTTGTATCCTTGATCCCTATCCCTGCAACCCCTCCTCCTCTGGGAAGTCCTCTCTGATGGCACAAGCTCAAGGCCCCAGTTCTGGACCACCCTCAGTGGAGCTCCCCCTGGGGAGGGGGAGTCTAGAGTGGGCACTGTGCAGGAGGGAGGCAGGGTAGGGTTTCTGGAGGAAGTAGCCCATGGAAGAAGCCTCCAAGAACAACACTGAGAAGGTCAGGGGGCAAATGCAGAAGCCCTCTAAGGCGAGCAGGGCACAGGAGCTGCTGGGGGTGAAGTGTTATCTGTCAATGCCCCCCTACCAACCCCAGCAGTGGCTATGATCCAGCTGCAGCCCTTGGACTGAGTTCAAACCCCCAAACTGAAGCCAAACCCTCCCAAGGCCTCCTGCTGGGCCCTCCTGGCAGTGCCCCACCCCCACCCCATCCCCAGATGTTGCTGCATCAGCTGTGCCCTGGCCTTGGCACTTACTGTCCCCTCTTCTCGGGACACTCTGTGTTCCCTCCCACTCCAGGGCTTTGCTGAAAGGTCACCTTCTCAGTACGACCTCCCTGCCCCCACTCTGACACACTGACTCCTTTACCCAGTTTTCCAGAGTGTTTATCACCTTCTCACATGTTTTGTCTGTGGTCTGTGCCCAGCCCCCCTTGTCAGCTGCCCCAGGTGGTTCCTGTCTCTCCAGAAACCACAGCCCTCTCCCTCTGGTGAGGGCACCCCATGTCTCCCAAGGGTGAGCCTATGCCCCGAGCCCAGCCGGTCAGCACAGTCCATCATAGCAATCCACGATGGGCCCACGGAAGTCAGTCCAGGGGCGTCTGCAGAAACGAAGAAATACTCTCCCATCAGCCCAGGAGTTGTACAGCTCACTCATCAGGGAGCCCCAGCAGGGCTGACAGGCCAGGACAGACCAATCCCCCCCAAATCCATCCGTGCCTAAATCCAAAGAAAGCCCTAGACTTCTCGTTACAGGACCCAATGATTTCCTTAACTGTGAAAGCTGGCTGGAGGCAGGTCGCATCATGTGGGCCTGGTCTGGACTCTGAGTAATCCACGGTTCTGCCCCTGGGAGGGCCCAAGGGAATGGAGCCTCCTCCTGCTCCCCCACCCCACCCCGGGGCTCTCTCCTCATCGTGGCCCTCCCTAACTCCAGGAGAAGCCAGTGGCAGGGCCCACCGCCAGCACCCTAGCACAGCCCTGGCCCAGAGACCTGTCTGTCACTGTCTGGGGAAAGAAGGAATAGGGAGAAACATTAGCATCGCAGGACAGGGCAAGCGGGGTTGCAATCCACTCACAACTCTTGTCTCGCCCACCGCCCTCTCCAAAGACAATGTGATTTAAGGGAGACACGGTCATGGACCCAAACCCATGCCCGAAGGAGCAGTGCCGGGGGAACAGGTGCAGGGCCTTGCTGCCTCCTGACCTTGGGCACAGCCCGCCTCCCTGGCTCCTCTTATCTGCAGTCTAGGGAGTTGCCGCTGACGCCCTCTTGGGCTCCAACACTTTATGACCCTGTGAAAGAACCCAGCTGGCCCCATGGGCACTTGGAGTGCTGGAGTTGGGCCTTCTGGGGTGCAAGCCTCCAGGCATGTGACGTGGAGCTGGAAGTGACCCTCTTGTCTCCCCTGGTCCTGACCTGCATGGCTGTGCAGGAAGCCCCTCCAGGGTGGGCACCCCACCCACGGCCAGCCTGCCGGAACCCAAAAGTCATGCCAGCAGGACAAGATAGCCCCCAACCTGTGGCTTCAGTGACAGGGACAAGTGCGGTGCGGAACCACAGGGAAGCAGAGGGAAGGCACCCCTTCTGAGCATTCCCACAAAACCAGGCCTCCCGGGCGCCGGCGAAGGGCAGCTCCCCATTCTGGGCAGGACACAGGGCCCACCACCTGGGCCCGGAATGCCTCCGGGCAGGGAAGGACTGCGTGCCCATCTATGTAACGTGGGGCAATGTGCTGCTATTCAAATGGGGGAATTAGTGATGAATGGGGGAAATTGTTCCTCCTTCTGTCCAGTCTCCAGAAGGAGACAAAAACCCCTTTTACCTCGGCAAACAATGCCCTTATGTGGGCGCCAGCGCCCCGCAGCCCGCACAAGCCCGGCTCTGTGCAAGCCGCCAATTGCCACACCGGGCCCTGGGGCCACAGCCAGTGGCACCCTCTCCCAGGGGCGACCCTCGCTGGCTCCCAAGGAGGGCTGGGCAAGGGCGCAAAGGTCTGCTGGCCCATGGTCCCAGGGTGTACATCCATATGGCCCCACGGGTTCTGGGTGCTGGCGGCCTGCTACGGCCAGAGGTGTGGCGAGGCAGGCAGAGCCTCCCTTCTCTGCCAGCTTCCAGGCAGGGGAGAGAAGAGAGCATCAATAATTCACACACACCAGAGACGAGCTGGGGAGGAGGTGGGGAAGCAAGAGTGCTGGAGCCAGCCAGCGGTGGCGGCGGGGGCTGGGGCTGGATCTGGAAGAGCCAGTCCCTGCCCCCCCAGCCACGTGGCTTCGGGCTGCAGGCTGGGGGCACCGACTCTGCTCTGAATTTGGGGTGCGCCAGGCCAAGCCAGGCCAGGCATCCTCCTGCTCTGACAAAGGCCTGCGGCTGGGCTGTGTTTACATGATGCATAGTTCCCTGGAGCGCCAGGCTCCTGGCAGGCTACCCTGCTCTTCCTCCCGGAAGGAAGGGGGAGGGCCCCGGGGTCAAATGGGGGACACTGAGGAGCTGGGTGAGGTGGTGTCACTAGGACTCCCCCATCCTGGGTGGCGGGGACACACTGGGCACCTACCCCACAGCTTGGCCTTCAGACCCCCACTGCCCCTAGCTGCCCCTCATGAGTGCCACCCTGCTCCATCCCTGTGGTTCCAAAGGCCTGGCCCAGTCCTGCTCTCCATCTGGCCTCCATTCCTGCCCCCTAACCACCCCCAGCACCTCTATTCCACAGCATCCATCTTCCTGATCAACCTTTTTTGACTCATTCCTTAAGCTGGTGTCAACACCTGAGGCCCTCAGAGTCCAGAGTGGCGCTGTCCAACAGACACTTAATGTGAGCCACATAAGGAATTGTTAATTTTCTAGCAGCCATATTAAAAAAATGTGAAAAGAAGATAAAACAGGTGGAGTAAATTTTAATAATCTATTTTATTTAACCCAATATAGCCAAAATATTATCTTTTCAACATGTAATACTATGTTAAACTTGAGCTATTTTACATACTTTTTCATAGAAAGTCTTTGAAACTCTGCGTGTATTTTACACACATGGTACGCCTGAGTTTCATGAGCCCTTTTCAATAGCAGTCTGTGGCTCCCACATTAGGGCACACCCAGATTTTTGTGATGTTCCCCCTAACCTGAAATCACTTCTCTCAGTGCAGGGACCCTGGAGTCTCGGTCCCAAGTTGCAGACGAGAGCTTGGGTCTTGGGGCAGGTAGCCTGAGCAGGGCTGGCAGTGGGGACGGGGTTGGGGGCTGCCTTCAGTGGGGGTGGGCACCAAGTATGTGCCAGGTGCCAGGCAGTCTCACTGTGCCTGCTTTGCACCCCGCTTCCCCTAGAACAGACAGCAGGAAGGAACCAAAGGCCCCCAGGAGGAGGAGCTCATCATCACACAGTGTGAGCAGGACACAGACAGGCCCCAGTGTGGCCTGAGGTCCCGAAGCACCCCCAAACCTAGTGCTCTTTCTTCTCTGGCCATGGCTTGCCCAACTGTACTACAGGACAGCCCTCCACCCTGCCACTGTCCCACTCTTTGCAGCCCCCTCCCCAGTAATACTGGCCAAATGCACCCCGAGGGGAACACTCTCTGTATGGACCGAGGTCTATGTCTTCCCAGGGCCAAGTTTCCCTGGCACCACCCTCAAGGACAAGCACGCGCAGTGAGAACTCAATGCTGATTCAGTGTGCTAAGCTCCAGCTGAGAGAGCAGCTCCCCTGCATTCCCCTGCCCCAACCCCACAACAAATGATGTGTTCAGAGCAAACAGAATGACTTCGGACAACCGTGTGTGAAGGAGTCACAGGGCAGGGCCCTGGCCCCGGAGCCTGTATGCTTGTGTACAGGCCTTCCACCAGCCTGCCCAGAAGCCGGTCTGGGTTCGGTGCATCCCAGTCCTTAGGTCAGAGTGATGACGCCGGTGGCCCTGGTTACTTCCTGGTTCCCGGGAACGTCACCCTTGGACAGGCTCGGATGGTGATGCCTCTGGGGCACACCCCTTCCCCGGCCTCCTCTCCCGTACGGCTGGCCTGCCTCCATAGAGGGTCAGTGGGCAGCTGAGTCTCCATGGATCCTGGGCTGGGGAGGGAGGCAGGGCTCTGACACCCCAATGGCTGAGCAGGCCTAGGCGAATCTTCCGGGTGTGCAAGGGATCTCCTTTTCTCTTTCTTAGCAGGTGAACTTCACCTCTATGGGCCTGGACCGTGTCCTGCCCTCACCAGGCATCTGGAGGCCTGTGAGGGCCTAAGACCCCGGCAGGCTGCACAAGGCCAGGGCTGTGTGGGGCCGGCCTGCTCCAGGGATAAAGGGATCTCTCGGTGCTGTCTCCTAGCCTCCCTTACCCCGTGGCGGCCAGAGACCAGAACAGCTCAGCATTGTCTGAGCTGCCTGCAGCCCAGATGATGATGGACACTTTCCTGTGACCTGGGACTGGGGGGGCAGCCCACAGCCAATCCCCAGAAGGACTCGGGTCCTAGTTCTCTGCTCCTGGTGGGGGAGGATAAATGGGAGGAGGCCACCGCCACCACCTCTCCATCCGGTGTGGATTTTTGGAGCCTTGAATAGGAGCTAAGAGCTACTAATCTAGAAAGAGTGAAAAAGTGACCCGTAGCCAGAGAATGAGGCCCAGACATAGCTTCCAGCCTCACCTGAGACAGGCGGGGTCAGGACCAAGACCAGCAGGCATGGGGGAGGGGAGGCTCAGTTTAAAAGCCCACTGCAGGAAGCCATCCCAGGGAGGCCAGAGCGAAGCAGTCACAGTCTTCCCTACATGTCAACAGTGACCAGGGAGGATGCCCAACCACAACTGTCAGGGCCACTGGCAGCAGGCTGCAGCAGGCCATGAAGCCTGGGGCCCCTACTGGGGTGGGCACCATGGGCAGATAACATGTGAAGTGGATGAAGCTCAGGGGCAAACATGGGTGACTGCCTCTGAGCCTGCCTGGCCTGGCCCCGACCCCACTGGCAGGATGGCCTCTTGCCTGTTCCCTCAAACGAGCAGCTCCCACCCCTGGCTGGGAACACTCCTGAGCAGCCTGAGTGCCCACAGGGGCCAGCATCCAGTGGGTAAGCTGCTGCCCAGGTGCCTTCTCCTTGGACGGCAGTGCTAGCTTGCAGCCACCAGCATGGGAGCTTGGGATGGGTCTGGGAGATCTGCAGGTCCTCGGAGACATAAGGTGCCCCCACAATCCCTGGCACATGTGGGTGGGAAGTGGGATGGGAATTCAGGAGATGCTAGAGCAAGCTGTGAGCACACAGGTAGTGAGCTTGTAAAGAAAGCTGTGGTCAGAACCCCATAGGGCTCAGTGGGCAGTTGGGATCGAGAAAGACGATGGAAGGATGAGGAGACAGGATTGGACCAGGTGAGGCAGCGAAGGGTCCAGAGAATGGGGAAGTGAGGAGGACCACTCAGTCTTTCAAAGGAGGCCCCTGACCCACCTCCAGCCCTTCAGCCTGTGAGTGCCAGCTAACCATGGCCTCCCTCCTCCAGCTCTTCATCAGGACCCCCTACACCAGCCTGGCCACCTCAGAGAAATGATCCCATTCCCATCCAACCTGGCCTTCCCCATCCACACATCGTCCGGTTCTCACCAGCCATCCAGTGAGGGGGAGTGACTGGCCACACAGCAAGATGGGAGTGTGTCTGGGGTTGGGGCACACTCCCCACTCAGACCTGCCCTGTGGACACCAGGGAGAAGCCCACGACGGGGAGAGAGGCAAGGACAGGAGAGGCAGCATTGCTGTAAATATGGAGCCCTGGGCAAGCAAGTCGCACACCGGGGCCCCCAGTGATTGCCCCTACTGTCCAGTTTGGATTTCAGGCTAACGGAGGGCCCCATCCAAGGGCAGCAAGAGCAGGAGGCAGGAAGCCTTGGGCCTCTCACAAAGGGCTCCTGAGACACACCAGGATTAATGGCTGCAGTCACCCAGGGCACACTACAGACAGAAGCCAGGGATCAAAGGTGAGCAACTTGCTTCAGACTGCACTGCAGGACCAGCGCAGGCCAGGACCTGCTCAGGGGAGCCCTGGCAGGGTGCCAGGGGCCACCAGCAGGGAGTCGTGTCCAGCTGAGACCCCAGGCCCAAGAGGCAGCCTCATCTCTCTTGTTCCTCCTGGAACCCTCAAATGCCAGCCCCTCAACTGGCTGGGGCCCTCTCTCCTGGCTGAAGCTTGGGGTTACCAGGAGCTTCTGGAGACACGTGACCCAAGAAACCCCCTATCCTGGCATTCAGCATCTTCCTCTCCTCCCAGCCTCCTCCTGACATACTGCCCAAGCTTCCTAGGCTGCTATACACTTGCCTGAACATCACACTGTGGCCTTCTCTGAGGCGCCTCTGCTGGTCCCCCAGCTCTGCCACGGGCTTCTTAACAGCTGTTCGCTGGGCACCTGCTCTGAATCGAGGGCTGGGGATAAAGCCCAGAAGAGGACGCTTGGCCCTGAGGCTACTCCATGCTGCACGGTTTGTGATAACGAGAAAGAGGGGCTGGAACACCCTTCCCCATCAGTGGTCCAGACTCAGGCTCTGGGGTCAGAGACACCCTTGTGGTCACATGGGGTCTGGCCAAGTCACCTCCCCCTCTGTAGGAAAGGCCTAGTCACAGCTCTGAGCTCACAGCCAACTACCATCAGCACAGAGTTGAGCTAAAAGTGGGCTCAGCAATGGGGCTTCCAATCACCGGAATAATTGGACCACCTTTAAAAATGTGGCATCAGTGCAGGGGAGAGGCAAGACAACTTCTAGGAAAAAAAGGTGACTCCAACACTACGTGATCCCTCCTCCTTTGTTTTTTTTAAATAAAGAAAACAAGACTGATTACATACACAGAAAAGACAAAGAAAAACATGCCCCAAACACTGATAATTTTGATTGCTTTTTTTTTGCTCCTCTGTTTTTTTTCTATTATCTACAATGAATGTAATAGATGTAAAAAGACATGTTTTTTCAGTGACACATCTCCTGCCCTCAGACAGCTTACAACCTGGCAGGGGTCCCTGGTTCTGAGCGCCTGCCCCTCTCCTGCAGACTCTTGGAAGGGACAAAGCCAGGAAGGGGTTATCAGCCTCCTGGGCCATAGGGCTCAGTATTCACATGACAGACCCGGTGGAGAGTCCTGAAAGAACCAAGGGCTTAAGCCAGGACCCTCAGTGCCTCAGTCCTGATGGGCCCTGGAGGGGAGGCTCCAGGCGTCCAGGCAGGAAGTTTTGGCACCATGTCCCCCGGGGGAGGCAAGCTGAGGTTCAGTGGGTCCCAGAGGCCTGAGACTGGAGGGGGCCTCTCATCTGACAGGCACTAACAAGAGGCCCCCAGCGGCCCCCCAGATCCTACCCAGCACCACCACCCCTCACCCCCACCCCCACCATGACCCTGCAGGAAGAAAGAAGCAGGACCCTGGGTTCTGCCCTGGCGCTGACTTCCTGTCTGCCCGGGAGGTGAGTAATGTCCGCTCCCCACCCCCCCGCATCCCTTCTGGGGGCCAGGCTTCACATTTTCCGCTCAGGAAGGGGCAGAGCAAGAGGCCTGATGAAGCACATCAAGGGGAAATGGAAGAAGGAGAGGGCCCTGGCCTAGCCACGCCTCTGACGTCCAAGGACACTGGCTCACCTGCCCAGCCTGCGCCCCTGTTCACTTACTCATTTAACAGACACTCCTCCACCTGCTTTGTGCTGGGCACCAGAGAACTGGCTCTCAGAGTGCTTACTCAGGATCTGAGGAAGAGATGGCCATCAAACACATCATCCCACTGACGGGGCATAACTACACACAGGTGTGCTGTTCAGTCCTAAGTAATGCCAGACCACAGCATCTCTGGACACGGTCTCAACAGTTGGCTTTTTCCAACTGTCCTCCTCTCTACTTTCTAAAGTGCAGCCCCTGGGCCAGAGTGTTTTCCCAGGCACCTATGATGAGACCAGGGTTCTGTTCGGACTCCAAAGAAAGTCCAAACCCTCAGCTGGTGCTTAGTGCTGGTCTGGGGGGACCTGGCTATACGTGGACTGGAAGCAGTGGTGGGAACAGCCTGGATCACTCAGCCCAAGAAAGCAGTGCTCTGATTTTCCAGGGGGCAGCCTCCTCTAGTCCCCAGACTCCCATGCCCATCTTTTCTGGGGAACCTCACACATGGCCTCAATGCCTGCCAAAGAGGAAAGAGGACGGGAGCGGCCTTGGCATCCCCCAACTCTGGCCAGATGGCCCCAGTTCTCTCACTGATCAGCAGTTCCCTCCTGAGCTGGGGTGAGAGCCATGTGCTCACCCACAGCAGCTCTGCCCTGAAGAGGAAGCACTCTGGGGCTCCCCAGCCAAGCACCCCTGCTGTGATGTCAAAAAGCTGGGAATGGGGTCCATAAAAGAGCTCTCTGATGTGAGGCCTCTCGGGTGGTGGCAGGCTTGGGGATGAACGCACCACCAAGCACTCTCCCACTCCTGGTGAACCGCAGACAAGCTCCCGGGAGTGAGAACCGGCCTGATTCATTCCTGGCCTGGGCCACAGGATCTGCCTCGGTTAAAATTTGAAAGAGGAAGAGGTAGAGGAGGTGGTGGAAGAGAAGGGCCCCAATACATCCACCAACAGGTGTGAACCTGTGCAAACTGCCTGGTTTTTTGAAATGCTCTGGGCTGCACTCCTGGCCAGCAGAGGTGAGATGCTCCCTGACACAGCCCTGGGAGCCCCCACATTTTCTGGCTAAAAGAAAAAGACCCAGGTGCTCAGGCTGGGGAGGAGGGCCGAAATCCCAGGAACAAAGAATCCAACTTGGCCCCAGCAAGGAGCCGACCTCTATCCCCTCTGGCTGGTGTGCTTGGGGGCGGGGGTGGGGAGGGAGGGACTCAATAAATTCTGGTTCCTTTACTCATCTGGGCAACAGATATTCAGCAGCCCCTATAATGTGCCAGGCGTGCAACCAGAGTCACCAGGGACAGAGCAGAGAGCAGGATTCACGTGGTCCACCCCTTGCAGAGCTCACAATGGGGGCCTCAGGCATGGAGGGCCAAGGGCCAGAGGCTGAGCACCAAGCTGCCCTGGGGGTTGGTGTGTGCTGGAGAAGCCTCTGGATCAAGGCACAGGAGCAGGGAGTGGAGATGTGGAGACCATGGAGGGTTGTGGCTGGATTCAGACAGAGCCCCCGCCTGGCCTGCCCCTGCCCAGTCCTTCCTTAACAACAGGGTACAGGAGAACACCCTGAGGACCCTTCCAACTCTCACTGATGAGAACGGGTTCCCAGTTCATGTCTGTACTGCAGGCACCTTCAAAGAGGGGGCTGGGGGTGCTAACCAAGGACTCCAGGCCGGGTCTGTGCCCAGCCCAAACCCCTTGGGAGCCCATCGGTCTGGACAGACATGGTGGTCACCACCAGAACTAGGACCAGAAGGGCAGTAGCGATGACCAGGTCAACTGGTCTCTCTGGGCCTGCGATCCTCTGCACTGGGTATGGGTCGGCCTCTGGCCGGCACATCAACCCACGGCCTCCAGACACAGGCTGTGATGGCATAATTAAATTGATGGTATCATGGTCAACACCATCCTCCCTGTCTCCAGCTCTGGCTGCCCGCCCTGATGAACACCCTCGCGCCGTCAGCCGACCTAGGCCCAGCACCCACAGCCAGGAGGGACCTGGGCAGCTGGGTGGGGGGGGGGTCAGGGGAAGACGTGTGAAGACACCTGGCTTGGCTCTCCCACCTGGCTCCTCCGGGACCAGCTGCGGGGATGCACTGATCCCATTAACCCTGTAGCTGAGGAAGCCCCGTGACCCTTCCCCCCTTGCCCCGGACCTGATACTGGAGGCCCCAGATCACCAGATCTCCCTGGAAAGTGTCTCTGCCAGACCTGAGCCCCCAAAAGGTGGCTGTAAGCAATAACAGCATAAGAATTGTTGAGGATGAGCTGGGGACCATGGCCCCCATTCAGTCCTACTTCTCGGGGGTGGGGATGGGGGGGCGGGGTTATAAATAAATGCTCCGGATCCTTCTTGGGAAGGTATTGTCCACAGCCTTGGGCTGAGCTTTGCTGGTGTGGCCCTTGGGTGTGGCCCTCAATCAGCTCAGATGAGGTGGGAGGCCAGCTGCTGGGCACATCTCACCCCAGGGCTCCCCCACGCCAGCACGTGGTGCCCCCACCCGTGGGAACGCTGGAAGGCGGTGCTGGTCTGGGAGGCAGCACGAGGGGGTCGTGCTGACCTCCTGAGGCGTCAAGGGACAAAAGCCTTTTCTTTCCTAGCAACCTCGCACCCCATTCCTCACAGAACCACACCCGGGGCTCCCCAGCCTGTGGATGGGCCACCCCAGCTGTCTCTGTGCTGGGCCTCCTCCCAGACAAAGCCAGATTTCAGGCCTCTGAAGGCTGTAGGGAGGCAGGCACGCGGGTTCCGCCATGGAGACGAACTTTGACCCAAACTGCAAGGCTCCTACTCCTTATTTACTCTGTAAGGCTAACCTATTTCGCAGAGTTAACATTACACCCCTTTTTAACCCTGCACCTTCCCTCCCACATTCCAGGCCCCGACCTTCGACCTCTCCTAATTGCAGCTCTACACCCCCGTTCTCTCCAGCTCTTCCCCCACCCACCTCGTGTCCGCCCGGAAAATCAGAGCCCAGCCCAGGACATTCTGTCCACAGGTGCCACTGCACACCCACAACCAAGTCTAACTGAGGTAGGCCCAGTTTGGGGGGCTCAACACAAGAGTGCCGGAGTAGACCTCTGGGGTCTGACCCTGACCCCAACTCTCCCACCCCAAGAAGATGCTTCTGTTCCGAGGGAGGCTGGAGGAGGCTGCCGGGCTTGCCTTGGAGGCGGGGGCGGGGGGGGGATGGGGGTGGCCAGGGCCAGGGCAGATCTGGACAGCTCCTCAGCCAGCCCACCTCCTATCCTGAGGGGCCGGGGGCACACGACAGACAAGCACAGTGTCTGCTCGCTCACCAGGGACAGGCAGGGACCCTGTCTCAGAGCCTCACATCCGGGCCACAAAGCCTAACTCCTGTTTTCACGATTGGGAGGCTGGACTGTGCTGGGTCAGGCACACTGTTAACCTTCCCAGACCTGAATCATGATAACTTTGAAATCCACATCCCACCAGCATGTGAGCATCAGAGCAGACAAACTGGCAGGATGTGGCTAGGCTGCCAATCCCCGAAAGGGCTCTGAGCCGTTCACCTTTGAGGGAAACAACTGCTCTTCCTGGAACTAAGGGCTGGGGCAGGGGGGCCCATGGAGATACTGAGAACGCTGGGGGCCGCTGTCAGCCTGAGCCTCGGCCACCCCTGGAGGCTCCAGCCCAGAGTCCTAGGCTCCTGGTATGGACACAATCCTTCCCCTGCTGGCCACGAAGGAACACTCACCATCCTCTTGACTGTGGAGGTTTTGTGGGCTCCGCATCCTCTCGTCCTGGCTGGGACTCAGGCTGGAGGCCAGGTGTGGGTCAGCTGACATCCATGTGGAGTCATTCATATCAAAATCTTCACTGCTCACAGAAGTTTCATCCTGATCAGGGACAAAGAAGGTGGGCGTTGAACAGGGACGGGCTCTCTGAAGCCTCTTGGCAGCATACAGGGTGAACCCAAGGGCCCGGGGGTGTTTGAGAGTGCCCCCATAGGCCATAGCGCACCCCCAAACGTTGAGGTGGGGACGGGTTTCTCCCCCTGGCCTCCCACCCATGGAAGTGGCTGGGGCTCTGGTTCCTGTCAGAAGCTGGGGCTGAGGGCCGGCGCTGGCTGTAATTGAAGACAATTACGAGGTCTCGCATCCTGTAGGAGCGGGTGGCAGGGCCTGGCTCTTACCCCTGTGAGCCAAGGTTGAAGCAGGCGCCGTAAACAAGGGCCACTGCTCCCTACTCCCTGCCAACAGCCTTGGGAGAAGGATTCACTCCACATAGGGCCAGGCGGGCAGACGTGGGCAGCAGGACACGTCGGGCACTGCCGAGGCCAGGCTGACGGCCCCCACCAAGCCGGCCGCCCAACTCCTGTGGAGCATGCATGGAATTCCTTTCTCCCACTCCCCCAGCCCAGAGGACATTTCTGTCTTCCTCCTTCCTAACCTTTGCTGTGCTTCAAAGATATGCTCTTGGGCGGCTTCCAGAGCTGAAAAGGCCAGCCCCAGAAGTATAGCGAAGGAAGGGGGTGGGGCAGGCGAGGGTTTGGATCAGACCGCAAAGGGGGTTCGGCTCAAGGGCCTGGGGGGCCGCCAGGGCCTTCCAAACAGCCGGAGGGCCTGCAGGCGAGGACCACGCCTGCCTCCTCTCCCCTTGCTGGCTTCAGCGAGCCCTGGGCCAGGCATCCGGGAACCCCCAGGGCGGGGCCCCTTCCACCCAGCTCTCCAGTGGGAAGGGACCCCACCTCCTTCAGGCCCAGCCTCTTTCAGGAGCAGCAGCTAGCAACTGTGTTTGGGAGCTGGCTGTAAAACACAAGAAAGATGACCCAGCAGCTCCCACACCCTGGAGCTCTGGCTTTGCCCCCTCCCCTCCCCCATCCGGCAAGATACAATGGCCTCTGTGGGCCCCCAGTAAGGACCTCTGGCAGAGCACCATCCCCCCCAAAGCCTCCCTCCAGAGGCCCCTCACAGAGGTCTCTTTTACAGCAAGCAAACACACTCCGGTTCGAACTTTCTTCTTCGGCTGCTGTCCGAGGCAGACACATCTGCTCCGCAAGTGCCAGGGAACCAGCGGGTGCTCCTCCATGCCCTCCCCGACCAGCCCGGCTGGCAGGGAGTTTCCTGGGATTTACAGCTTCTGGGCAGCACAGAAGAGTGGGCATCTTCTGTGGCTGAATCAGGAGGACGACAGCTCTGCCCAGCTCAGGGGTCCCCATGCTGCTCGCACAGAGCCTTGGGACACAGGGACCATGTGTGCCCTAGGGGCCCACCCCCCCACACACACACAGCCCTGCCTCCCTCCCACAGGCTCCCTGCTCCTCATACACAAGAATGCGCCTCCACAGCTGTCCCTGGGTGAAAGCCCGCTCACTCAGACTGCATTCTCACACCTGGAGGGACACACACACGTTCAAAGGGTTCTCTCTGCAAAAAGGCCAACATGACTGTCCCTGCGCTAACTGGTCAGGGGCGGTGAGCAGGTGGGGAGAAGGACCCTCAGAGGGGTATCTGGGTTCTGGGAGCCAGGAACTGGGCCATCCTCGAGTGGGCTTTTGGCTCCTTCCTGGCTGTCCTGGGGTCACTGGACCCTGAAGCCCCAGCTGAAGCAGAAGGCCTTCTCCTGGCTCTTGTGGAAACACTTGTGACTTAAAGGACAAGTAGTCTATTAAACATCTGGAAGCACCACCCACTCAAAATTCTCCATCCATTCAACAAGTTATTTAATGAACATCTATGCGAAACTCGCTCAGTTGTGTCCATCTCTTTGTGACCCCATGGACTATACAGGCCATGCCATTTCCTTCTCCAAGGATCTTCTCAACTCAGGGATCGAACCCACGTCTACTGCATTTAGATGCTGGAAAATTTACCTGTGGACAAGTCATGGCCTTCCTGGTGCTCACTGTGGAGAGGGACAGCGGGGGAGAGGGACCATCAGCAGAAAAACTCATAACATCGGGAGTGTTAGGGCAACACAATAAAGAGTAAAGCAGGCCAAGAGGGGCGAGGAACCTGCAGGACTGTGTCCCAGAGCGGCCAAGAAGGGCCTTGCCAGTCAGACAATCAGAGCAGAGGCTTGCAGAAGTGAGGGAAGTTGTGACAGGCGGTCCGTGTGGGGAGCTGGTGGGTTCCAGCACACGCTGGAACACATGCTGCCACACGCTGGTAAGTTCCAGCAGGCAGTCAGGAGGCCACTGTGACTAGGGGATGGGGGAGCTGAGTGGGCAGTGAAGCCATTCGGGGGTGTCTCCTCCTAAGGGGCACATAATCCCGGTGGGCATCTTCCACTCAGAGAAAGGAGTTCCACCAAACACACAGGTTTTCTTCATCAAGGAGCAAGGAAAATTCAGAACTGCTGGGTGCAGTGCTAAACCGCACTCTAGCCCCACTCGGCCACAGCTTAAAACAACGATGGAAGCCGTGGTTTATCAGTCGCCAAGTGCATCACAGGCCCACTGGGTGCATGCAGTTATCAGCCCCATTCTACACATGAGGAAGCGAGGCTCCAAGGGGTGAAGGCACTCACCCAAGGTCATGAGCAGAGCCAGAAGCGTACAGTCCTGAAGGCCCAGACGCTAGCCTCCTTCCTAGCCCCTCACTTGGAATGCCCACGGTGCACCTCAGAACCCAAACTCCAAACGCACATCCCCCTTCTCCATCAAGTCCAGCTCAGGCTCCATCCCACCTCTCCTCACACGGCCTGCCTGTCTGTACCATCAGCCCGGCAGTTGGGCAGCAGAGAACTCAGCTGCAGTGGCCAGCACAGTGGCTCTCTGCCCTCTCTCCCCCAGACAGCCTTAAGTCCTTCCAAGAGTGGGGAGCGGGCTCTATGTTCTCTGGACAAAGCCAGTGAGACCAGTCAAATTGGCTGAGTTGCCTGGCATGACACTGGGGTTTAACGAGGATGCGGCATCAGTCTGACAAGCAGGGGCTTGGTCCTGTTACACACGGTTCCTGAATGGAGACCATATGAAACCTGGACCCTGGCTGGCAGGCGGGTGGCAGCGTGCTGCCGTGCGGCATTCCCTGCCTGCAGCTGCCAGGCGCCCCCATGCAGAGCCTCGGGTTTCTCTGGCTCAGATCACTTAACTGTTCCCCAAATGGCCCTCCTTCACATCTCCCTGCCTGGACAGGCCAAACTGGGCAGAGGTGGGCTACATTTTACACTGAATTGCGATCACCCAATAAGGAAGAGCACCCAGTGCCCATCCATGAGGGGCTCTGAGACGAGGGTTGTCTGAGCTTTCCTTGTCCAATAGGAACAGCAGGCACCCGCGCCAGGCCTCTCTCCAGATCTGGTACCCGCCCTCCCCGCCTTGGATCTGCCTTAGCTGCCCCAGGGCTCATGAGATCTGAACCCAAGCAGTCTGTTCAGCGTCCACATCACAGTCCACCACTCCGAGTGGCCGCCTCACCACACTTCCTCCCTTCAGTCCAAAGAACCAGATGCCTTAACAACAAAGCGTCTCAGGATGAGACCCAAAGGAAATTCATGGGAGGTGAAGCTATATTTACACCCACACCTGGACCACTCTTATCAATGAATAGATGCGCACTGATGGACCACCTACTATGTGCTAGTGCTGTGTTAGGAGCGCTGAGACCACAGCAGGACTCCTTCCCTCCAGGCTCTGTTATTCAGGGAAGGACAGAGACAACTTTTGACCCACGTGTAAGCACTGAAGGAGAAGGGGGCTGGAGAACCCCCTCTCCACTTATTCACTGACTATCAAGCTTTCCCCAGTGAGTGTGCCCACAGCCCCCAGTGTTTTGCCACATGAATCCCTGTTCTGTGGGTGATGGTTCTATTTAAGCTTTTGACACCACTGATACAGAAATTTTTAAAAATTTATTTTTATTTGGCCTTAGCTGTGGTCTTAGTTGTGGCATGCTGGATCTTTAGCTGTGCCATGTGGGATGTAGTTCCTCCACCAGGAATCAAACCCTGGCCCCCTGCACTGGGAACACAGTGTCTTAGTCACTGGGCCACCAGGGAAGTCCCTGATACAGTAAATTTTTAAGCAAGAAATCAAATTTATGATGCCTAACTAAAAAAAATACACCAAACTATAAGCTCTAATCAAAATCAACTCCTACATCCTCACTTCCGGGCAGACCTGCCAAGAGAAGGCTGCCCAAGCCCCCTTTGCCATCCATCTGCTACAGCAGAGCCCCCTGCAGACTGTCACCTCACTGGCTCACACCGGGCCCAGGCTCCAGAAGCAGGCCAGTGACACAGGCAATTACCAGCACACAATTCAGAGCCTGTCAGCGATGAGAAGAGTGGGACATACCTGGGCCTGAGGGACCTGCAGGAGGTGATGGTAAGGGTTACGGAGAGCAGGCCCAGAGGTCACAAGTCGGGCACTCTGGAATCTCAAGGAAACCTGGTCTACTAATTTCTCTTTCTGTAAACAAACTTCATTGAAACTTTCATTAAAAAATAGAGTGTGTACAATCCATTACTTCTGGGGCCCCTCTTCCTAGACCCCACGTGACTCCTGGCTCTGGCTTCAGACACCCTGCAGGCTGCAGCCTTGCCCACCTGTTGACAAAAGGTCATCATTTATTTGGCGCCAAAGGACCTGAGCCACTTGCGGGGGTCACAGGGCGATTGGGTCGACTGCCCTTCTGGAAAGGGAACTCAAGAGCCGGGGCGGGGGGGGGGGTGGTGGGGGGGGTGGGGAGGGCGGCAGAAAGACAGCACCCAAGGCTGCTCCTGGGACACACCCCAGTCTGGGAGCCCTGACTCTGGGCAGGAGGAGAGGAGCCGACCAGACCCTCCCTGCTCTTATCTGCAGTCCAGAATTCACGGGCAGGTTCAGTTTCTCTCCACCCAGGTTCTGAGGCCCTTCCTCCTCTGCAGGCAAACTAGCACCAACCGCTGCCCAGCCCAGGAGGAGGAGAAAATGGGAGACCAGAGGGGAAATGGTGGAAACGCGCCTGTATCCATGGCGTGTAACCAGGGGCAGGTGCTATCGGTAACCTGATTATTTTACAACTGGGGTCAATTTCTTGGGAACTGGGTTCCTGGTGCCTCTGAAGTTGAGCCATTTGCATCCTCCAGGACAGGGATCCTGGGGTGTGCCTCACACAACATTTTCCAGGCCTCTCCTCAGAGCTGTAACTCTATCTCTACTGCTTGCTTTGAGAGAGAAAGGGAGAAGGATTTGCTGCGAATTTAGTGCCGTTGTGAGCAGTAAGCCCTGATCAGGAGCCTTGGGTGTGTGTTTCAGAGGAGGGGTGGGAGGCAGGCATGGGCCAGGCAGGAAACAGACCCCTTCTCTGTCCAGCCTCTTGGGGTGGGTTTGATGAGAGGCTGAAGCTCCTGCCAGGAAGACCACCAGGCTCAAGGCAGCTGCCCTGGCACTGCTCTACCCCAAACCGACGGACACCAGAGTGGACAAAGTGAGCACCTCCTTCTGGAACACCTGTAGGCCCCTCCCAGGCCCTGGAAATTCTTCAGTGCAAGGCAATTCCCCTGCCTGTCTCCATGTCAGCGAGCATTACACACACAGCCTTCTGAGCATGCCAAGGAGGTACTGAACCGCATTTGACCCCAACTTAACCACTTCAGCTCATCAGATGGCTTATTAATGGAAGACGAACCCCCCCCCACCCCCACCCAGGATCCAAAGCAACAGGGTTCAAAATCCTGGTTGGGAAGGAACAGCACAAATGACATCTTAGGGTGGTCTGAGCCACAGCTCCTGGGGGCTAGGGAGTCCCAAGGCTGCAGCTCATGCCCTCGTCCCAAGCTCACCTGGCCACCAGGGGCAGATGCCAGGCTCCTGGGGACACTCCGCTCAATTCCACTCCTTCCTGCCAGCATACCTCCTCTGCTTCCTAGCCATACAAGCTCTTCTGGGAAACATGAAGTGGGGAGAGCTGACATAGCCAATCACCTACCACATTTTAGGTTCTCTCTCTCACACACACACGCACACACATGCAAAGGGTCTGTCAGAGATGTCTGCATCAACACAGGGATGCTCTGTTGTCTCGGCTGTCACGGGTGCCTGGATGCTGGGGTGAGCATTTTCAGCACCTTCCTACTAGTGTATTGAGTGTAAAACGGGCTTTTGTTTCCCAAGCAAAGGCAACTGGCTGTTTTCCCAGCACTCCTCACCACGAGGGCCTCATTGATACCCCAGACCCTGCCATGAACAGGGGTCTCTTTAAAAAAGGGAGGCTGGAGAGATGAGCTTCAGCAGACAAGGTTCTTCCAGCAGAAAAGTGGGCTCGAGAGAAACCACTCTGCACTAATCCCCTGCAGGAGTTTCCTTCCAAGAAAAGGACCCAGACAAGACAAAAAAAAAAGTTCTTGAGCAACTCAGGGCCAGTGCGGCTCCACATGGCCCCAGGGTGACTCAGGCCACATAAGTTCTCCCAAATCAGCCTTTCCAGCTGGGAGGAAGGCCCCGGGTGTTTGGTTTCCTGCTGTTCCTCAGGACTGTGCTGAATGGGGTGTTGGCACCCAGCCATGGTGCAGTGGATGCGGGAGGGGGGTGGTGCTGTCTCCAACCCCCACTCTCCAAAAGAAGCCCACCTTGAGATAGGATTAAATTAAGCTTGATAGTATTCACCTAAGAATTCAGGCTGTAATGGGTTTCCAATGTAGGGGTAATTCACTACCTCCTGGCTAAACCATCACCCTTTATGGGTCCTTCCCTCAGAACAACCCGAAGCCCAGAAGCAAGGGGCAGGCAGGAAGGGGCCCCTGGTCATGACTCTCTCTGGAGCAACTATGAGAGCCCCACAACCCTCTCCCCACACCCCCAACCTGGTAGGACAGGGGCCCAGGCTGGGGTTTCCAGCTCATTCTGGGATAAGTAGGGCTTTATCTCAAGGGAGAATCTATTTCAAGCCACAATCCTTCTCAGAAAGCGGAGGAAATCACAGAGTCCAAACACCATTTCAGGTGAAATCAGGAGGTTATTAATCTCCCCTCAGAGCAGACAGAAAGAAAAATCAATGTTTTAGAGGGGGGAAAAAGGTTCCATTTGAATTAATGGGTTTGTGGCTTCTCCATTGATCTGCGCCTCTTCACACTTTCTTTTTGTGCTTTTGTGCTCTTGGGGAGGAGGGAGGAAGAAGGGAATGGGGAGGAAGGGGGTGGGCCTCCCGATAAGGAAAAGGACGGTCTAACCTTAACCTTTCTCCAGGAATAATGCTAATTAGCGAGGCTTAATGAGAACTTCCCCCAGGAAGCGCGGCTCGCTAGGGGCGACTGGACTAGGGCAAACGCGGCTCCAGGTGGGACTAGAGTGTGTGTGGGGGGGTCACTTCTGAACCCGAGCGGCTGGAATAAAAACGAGAAGTGCACTCCCCCAACCCCCGCCGCCCGAAAAAGTGTCCAGCCTCGGAGAAGCGAGAGCGGCGGACGGAGGTGTAAATCCAACTTAACCCGGGCGCGCGCCCAGGCTCTGGCCAGCTGCCCCCGACCCATGCGCCCCGGTCCGTAAGGAATGCCCCTAAGATAGGGGCCGCCGAAACCCCAAGCTTCTGCTCCGATCCTTCACTTGACAGGGGCACCAGGTCTGGTCCAGGGAGGGGCGGGGGTCTGCTGAAGTGGGCTCAACTCTGCAAACCCCGTCTCAACTCCCCGCGCCGAGGCAGGGAGCCCCTCCCTGCCACTCAACGCTTCCCGTCCTCACATCTCCAAACAGTCCACTTCCCTTCTCGCTACAGCCTCGGCGGCTGCCACTCGAGCCCGGCCCCCACCCCGCCGCCTGCGAATGCCTGCCTCCCCGGGACGCGGTGCCGAGCCCGCCGCAAACCGTGCGGCCGCGGCACAATACCGCGGCGCGGCGCACACAATCACCGCCCCCCAGGACCGGCGGCGCGCACGGCGCGGGAGTGGGGTGCGCCCGGCAGCCCCCCGCACTCGGGGCCGGGCGCCCCTCTAGAGAGCCCCGCGGCCCCCGGAGTGCAGGCTTCACCGCCCCCACCACACTCGGTCCCACTTACCCGCCCCCCCGCCCCGCGCCCCAGCCCACTCCGCCCAGGGCGCAGCCGCTTCCGCGCGCCCCCCGCCTCAGCCGCGGCGCAGGAAGCTCCCCCGCGTCCCCCTCCCCGGAACCCCCCCAGTCTCCCGCCCCCCTAACCGCAGCTCAACGGCCGGCGGCAGCGGCGGGAGAAGGGGGGGCGGCGGCCCAGGGGCCCGGAAACTGCCCGATCGCGGGGATCCGGGCCGGACTCCGTACCTGGGCGGGAGGCGAGGCGGAGACGGGCGGTCGGGCTCGGCGAGTGAGCGGGGCGGGCGGCGGTGACAGCCCTCCAGCTCCAGCTGCTGCTGCTGCTGCTGCCGCCGCGGCCGCCCGGGGAGAGGGGCTGGCACCGCCGCGGCGCGTCACTGCCCGGCCCGGGGGCGGGGGTGGCCGGGGGGAGGGCCCAGGCGAGCGGCGGCGGCGGCGGCGGCGGCGCCGCGGCCGGGAGGGAGGAAGGGGGAGGGGGGCACCGGGCACGGGGAGGCGGGGGAGGGGGGCGGGACCCGGCACGGGGCGGGGGCCGGGGGGAGGGGAACGCAGGGAGGGCTTACGCTGGGGGAGTAGGAGGAGCAGCCCGAGGAGGTGGAGGGGCGGGCGGGCAGGCGGGAGGAGTGGGCCCGGGCGGGGGGAGGGGGAGAGAGGAGAAAGGAGGGAGGGGGAGTGGGGAGAAGGAAGGAGAGGGTGCTGGGCCAGGTAGGGGGAGGGATGAGGGCGCGCTGGACGCGCCGCCGAGCGCTCCCGGGGGTGAGCGCCCTTAAGGGGGAAGCGCTAGGAGGAAGATTCTTGCGGGGGACGGAGCCCGGGAAGGAAGGCGCTGGGGTCTGTGCCCGCCCCTTGCTCCCGGAGGACCCAGTCTTCGAGTCCGGGGTGAGGGTTGGCGGGCGGCGCGCGGTCGGCTATCCGCGTTCAGGCCAGAAGAGAGACTTGACCCAAAGAAAGTGACTCAGGCACCTTTAGGAACTCTCGGCACCCTGGGCCTTCGGCAGCCCTCGACCCCTACGCGTCCCCGGGTTTCCAGGGGACGCGGGTCCTCGCTGGGCGGGGCTGCTGGGCCAGAGGCCTGGGTCCCCCGGCGTTCAGAGCGAGCCCCGGGTCTGGGAAAGACAGGCACGTGGTCGGCTCTGTGCTGCCCGCCCCCCAGCCTCTGGGCCCCCACCTTTTCTCGATCAAGTTCAAGCTCGGGCTCCTCGGCGTTGCTGCCCACTCGCTGCCCCCTTCCATCCCCCTCCTCTATTCCGCACCATCTCGCTTCTTCACTCTTCCTTTGTCTCTTTCCCACCACTTAGTTTCCACCCTCCCCTGCTCCCCTTCCCTACTGGCGGGCGCCTCGGAGTCCGGGTGCGCTCACCTGTGCGACCCAAACATTTCCACCATCTCCAGCGCCCGCCGCCAGCCTGCTCCCGGGTCCGTCCCTGCTCCCCCTCCCGCCGGTCATTGTGCTCCCCTAAACCACACTGCGCGGGCTCCTGAAGACGCGCAGGATACAGTTGTAAAGTAACAGGATAACATCAAGAATGCTGCTCCATCCCAGACCCGGGAGCGCGCGGTCCAGACACAGCATCGCAGTAGGGGGAAGACCCGCACGGATCAGAGATGCGGTGCCGCGCGCAGACGGTCCTCGTGCACCTTGGGTGCAGAAGAAGACCGCACCGGTCGTCGCTGGGGTGTGGGACCCCGGACCTCTGAGCAGCCTCAGACTCAGCCTGGAACATAGCGCGCTCGTATCCCAACAGCAGAATTAGACCTCCCCGAAAGCAGGATTAGATCCCTACAGAGAAGACGGGTCAGGGGCAGACTCCCCCTCCCCAAATCCACACCCTCCAACAGGTCAGCCTTCAGAAAAACTGTGTGTTTTAACGGGGTTGGAGAGCTGCCCTCGTAGAATTCTGTGAGGAAATAGCAAAAAAAAAAAAAAAAAAAGAACCACCAGAAACGATCCCATCTCCTGATTCTTCTGGTCGCATCCAAAGAGGAAGGGCAATTTCTACTGGCTTTACGCTACAATTCATTCACAGGGAAACCAGCGAAGAAGAGAAAACGAGACAGCCAGCGGGATTGTTTGCAATTTTGAAACAGACTGCCTTTAACCCTCCAACTTTTTTTTTTTTCCGTAAAAAGCCTTTTTCTTTCTTCCACTGAAAGCTTTGCATTGTGTACAATCCGAGGTAAACAAGGCTCCCTCTACAGGTACGAGTTAGAAATACAATATCACAGGTTCAGGGCTCAGTATTCACCCATTAGAAAAATAAAAAGATGACAACACATCGAATTAACAGCGCACAGACTTCCTTCTGCACACGCTAAAGATTTCACTGTCGATATAAGCCCCACACTTTATTTTTAAAAGAGGCTCTAAGCATGTTACTCATTAGCACCTTTCATCCCTAAAACCAAATGTGTTTTCAAACCAGTTCTCTTCCCTCTTCTCTCCAAGAGATCTTTACGTCCCCTCCTCTGTGGTAGGAGACAGTTTGGAAACTTCACTGCCTTATCTGTCCACACACAGATAATGATTTTTAGAATTAACTAGTGGCCATGATTCTTGAATTCATACAAGGAAATGTGGCTGTTTCCAACACGGGAACTGCCCTTCCTCACTCTGCAAATGACATAATTCAAGCCCAGGATTTCCCATCTCTTCCCCCAACATTTCTGGAGACCTTTGACTTCTCCTGGCCTGAGTCACGATTTCACAGCAATGGTGGACATCTGGGCTTGAAATATAAACCCAGATCCAACTGGTGTTCAAAGGCGGAATTGAACCCAGATAACCCACCTCTTCTCTGACAAATAAGAGAGCTAGTGCCGCCCAGAAGGGCAGAGCAGTGATTTTCTCTAGGCATGAAATGTGAACTCATTTACCATCGCTGAGATAAAACAGCTCCAGCCCCACTCGACCCACAGGAAGTGGCTGGGGGCCCTGGAGAAGCCTGGCTGTTTAGCAGCACTGCGAATTAGGAGAGTTTTCCTGTGTGCTGAAGCCTGCAGAAACCTCCTGGCTCTTTAATTCCTGCAGGAGCTGCCTACTCCTTGAGTAACCTTGTGTAGGTTGTTTTCAGCGTCTTTGCGCATCTCCTTAAAGTGGCCACAGCATGGGTCCCAACAAGGAATGGCATGACCTAGTTTCTTGACCACTAATTCTCCCAGTGATGTGTCTCTTCTTCCAGCCCCAGTCTGGTGAGAGACCACAACAGAGAAAGGCTACTCTTGTCTGCTTAAGGGTGCAGTACTGCCTTCATATCCCCTCCAGGCTCTACATACAGTGGGTGCCTTTGTAAATGGTGGCATTTGCTCTGTGGAGCTTCTTAAGCAGCAAACCACTCCAGGCAGATTCCCATATGAAACAAGCATGCTCCAGGAGCAGGGACCTGACCATGGGAACCAGTAGTTCGTGATTAGGAATAACAGGATCTTATCGTGACCAGAATAGATACTATTCAAACATCTCAGTGCATTCAAAAATGCTTTTCCCTGCAAATTACTTATAAAAGACACATGTACCTGCCCCAAGGCAAGGCTGGCAGACACTCCCCGACAAAGTGATCAAATCAGCAGACCCTGAAGTGGAGCCCACCTGAAACGATGTGCTCACCTCCTGAAGGGATGCAGTGAGAACTCACAGCGTCACCTGTGTTGAGTTCTCCCCATGTCAAGTCCTCCCGCGCAAAATGCTTAACCTGAATCTGATCATGAAGAGACAACCAGACAAGAAATACTGAAAGACAGACTCTCCACAAGTGTCTCGGGTTCCTCAAAGATTCATTGTCATCAGCCTGACAGTTCCCCATCACGAGACTAAAGAGAAATAACAACAGAATGCGAAGTTTGACTCCTGGTCAGATCCTGGAGACATGGGATGCAGTGGTGATGGGGTGAAGCAGAAGCGGAGATGAGGGGGTGAGGGGTGGAGGGCACACAGGGGAGACAAGGTGGGCTCTGGGCTGAGTAGTCAAGGAAGCCCCTCAGTGTGAGAAAGCCCACATGGGCCCTGCCCCTGGGATGGTGGAAGTTGACCCCTGGGTGAAGACTTGGGGGCACAGTCTTGCAGGTAGAGGAAAACAGCTAGTGCATAGGCCCTGAGGCGGGAAGAGACTTGGAAAGAGCAAGGGGGAGGTTGGGAGGAGGGGAGGGGGAGAGGGCATGAAGGGCCCAGCACTCAGAGCCTTGGACACTACTGCGAGGTGTGGGACTTTTATTCTGGGACTTTTATTCTAAGAGCGAGGAAGTCATGCAGTCTAAATTATGAGATCAGAGGAGATTAGATTATATCTTATTATATATCAGGAGTGGTTTGGGGGTGACCATGAAGGAGGTGGACTAGAAAGAGTTTAGCCAAATGGGACTGGTTCCAGTTCTGGCTGTGACACCAAACAAGTGTCCTGGGGTACCGGTTTCCTCATTTACAAAGTGGATAATAAAATAGTGTCTTCAATGTGTTTGACACCAAAATTTCCCCTTTGACATTAGAAACTGCCAGCCTCCCAGCTGTCCCCAGATGAGCCTTGCCTCCAAGTATCACGCCCTGGGTCCCCTGGCACAATGGATAGGGCAGTGGAATTGAGGGTCTGTGACTTCTGAGGTTAGGTTAAAACACAAACTTGCTCCTTCCCCCAGAGGGAGTACTGGTTCAGCAGCAGCTTTTGTTGGCAGCATCAGGGGGCTGCTTCTCACAGTGCTGGTCAGCAGCCTCTCCACAGATGCTGCTGCACCAGTTTCCTCAGCGGCCAGTGGCGCCTGGCAGTTCCCATTTCACTACACGCTTGTCAGCGCTTGGTATCAGCAGCCTCTTTCATCTTCGCCAGTCTGAGAAGTGAAAAATGGTGTCTCTCTTTGCCCTCTTCATTTGGGAATGGGAGCCTATATTTATGCATATCATGTGTTTACTGGTCACATGTAATTCTTTTTTTTAAAAAAAAAACTATTCATATTCTTTGCCATTTTCTCTACTGGGTTTGTGGTCTTTTATTTTTTGTAAGAATTATTTAGAAAGGGAGGATATTAGTCTTTTGTTATAAAACTTGCAAATATGTTTTCTTTTTGTTATTTTTATTTTGTTTACAATGCAATTTTTTGCCATATGAAAATTTTACATTTTTATATCATCCAGTTAGTTTTTTTCCCTTAGGGCTTTAGGATTTCAGGTCAAAACAAAGGGTTTTGTTTTTTTTTTCCCACTCTAAGATTATAAATGTAATTCACCCATATTTTCTTCTAGAGCATTTATAGCTTCATTAGAGTTAAATCTTTATTCTATCTGTAATTTATCTCCACATAAGAAGTGAGGGATACTGAGAGAATCATAATTCAAAAAGGCACATGTACCCCAATGGTCATTGCAGCACTATTTACAGGAGCCAGGGCGTGAAAGAAACCTTGATGTCCATTGACAGATGAATGGATAAAGAAGATACAGTACATATACACAACAGAATATCACTCAACCATAAAAAGGAACAAAACTAAGTAGTAGGTCATGGTGTGGATGAACCTAGAGCCTGTCACACAGAGTGAGGCAAGTCAGAAAGAGAAAAATATCATATATTCATGCATATACATGCAGTCTAGAACAGTGGTGCAGGCGAGCCTGCTTGCGGGGCAGAAGTAGAGACACAAGCGTGGGGAATGGGCCTGTGGACCCAGCAGGGGAAGAGGAGGGCGAGGTGGATTGAGAGAGTAGTACTGACATGCGTGCACTACCGTGTATAAACTGGACAGCTAGTGGGAAGCCGCTGTGCGGCACAGGGAGCTCAGCTCAGGGCTCTCTGCTGACCTGGAGGAGTGGCTGGGGGAGGCGGGAGGCTTAGTGGGGAGGGAATATGAGTATACATATAGCTGATGTTGGTGTTGGTTGTTGTACAGCAGAAACTAACACAACCTTGTAGAGCAATTATACTCCAATTTAAAAATAAAGAAGTGTGGTGAAGCTCTAGCTTATTCTGTTTTTTAATGGCTATCCAAATTGTCCCAATATCATCTTTTAAATAACTCATCTTCACCCACTGACTGGAAGCACCATGTTTATAGAGTACTACTTTTCCATTATTTGGGGAATTGCCTGTTCTATTGATCTGTCTATTCCTGTCTCGCCAGTATAGCTCTGGAATATATTTTAATGTCTGGTAGAACCAGCACTCACCTCTATGCCCACCATGAACTGTCCCTGCCTCGGCATAATAGAGACAGTTAATCCCTTCCCACAGCAGACAGTGGTCTAGATACAGCACAGTCCTGCCATGGGGGAGGTGTTTCTGATTAAGGGGCTGTTAGCGGGTGGTTCCTGGGTCGCTCAAGCAGTAAAGAATCTGCCTGCAATGTGGGAGACCTGGATTCAATCCCTGGGTCAGGAAGATCCCCTGGAGAAGAGCATGGCAACCCACTCCAGTATTCTTGCCTGGAGAATCCCATAGACAGAGGAACCTGATGGGCTCTAGTCCAGGGGGTTGCAAAGGAATCGGATACAACTGAGTGACTAACACCTGGAAGAGGTAACATCTACTCTGAACCAAAGAAGGCTGGAGGAATATGACAGATGGCCAATGGAGAGGGCTTCCCAGCAAGAAGAGGAGCGCGGCTAGAAGCTCCAGGCTTTACCCATGCCTGGATTCAGAATACCTGGTCTTCAGGCTGGGCAGTAACTCAGCTTGTCCGTTTTTTCCTCACATGCGCTGATTTTTGCCCAGCTGGCTGCCAGCTCACAGGCGGTTTGACACCTTTGTGGAAATCCAGGAGAAGCTGTCCCACACTGTTCCCGCACACCTTCCCTATTCAGATAAATTTCCCATGATGCACAGAACTGAGAGCCTGACTTGTCAAAATGCAGTTTCCTAACAACACAGGTAAAACGACACAGGTAAAAACGACAGTTTCATCAACTGCGTTTTCAGAAACATGTTGCTTTAAAATGCCATCAGTTAATCTCTGTTCGTGACACTCTCCTACGCCACACTTCAGTGGCTGCCCGTTGCTGGCAGACTCAGGTCAGAGCTCTCTGGCCTCATGTTTTAAGGGCTTCCACGGCCCAGCCGGCCTGAGAGCCTTTTGTTTCAAACTGTGAACTCTACATGTCCAACAGACTCACCTCTTCTGTCCCTCAACCACCCATGTGTGATCCCCCCCAAGCTTTTGATCAAGCATGCTTCCAGACTGTTTTTCCCCCCACAAACATGTATAGTGCCCCTCCACATGCCAGGCACCATATGATAAGTATGGGTGAGACAACAATGGACATGACAGGTCGGCCTGCTCGGAGCCTGCGGGCCAGGAGGAGAGAGAAATTAAACGACCGCAAAGTTTCTAGTCACAGGATATGTGTTCAGTTTGCACGTGACAGGGGCAGGGCCCGCTAGGAAGGAAGTACCTAGTAGGTGAAGGACATAGTGGATCCTGGAGGGCTCCACTGAGGAGGTGACGTTTAAGTTGGGCACTGAAGGATGCATGGGTGTTCACTAGGTAGAAAAATACTCTGGGCCATCAACAAAGACATCCTCCACCCCTGCCAGGTGTAGGCCCCTCTGAACTCAGAGTGGCAGTCTCACAGACAACCCAGCTGGCTCTGGTGACAGGTCTCTGTCAGTCTGATGTCACAACGCACTGTGGTCCTTCCCATTTCCTGCATTATACATCTTCCCCAACTGGACCGTGAGCTCTCAGGGGTTGGGACAGGCTTTTAGATGGCAGAGTCCCAGGCAGCATCGGGCCCTCTAGGGACTCACCAATGCATTGCTCAGGACTCCGTCCTACCCTCTGTCCAGCACAGCCCTGAGGTCTGCAACAGAGCTCCAAGTTAAGCGCACTCCCCCCTTAACACAGACCACACTTCACAGCTCCCCAGAGAGGGGCAACATACCTCCTCTCCTTTCTGTCGTAGCACCTCTGGAGAGGCTTGGTCAAAAAGCCAAGACCAGCCCCAGTGGCACCACTGCTCCTAAATGTGCACGGGACAAAAACGAGTTCAGACGGTCCTTAAAGAACACACACTGGAACGGCCATGGCAGCACCATGCACAGCAGCTCTGGCCCGGGAACTCCCAAGCGTCCGTGGAGAACGGATGAGGGCGGTTCATGTGCCGTGGAGTACTGCTCAGCAATGGGAAGGAACACACGAGTGGCACAGGGCACCACGAGGACCCTCTCAAACTCATGCTGTGGGGGAAAGAGCATACACCGTAGGATTCTATTTATATCAAGTTTTAGAATAGGTAAAAGCCATCTGTGCTAGGGACTACATTGGTGGTCCAGTAGTTAAAAATCCACCTTGCAACCCAGGGGACTTGGGTTCAATCCCTGGTTGGGGAACTAAGATCCCACATGCCTCAGAGCAACTAAGCCTGCACACTGCAGCTAGAGTCCATGCACCACAATGAAAGATCCCGCATGACATAATGAAAATCCCACATGCCACAGCTGAGACTTGAAGTAGCCAAATAAATAAAAAAAAGAAAAGAAAAGCAATCTGCGCTATTAGAGGTCAGGAGAGTGGTCACCCTTGCTGGGGGCTAGTGACCAGAGGGGGACATAAAGAGCCTTTGGGGTGCTGACCAAGTTCTGTTTCTTGATGTGAGTACTGGTCACAACAGGTGGATTCTGTTTGTAAAAATTTTCTAAGCCATCCACTTAATGATATGTGCTCTTTTCTGTATGTGTGTTAAACTTCTATTAAATTTGAAAAAGGGGGAAAGAAGCTAAGGCCAGTTACTATGGCCGAGGTCAATGTAATGAATTACCACAACCCACACAACACCGGGCACTGTGCTGGGTGCTAGGCTATGTGACCTTATTTCACCACCCAGACAACAAGGGTGATATTAATTGCCACTCTGCACATGAAGAGTAGGGACTCCGGGAGGAAGATTAAATGACACATCCAGTCACCAACAGCTCAGAGACCAGGGGACATGCTCACAGTCACAGAACAAAAGTTAGTGGCCTTGCTGGGGTTTGAAGCAGGGTACACTGATCTCCAGAGCACGTGGTAGACCCCAGGTGGGACGCCCGAGCTGGACTGCGGGATGCTGTGCTTCACCCACCTCCAGCAGAGCAGAGAGAGGAGGCTCTGGGGCTGGATGAGTGGAGGCTTCCCTGGGCTGGGAGCTGGGAATGGGCTGGGGCTGCTCCACAGTGGGCTTCTCCGTGCAGCCCCCAAAGGCAGCTGAGCCTGGGGGCCTACTGGGTTGCAGCTCTGGCTGCTCCTCAGCAGGTGACCGGAGGGGCAGTGGGGTCCCTCTGAAGCTGGCACAGGTGGCACTTCCCATTTCAGCCCTGAATCCCTCCATGATGGAGCTGTGGGTGTGTGTGTTGGGGGGCAGGGGTCTATGTGGCAGCCAAGGCTTTGGGGCCAGAGCTGGTGCACAGAGGCCTTTCTGGTGGCTGAGTCAGCTTCGAGGGTAGGGGTGGAGCAGGAGAGTCGGGGATGGGCTTTTTCTGCATTTGGGCCCTTCCTCAGTGTGATTTCAGGCAGGCAACTTCTCCACGCCTCAGTTTTTTCATCTCTGAAATGGGGGCACAGTAACAGAAGCTTGTTTCTGAAGGCTGCCTGCTCTGCGGCTTAACCGCAGGGAAGCCTGCAGGGTGTGGACTGATGCCTGGTGTAGAACACCTGCCCAAAGCCTAGCTATTGTTAACAGTGATGTTGATATGAAAGGTAAGTAATTAAGGATACAGACACTGGTCAGCAAATATTTATTGAGACCCTACTGTGTGCCAGGGCCTAACCCTGGTGAAGGACTGTGGCAGTGAGATAAGCAGACCTGGGCAAGCACTCGTGAGGCTGCTGCTATAGCGCCCTCAGCCTGGCCCTGCCCTCACCATCGCTTCCTTTCTCCCTTCCCTTCTCCCCACTACCTCCCCGCCCATCCCTTGGGAAGTAAGACCATTAACCTGGGAGGGAACGCAGCTCTCCCTCCCACTCACTCTGTGACTTCCAACGAGGTTCCTGAGCTCCCTGAGCTCCCTGACACCGAGCCTCAGTTCCCCCATGTTGTTTGTGTGGGCCCTGGTACAGAGACGGCCCTCAGACAACGGTTCCTGCTCCCCTCCTCGCTACCCGCTCCTCCTCTCCTTCCTCCCTGCTTCCCCTCCGTTTCCTTCTCTTACTGTTCTTCTCCTTGTCTGAATCTTTGGGAACTTAACACCCAAAGGCACTGTCAAGCTCAGTTGATGGCGCCAAGGCCACGGCAGGTTCTGGGGACTAACTTACTTGACACCCAGACTCAGCATTTCTCCCTTCTGGTCTCAACTACAGAGTGGGGAGGAAGTGAGATTCTTTCTTTCCCAGCACCCCATGCAGCTGAAGGTGGCCATGTGACCCTGGCCAATGAGATGTTAACCTAAGTTTGTTGGCAACTCTCTGGCAGTGCTTTTGCTTTGCTGGGCTAAGCTTATGCCACCCCTTCACACCTTCCTCTCGCCCTGAATGTGGACAAGATGGCTGGAGCAACAGCCACCAACTTGCAAGCATGAGGAGAAGGTCAACAGCGTCACAGACACCAACCAAATGAGACTGACGTTACTACCAACAGCTGCTCCTGCACTCTTTCTGTTTCAGGTGTAGAAAAACCTTCATGTTTTGTTTCACAGCCAGCTGAGCTTTTGGACCTGTAGTCAAAAGCATCACTGTCTGATTCATAGGGCTCCTGTTTGTAGATGGACTTGACAGCAAGGCCTCGCTCCCAGGTGGCCTTTCCTCTAGTGTAAACTCAAAGAGACAGATGACCAGGGCTGTGTTGAGGCAACTGCTGTGACTACTGCGGTGTGGCAGGGGGGACTCAGCAGAGGGAAAGCTGCCAGGCTTTGCACAGGTGTGCCCGGGCACTCCCCAAGCCGCAGCAGTGTTCCAGTTAAAGCAGGTCTTCTGTTTCTGCTTTTTCTCGAGGCACTTGGAGCCATTCCAAACATCTAAGGCTTAAAACGACCATGGGGCTGGCACAGCATGGGCTCCGTCACTCATGGCTACTGAGAAGGAAGCTGCTGGAGAGATAGGAGTGGCCAGCCTGGGGCTGGGCTGCCTGTGGTCGTGCTGGGCCAGGCCTCTCTCCTGCCTGTGTACAGCGCCCCAGCCCACAGCTCAGGGCTGTTCAGGCCCTGTGACCGACTGCTGAAGGCGGGCTGGCGCAGAGCAGGAGGGCAGGTTGGGCAGCACTCCGGGGGCCCTTTCCCATCTTTGCCAGCAGCACGCCTGCTTGCTGCTGACCCTTGACATGTTAACTTCCTTCCTAGAAGAGTTTCCTTGAAGAAAGGAGTTCCTCTGTCACAGAGCAAACTTTGAAAACCACTGAAGTCTGGCCCAACCTGCTGTTCCAGAAACAGGGAAGCTGCAGCAGGGAGAAGTGAAAGTCAGACGGCTGGCGTGGGACAGAGCCACACCTAGGGTCAGAGTGGCGGGGCTCTCCTAGCTACTCATCCCTACCGGCTGTCACCTCTCTCTGCCCTTCACCCTGAGGCTCTCCACGCATGTGACAGGCAGGCCAGAGGGTGCTGTCCTCTGTAGGCTGCTGGGGCTTCTCCCAGGCACACAGGCCCCTTGCTCCCCTGTCCTGGCCCCCTTGCTGTTCCCTCCCCAGGGCCTTTGTACTCGCTGTCTGCTCCACCTGGAAAGCCTTTCCTCCACGGGACTGGCCACCTCCTCTCATTTGTGTCTGGGCTTGGATGCCATCTTTTCAGAGAGGCCTTCTCACACAGAGGGGCAGACTATCAGTGGTCTCAGTTTTAATTCTCTGCCTCAAATCTCTCACTTTTGCATATCTGTTTTTTTTTTTTTTTCTTTCTTCTTGACTTATCGTCTCTATGGCCTGTGAACTCCCTGAGAGTGGGCTCCTCATCTACCTCATTCACTGCTGTAGCCTCAGTGCTCAGGACAGTGTCTGAGATGTTGAAGGAATTTGAACGATATCTGAATGAATGAAGGAGAAGATTTTTTAAAAACATACCAAAGAAAGTTAATTTGCTTATCTAATTCCTTCATTTCAAAGAGACAGTATTTAGAAGTTAAACTTAGTGACATATAGTTTCAGGACTACATTTGATCATAGGGTCATAGTGCAATTTGTTGAATACACTATTTAATTTTAAAATACATTTTATAGAGAGATTTTTAAAAATTATAGCTCCAATTTTTATTGCTAGTATATAAGCACATATATACTTTTTAACATTACTGATATATAAAAATAAATGTCATTTAAAAGCTTTTCTAACAACAACAAAAAAAACTATACAAACACAGGGTTATAGGGAGGGCAAGGGTCTGGAGGGCCGTGAGCAGAAGCTGTGGGCCCTTGCCTCCTCTGTCTAGGTGGAGGAGGGGGAGCTCCCAGCCCAGCAGGGGTCAGCGGCTGGTCACCCTATGAGCAAAAACGAGGCAGCGGCACAAACTCACAGACCGACACTGCTGTGCCACCCGGTAATGAGGTAAACATAATCACAACCTGGAAAAATCTTGCCCATGCTTCTTTGAGTCCACCCAGAGCCATTATCTCTAATTGATCTCCAGACATCAGCTGCTGAAGCGTCGGGAACCCTCCTGCATTTTCTAGGTCTGGTTACAAAGCCCAGACCATCCACCCACGCACCCACCAAGGGGTGGAGGGGTCAGGTCTCCTGCAGCAGCTCTTTGCTAGCGGCTGGGACCTGTCTGGGCCCCACCTGAGAAGAAGCCATCAGGCTGGCAGGGTCAAGGAGGTCAAGATGCTGGGTAAAAGCCACAACCCACCTGACCCGAGCAGCCTGCATTGCGGTGCCTTAAGCAGAAGGCTCCAAAAGCCACCAGGGGTCTCGCTCTCAAAAACATGTGACTAAAAAATAGAACTGGAGAAAGCGCCCTGCCCAAGATATCTCCCTTGTCCTAGATGATCTCTAAGAACTGCAGTCACGAGTGCTGTTGTTAAACACAACAACAACAATAACGAGACTCAGCCACAAGACAAGGCCCCTCTGGGTCTCAGGCAGGCCAGATCCAGAATGGAGGGGGGTAGTCAAGGTGGGCAGCTGGTTCAGTGACCACATGGATGTTTTGATTCGCTCCTTCCTGGCCCAGCCGGGGAGAGATGCCTCTACCTTGCCCCCACCTTTTCCCTTGACAAAGATAAAAGCATCCCAGGGCCGGCCCGGCATGCAGGACTCTGCTCCAGGCACCAGGCAGCTCTCCTGCCTACACCAGTAAATTATGGCCACTGCATGCATTTTCCCTCAGATAATGAGGTTGAAAGGCTGCGTCGGCATCCTCATGTGCATGGGGCTGGATTCAGTAGCCTGGAAGAGGACTGAGACTTTAGGAGCAGATGGGAACAATGAGCTGTTGGGGTTTGGGGTACTAACTGCACCAGGCAACTAACTGGCTTTCAAGACAGGGTGCTGGCTCATTTCTGCTGCTTTCCCACAGTCCTTCAGGGAAGCAGGAGGAAAGAAGACAGACACAAATGTCTCTGAACCCAGGCTGCCCTGGCACAACAGCCATAGTGCTCATTTGCTTAGAGTATGTGGAAACTGCAGCAAGTTTCTTGAAAGCACTCAAGGACTGTCAGTGAAATAGTGACTTAATGTTCACTAAAACAATGCTCACTGGGGGCTTCTTTGGTGGCCCAGTGGTTGAGAATCCGCCTTGCAATGCAGAGGATACGGGTTCGACCCCTGGTCTGGGAAGACCCCACGTGCTACAGAGCAACTTAGCCCAGGTGCCGCAGCTACTAGGCCCACGTGCCTTAGAGCCCATGCTCCACAACGAGAGAAGCCACTCCAGTGAGACGCCCTCACACGGCAACTAGAGAGTAGCCCCCACTTGTCACAACCAGAGAAAGCCCTCTCGCAGCAAGGAAGCCCAGTGCAACCAAAAATAATAAAGAAATAAATAATAAACGTGTCCTGTTCTCCCTGTCACCATCTTCAGGAGGCTGGGAACGCTGGGCTGCTGATGTTTTTAGCTTGCAGTTTCCTTCAAGGGACCATGATCCTCCTGGCCCCCAGCCCAGCTTGTTTGCTGGGTGAACAGAAAGGCCTGTGGTCAGCGTCCCAGCTTCACGTTTACGCGGCTGCATCAATGGTGCCTCTACAGCATCTTTCCCTCATCAAGAATGGTGTATGAAGTGTTTTAGGCATTAGACTTTTTTTTTTTCTTCCACTAACTCTTTTCCAAGCCAAGAAAACGTCTAAAAAGAAAGACAACAAGGAAGGGAACCATTCCTGCTACATAGTAAGACGTATTAGTCATGAGATGTGTCCGATATTAAGACATATTAGTCTCGACATTTAAAGCAGTGTGGAGCTGGCACATGAATAGACAAAGAAACCGACGGACTGGATAGAAGTAGATTCTGTTTCAGATGGAAATTCAGTAAATTATAAAGGCGGCATTTCAAATCAGTGGGAAGCAAATAGATTCTTTAATAAATGATGTTGACATAAAAGGGTAAAGGAGGATATGTACTCAATACATATAAGCTCCAAACGGATCAAAGATCAAATATGAAAACATGTGTATTTTTTTGCTGTGTCAGCAGAGAGGGTGTAAAAGACAGGACGCCCCAGTAGCAATAAGCACACTTGGCACCCAGATCTCGGTTTTTTAAAATATGATTCTATAATAAAAGGAAGATACAACTGATTCTAGGATTGGGGTAGAAAACATACAAGATGAGCCTGGAGCATCTTGTAGTACTGGAAGGTAAAAAAACACTAAAAAAAAAAAAAAAATCCTACGAAAAACAAACCAACAAAAACCATTGATGGGGGTGTGTCAAAAGAGCACAAGAACCAACTGAAAGAGTTCCCAGTGGCAAAGCTGGAACAGTGTGAGCATCAAAACAGATACAGTAGTGCTGGATTATAACACAAAGTCAAGAATAAACAGCCATATAAATAAATGATTGAATATATTTATAAATGAGGAAGGAGAGACAAACCTCCCATGCCAAAGAATTTGAGATAATGTATGTAGATACTTCACTCTCAAGGAGGGCAATTATAAAGCCCATTCCTTAGGTGTGGGCTGTACATGGTTGACTTCCTTCTAAAGAGTACAGTTTGGAAGGGGGTAAAAGAATAACCTTACATTGATCAGACCAGACAAACATTAGGTCAGCCAGGTGCGATCAAGGCAACACCAATAGTCATGAATCACAGTGACAGTATGTACGCTTAATATGATGTGGTATGGGACTTCCCTGGTAGTCCAGTGGCTAAGAACCCGCCTTCCAATGCAGGGGACGCAAGTTCGATCTCTGGGAAGCCAAGATCCCACATGCCTCAGGACGACTAAGCCTGCACTCCACAACCCCTGAGCCTGAGCCTTCTGAAGCCCATGCCCCACAACTAGAGAGAAGCCGGAGTTCGGCAACGAAGTGTCTGGGTGCCGTGACTAAGATCTGATGAGACAGAAAAGAAACACGTGGTAAAAACAGCACTCTGAGTTTGGGATTAGCAAAGACAAACTATTATATATAGGGTGGATAAACAAAAAGGTCCTACTGTATAGTACAGGGAACCATAGTCATTATCCTGTGATGAACCGTAGTGGGAAAGAATATGAAAAGAAGAATACATATGTGTGTGTGTGTGTAACTGAGTCACTTTGTTGAAATTAAACACAACATTGTGAATCAACCATCCTTCAATAATTTTTTTTAAAAAACGACACTCTGTCTGTGGTCTTTCTCCTAATAACCCACAACCACAGTTTTACATTGAGAAAAACATCAGACAAATTCCAAAATTCTACAAAATATTTGACCAGTATGCTTTAAAACTGTCAAGGTCATCAAAATCAAGGAAAGGTTGAGAAACTGTTACAGACGAGAGGAGCCTAAGGAGATGTGACAGGTAAATGTAATACTGTGTCCCAGGAAGGACTGTGGAACAAACAGAGGACAGGAGGTAAAAACTAAGGAAATAAACTATAAACTTTAGCTGACAAGGCGCCAAAGAATTGATGCCTTCAACTGTGGTGCTGGAGAAGACTCTGAGGGTCCCTTGGACAGCAAGGAGATCAAACTAGTCAATCTTAAAGGAAATCAGTCCTGACTATTCATTGGAAGGACTGACACTAAAGTTGGAGCTCCAATACTTGGGCCACCTGATTCAAACAGCCACGTCATTGGAAAAGACCCTGATGCTGGGAAAGATTGAAGGCAGGAGAAGGGGATAACAGAGGATAAGATGGTTGGACGGTATCATCGACTCAATGGACATGAGTTTGAGCAAACTTCAGGAGATGGTGAAGGACAGGAAAGCCTGGTGTGCTGCAGTCCATGGGGTCGCAAAGGGTCTGACACAACTGAGCAACTGAACAGCAACAACTGGTTTACTAATTGTAACAAAGGTATCATACTAATGTAAGGTATTAATAAGGGGAAACTGGTGGGGATAATGTGGAAGTTCTGCTCTATCCTCTCAGTTTTTCTCTAAATCTAAAGCTGTTCTAAAAAATTAAAAAACAAAAATACTAAAAGAGGACACAGAGGCAGAGTGGAGTCAGCCTTTTTAAGACTCAAATGCAGAAGATACTAGAGAAAAAACTGAAAAGTCTGAGTACATAAAAACAAACATGTCAGAACATGCACAGCATAAGCAAGATCAAAAGACAGAGGGCAGAGGTTGGGGAAAAAAGAGGCAATGGCTAACTCTGCGGAATCAAAGAAAAATGTGGACCTTCTTAATGACCCAGGGGTCCAGAGTCTGCCTGCCAATGCAGGGGACACAGGTTCAAACCCTGGTTCAGGAGGATTCCACATGCCAAGGGTCAGCCTAGCCCATGCACCACAACTACGGAGCCTGTGCTCCGAAGCCCACATGCCTGGAGTCCACGCTCAGCACCAAGGAGCCACCACAATGAGAAGCAGGCACACCGCAATGAAGAGTAGCCCCTGCTCAGTGCAACTAAAGAAAGCCTGGGCAAGCAATGAAGACCCAGCACAGCCAAACATTAATTAGTTAATTAAATTATTTAAAAAAAGAGGGACTTCCCTGGTGGTCTAGTGGCTGAGACTCCGAGCTCCTAATGCAGAGTGCCTGGGTTCAATCCCTGACCAGAGGGCTGGATCCCACATGCTGCGACTAAGACCCAGCATGGCCAAATAATTTTTAAAAATAATAAAAATAGAAAAGGAAAGGAAATGTAATCATAGTGTGCTAATCAACTCATTTTTGAAAAACTTACACAGTCATAATAATATAAATATAATAATTTATCTAAATAGGGAAGTATGGGTAATATTGAGGGATGGAAAAAGGAGAAATAATACATGTGTTTATGAGAGGGTGTGACTGCGTACATATTTATCTCCTCCAGCAAGAAATTAAACAACAGTAACCAAAACTGAAAAATCAAGAACTAGCAGTGTGAACACAATTTTTTAGAAATAGGAGATGAATACTAAAAGAGATAGCTAAAAACTAAGGAAGAAAAGAAGCTGTCTCTGATGGGTAGAAATTGAAGTGGGGAGGCTGGGACAGGATCTGCCATTTTTCTATATGATTTTTAAGATATATATTTTATTGATACACATAAAAGTGATTACAAGTAAATAAAAAAGATGAACACTGGCTAAGCTGTTTCTGAGGGTTAGTTGCCCTGGGGTTATGCGGGAGGGACCAAGGGGCGCAGGGCAGAACCTGAGGACAGCCACTACCCTCGCACATCTTCTCACAGCAGCAATGTGCCAAGGATCATTCTTTGCCCGCAGAAATCCAAACAGCAGCCTTGGTCAAGGTCAGTATTTCAGTGGCTTTTCGTTTTTCTCGCCGCAGCACAAACCTTCTGCAGTGCCAGGGACTTTTGGAGATGGGAAAAGGTTTGTGCTGCAGCTTCTCAGATTTTGAAAATGGTGCCAGTGGCATTCCAAGCCTTTCTTGGGTTTTCATGGGGGCAAGCCCAGCCCCCTTGACTCAGCTCCATAAGAGTAACAGCGGGGGCTGATCTTGGAGGCCTGAGGGGAGTGCCTGAGAGGAGAAAAGCAAGAAATGGAACTCTAGCTGAGAAGGAAGTCAGCTGTGGACCAGGAAGGCCTGGAGTTGGGAAGAAGACAAAGGATGGGAACTGAGAGAGTGGCCCCAGCATATCTCAGTGGGTGAGCTCAGTGAGAAGAGGAGGAGAGGGACTAAATTCAGGCAGTGAAGGCAGCAGATTCAGCATTCTCAAGCCCCACAGGGTCCACCCCTCATATTACTCTATGTAGGTTTAGAGAGTAGACACTGATGCTCAAAGTATGAAAATACTGGTCTAGAGAAATGGCTACAGCAAGACAGCAGCAAAAAAATGCAAAGGTGCCATAAGGCAATTATCCTTCAAATAAAAAATAGATTTAAAAATTAAAAATGCAAAAGTGAAGTGAAGAGCCTGATGATGAGAAGATGCTGATGGCTGGGAAAGAAACATGCAGCCTCTCCCAGTGAAGCCCAAGTTACTCATCGGACCTATTGTCTTCCTTCACCTCCGCACAAGGCAGACCTTTGAGGTTAAGAGGTCTCAAACTCCCCAAGGGCAGACCTCCAAAATTAAGAGGCTCTGAAATTTTACTGGGAAACTGTGCTTTCAATCAGCATAAAATATCTCACTTTGCCCTATTTAATTTTTTTTTTTTTGCCTTGAACTTGTTTGACATTAATAGTACTTCCCTCTCTTTCCTATGTTTTCATCTTTTTTTGTCATTAAAAAAAGTCTTTTACAAACACCAAGAGGATTCTACCATTAAAAAACCTCATTTGAGCATGTTTGACTCTTTCTAATGGAACTTAACCCATTTACATTTATTGTGATTTACTAGTGTTTGATCTTGTTCCTGTTAGTTTATCTATGTTTTCCATTTATTATAACTCTTTCTGATTGCTTTTTCTTTTATTCCTTCATTTAATTACTCTTTCTTTGGTTGCTTTAATTACTTTCTTTGGTTCTGTTATTTTTTTCTAGCCATTTAGGAGTTCTACATTCTGTTTTTATTTTGTGAAGATTGTTGCTTACTTTTCAAGAAATACATCAGCTTTATCAAGAAGATGGTGTCGAAGATAAGGGAAGCCCCTGCCCCTCCTGAAGCTGAAGCCAAAGGAGAGACTTTAAAGGCCAAGAAAGTGGTAATGAACGGTGTCCACAGCCATGCAAAAAAGATCTGGACATCACCCAGCTTCTGACAGCCCAAAACACTGCAGCTCGGAAGGCAGCCCAAATACCCTCCGAAGAGTACCCCTAGGAGAAACGAGCTTGAGCACTATGCCATCATCAAGTTTCCCCTCACACTACATCAGCCATGAATAAGACAGAGGATAACAACACACTGGGTTCACCGCAGATGCCAAGGCAAAAAACGGGCACCAGGCCGTGAAGAAGCGCTACGACGCTGGCATGGCCAAGATCAACACCCTGATCAGGCCCAGTGGAGGGAAGAAGGCTTCTGTACAGCTGGCCCCTGACTATGAAGGTTTGGATGTTGCCAACAAATTGGGGACCACCTAAACTGAGTCTAGCTGGCTGTTTTTACTATTAAAAAAAGAAGAACAAAAGAAACATGTTAGAACCGCTGCTTCCTACTGCTACTGCTAAGTCACTTCAGTCGTGTCCGACTCTGTGCAACCCCATAGACGGCAGCCCGCCAGGCTCCCCCGTCCCTGGGATTCTCCAGGCAAGAACACTGGAGTGGGTTGCCATTTCCTTTTCCAATGTATGAAAGTGAAAAGTGAAAGTGAAGTCACTGAGTTGTGTCCGACTCTCAGCGACCCCATGGACTGCAGCCTACCAGGCTCCTCCATCCATGGGATTTTCCAGGCAACAGTACTGGAGTGGGGTGCCATTGCCTTCTCTGGCTGCTTCCTAAAAAGACTATTAAATCCTTGGACATGGCAAAGTTTCCATTCTGCTATTTCTCTCTTGAGCTCACACCTTGCCTGGGCTTTGGGGCAGCCTGAGGATGGGGAAGAAGGAGATCATTGTTGCCATTAAGTTTATATATAATTTTATTTATTAATTTTTGGCTGTGCTGGGTCTTCACGCTGCACAGGCTTTTCTCTAGCTGTAGAGAGTCGGGGCTACTCTAGTTTCGGTGCATGGGCTAGGCTCAGTAGTTGTGGCACACGGGCTTAGCTGCTCCTCGACATGTGGGATTTTCGAGGACCAGGGATTGAACCCACATCTCCTGCATTGGCAGGCACATTCTTTACCACTGAGCCACTAGGGGAGGCTGTCATCAAGCTATTAAATCTGGGTGCAGCGTCAGCGTTTGCAGGTTCTCTGCAGGTGGAAGTCCTACGAGTCAAACACTGTTTAAGTAAGTGACAGGATCTCACTGTGACCCATCAACTGTGCTTCTTCTTTGGGTCTGCCCATTTGGGGGGCCCCTGCTGAGCAGGAAGAAGCCTGAGTATGTCCATGAGAAAAGCAAGCCATAAAGAGGGGTGAGAACTCAGAGAGAGAATGAGCAGATCCCTGTTTTAATCCCTCCCTGTCCCACAGCCTGGTCTAAATGATTAAAATAGTAAATGTGGCTACCCCTAAGTGGAAACCACCCAAACGGCCACCAATGGATGAATGGAAATCAACAATGTGGTCTGTTTATACAATGGAATAGCATGCAGCCATAAAAAGGAATGAGGTTTTGACACACGCTGCCGCATGGATGAGCCTTGGAAACAACCCGCTAAATGAAATAAGCCAGACACAGAAGGACAAATAATGTGATTCCACTTAAAAGAGGTACTTGGACAGTCAAATTTAGAAAGCGAAACAGTGGTTACCAGGGGCTGGGGGTGGGATGAATGGGGAATTATTGCTTAACAGTTACAGAGTTTCTGTTTGGGGTGATGAAAAATTTTGGAAATAGGGGTAATGATTGCATAACATCATGAATGTACTTGATGCCATTGAACTATACACTTAAAAATGATTAAAGTGGCAAATTTCACATTTTGCCACAATTAAGAAAGTGAATGTCGAGAGCTTTTCAGAGTGGGCTTGTTTCCCTCTCCACTAAGGAAGATGGGAACCTGAGAAAGTTTCACACATGGAATGTGCTCATTTCCTCCCCCAGTCCTCGCCTGGCTCCCCGGTGCTGACTGGGGAAAGGGCTCTCTCGTGACCTCCCTTCAAGAGGCACATGTGCTGAGTCCCTTCGCCTCCTCTTTCTCCTTCCTTCTCCCCCTTTTCCCAGATTGGCTGTGGCCTTTCCCAGCCCAGGTCCTCCTAGAGCTGTTATCCCTCAGTGTCCCTCACCTGGACCTCTGGGCTGGTCCAAATCTCATTTTAAAATAAGCGAGTGTCCCCTGAACCGCCTGGCAGGTTCCTGGTCCCTTCCTGTTTCTATTTTCTTATCCTGGATTACAGTTCCACAGCCACTGTCTTGTCCTCTCTGCTAAGAAGAGCTCCTGGAGACCAGCTATGCTGTCTTATTCATCTTCGTGGCCCAAGAACGATCTTGGACAAGGTCCTTCACGGTGTCTATTGAACCAAGGTCGCATAATAAGATCACCATCAGCAGCAGCAGAGGTCACTGAGGCTTCCTCTGTGCTTCTAAGGTGCCGCAGTGCTGTGCTGAGCACTGCACCTGCTTTGTGTCGTTTAACTCTTGGGCTAAATCTATGAGGTGTACTGATATTAATATGTTATTGTTCTCAGGTAACAGGAGAAAAGGGCTTCCCTGGTTGCTCAGATGGTAAAGAATCCGCCAAGCAGGAGACTCGAGTTCGATCCCTGGGTCGGGAAGATCCCCTGGAGAAGGAAATGGCAACCGACTCCAATATTCTTGCCTGGGAAATCCCAAGGACAGAGGATCCAGCGGGCTACAGTCCTTGAGCAACTGAACAACAGGAGGAGGAAAAAGGAGCCCGGTTAAGTGAAATGATTAGCTCCAGGTTACCCAGCTGGTAGGTAGAACTGGAACTGTCACTCCAGCGTCTTTGGTGGGTGGGCTGGAATCTTGGCTGAGAGCAGTGCTGCTCCACACCGCCTCCTGAAAGGAGCAGGAGGGCCAGTACTCTGGAGGACCCCCGGCTCTCTGCGCAGGGACTACCCTGCAGGCCCCACATCTGGGCGGTGGAGGAGGGCAGTCTGCCCTTCCTCCCCCAACCTCCAAGACCCAGGGAAAACTCTGGGCCAGGGGAGAGCTGCAGAGGAGAGGGAGGCAGAGGTTAATGGAGACAAATAAGAGCCTCCATCACGCGGGTTTAAACAATGGAGCGCGGCACCGCTTCACACGCTGCTGGGAGAACCATTAAAACCATTAGCGGGACATTAGTGCTGCTCCAAGAATTGAAGAGAGGGAGGCGGGAGGCGAAGGAAGGTGCTGACAGGCTTCCCACTCTGAAAGGAGCAAGGAGTTGGGGAGGGAGGGTGGCCAGGGGTTGCCCTGGGGAAGTTGCTAAGCCTCCCGGGGTCCCAGTCTCTGCTTCTATAAAATGAAAGTGTGTGTCGGGGAAGGAACACAGGATTTGTCTTTCTCCTTGGGATCTGGATCTGATTTCTACAATGTGGTCTTGGTTCAAACACTGTGATCTCAGGAAAAATCAGGTTCATATCCTCTATAACATGGATATCAAATTCTACATGTACCCCAGCAGGTAACTGGGCATTCACAAGGCAGGGGGAGACCCCCACCCCACCCAGGCCCCCTACCAAATCCCTACTTCCCACATTTCCTTAAGCTTCATCTACTTCAGGCGGCTCCCAGTTCCCAAGCCAAACAAAGCTTTCTGCCTGCTCTGCCAGCGTCTCTGCCAAGGACGTTTTTTCTCTCCTCTAGCCCTGCCAGCGACCCGCTGCTCAGGACCCAGGTGACCCACCGCCTCGGATTCTAAGGAGAACACCCTCACCCAGGAAGTCCATGGAGAAATAGGGCCTGCGGCTGTAGCAGGGGCACAGGTTTGGACGGAAAAGATCTGAGTTGCAGTTCATGTCAGCGGTTGTGTGACCTTGAGCAAATATGGAAACTTCTTGATTCTCAGCTACGAAACCAGCAAGATGAGGATGATAATGTGACCCTGTTGAGCTGGGAGGGCGAGGGGTGATATATGCAAAGGGCTGGACACAGAACAGGTGCCTGAAACGGCATCCACTCTGCTTCCCTGTCCCTCCTCTGCTCCACCTCTAAGTGCTTCCTACAGACCCCAGAATGTTGATTTTTATTTTCCTTGTCTCTTTCACTGGACTGTGAGAGGCAGCAGGGCAGAGAGAGACTGTTCACCACTGTCTCCTTAGCACCTGCCAGCTCAGGTGCATGATGGATGGATGGATAGATGGATGGGGGATACGGGTGAGGAATGAGTGAGTGACAAGAGAATTATAAGATCAGCTTATCTGGTAGGTGGAAACCTCAAGGCTTGGAGAGTAAAGAGACTGAATGATACAGGAAAGCAAAGCGGGCTGTAAAATGGTACGTGCAGGATAATTCCGTTTTCTATTCAGTAGTCTGGAAGGTTGCACCAAAATATTCAGTGATCCAGGTGGTGGGAGGATGGTGAGTTTTATCACCATGCTTTTGTTTTTTGGTGACGGAGGCCAGATGTATTTGTGTAATTTTTTTTCAGCATGAAAAATAGAATAAAATGAGACAGAAAACAAAACCAGTGTCTGCATGAAGAGATCCTAACACTCCCCTTGGTAGATCTTGCACACAGCGCTGAAAGGGAATTTGAAAGATCAGCAGCTGGGGGTGCACTTGCTGGCCACCTCTGGCCTTATGAATGTGGCCTGCACCCCTCCCTGGGACCCCATCTTATCAGAAGAATACTTTGGAACATTCTTCACGACAGTCCACATCTCATGAGATCCTCACACCCAGCCCCCTACAAGAAAACACATTCGTCATCGGTAACACTAAATGTGATTTCAGTTGTATATCTTCATGATGCTTTCCCAAATAAGGGGAAAAAAAACCCCTGACTTTATCGGGTGCCCCTCACCTATTTTCAGCTCTATGTGGCCACCAAAATGACAGCTTGTGGGGGATCTTGTGTCTTAGGATGGAGGTCCTGGGAGAGTGGACCTAAATGTCTTGCATGTTGAGACACCATAATAAATATTCACTGCATTGGATCAGATGTCAATATTCTGTTTTGTTCCTGTGAACATTATTATTGGAATTCCCAGGTGACACTAGTGGTAAAGAACCCCCCTGCCAGTGCAGGAGACGTAAGAGACACGGGTTCAATCTCTAGGTTGGGAAGATCCCCTGGAGGAGGGAATGGCAGCCCGCTCTATTATTCTTGCTTGGAGAATCCTATGGACAGAGGAGCCTAGCGGGCTACAGTCCATGGGGTGGCAAAGAGCTGGACACAACTGAAGTGACTTCAGCACGTACGCATGGACATTATTATTAGGTTTTCACATTACCTAATATCCTCCGCAGAGAAAGACCCATTTCTCAGCACATTAATCCAACACAACTGGACAAAGGTAACATGATTCTGTCCAGTTCACAAACAAACCCCACCACCTGTTCATTGCCTGCTCAAAGCCGAGGGAGGGGAAAACGCCCTACTTGCCTTACTGTTGTAGTGTCTCCTGGATACCTAATGCTGGGAAAAACTGAATTCTTAGGTTCTTCTCACTCAGAGATTTTAGATGCAGAGCTTTGTTCAGCATTCACAAAATATCATTCATCCCAGCTGCTGTTATTTACAATTGGGTTTATCTTCCATTCCAGCCTTCATGAATGATGTGCAGACACTACAGGTGTCTTCTGTTGGCAGGCCGTTCGGGGTCAGAGGGATGCTGCAGCAAATGAAACTACTCCCAAAGCCTTGTCTTGGGACATGGTGTTTGACAGCAGCAGAGCCAGACCCGTGCTGCACTGGGACAGGGAGCCATTCGCCCACTTAAAGGGGAGCCCTGCTCTGACATCACTACAGGAAGTGTTAGCCGCCTAGTCATGTCTGACTCTTTGCAAACCCACGGGCTGTAGCCTGCTAGGCTCCTCTGTCCATGGGGTTCTCCATGCAAGAATACTGGAGTGGGGTGCCATTCCCTTCTCCAGGGGATCTTCCCAACTCAGGGATCAAACCTGGGTCTCCTGCATTGCAGGCAGATTCCTTACGGTCTGAGTCGTCTAAACCACTAGGGAAGCTACATTTTCGCTACAGGAAAGAAGCTACCAATTCAAGTAAGTGAATTTTTAGTTTTCAACTCAAGCTGAAAAATCAAAGACACCTGGGTCCTTGGCCCTTCCTTGCTGCTGCAGATATATAACCTGGTGAGCAGTGTGACTTCTTGTTTTACCACGTGCCTGGCTATTGAACCGGGATCATGGTGCTGGTTGAAAGGCTGAGGCCTTGAGCGCTCACTGCGGTATGTGCAGGGCAGAAGGCTGAGAGCTGGAGGGCCCCAGGTGGAAGGGCCTCCTCACACACACTGCCTCTCCTGCCAGGGGTGTGCAAGGAGGGTCTGCATTTCAGTCTTCTACCACACACTGGAGAAGGTCGGGGACATTCAGGGGGCCCCAATTTGGGAAACCAGGGATGGAGGTGAAGACACAGTCAACTCCACTGTCAACTCAGGCCACCTCAATCTCAGCTTCAGCCCCAACCCCCTGGGGACAAACACCTCCCACACTCCCTCTCTATCAGAGTAGCCTGAACCTCACCAGGGCGACTTATCCTTGAACTTCCGTTCATTCCCATCAAGGGCTTACATGCTGGACTTCCTTGGTGGTCCAGGGGTGAAGAATCCACCTGTCATATATTCAGAGAAAAGCATGGCCTGAAAAGGTCCACGCACCCCAGCGCTCACTGCAGCGCCGCTTACAACAGCCAAGACATGGAAGCAACCGGAATGCCCACCAACAGAGGAGCGGATACAGGTGTGGCGCATGTGCAGAGTGGAATATTACTCGGCCATTAAAAAGAAAGCGCCAAGGCCATCTGCAGCAGCATGAATGCACCTAGAGAATGTCAAAATGAGTGAAGTGAGCCAGACGGCGAAGGAGAAGTATCATGTGACGTCCCTTCTACGTGGAATCTAAAAAGAAATGATATGAATAAACTTACTTACAAAACAGAAAGAGACTCACAGACTTAGGAAGCGAACTCATGGCTGCTGGGGGTGGAGGCGGGAAGGGATGGTTGGGAACGTTGGGAATGTCCTGTGCACACTGCTTGCTATATTTAAAATGGATACCAACAAAGACCTACAGCAGAGCGCAGGGAATCCTGCTTGGTGTTATGTGCCAGCCTGGATGGGAGTGGGGCTTGGGGGCGAATGGATACATACGCATGGCTGAGCCCCTCTGCTGTTCACCTGAAACTGTCAACTATACCCCAAGGGTATAGCTATACCCCAATACAAAAATGTTCTTAGTGTTAAAAAATAATAATTAAAAAAAAAAAAAAGATCTGCCTGCCAATGCAAGGGACACAGGTTCCATCCCTGGTCGGGGAAGATTCCACAAGCCCATGTGCCCCAACTACTGAGCCCGTGCTCTGCAACAAGAGAAGCCACCACAATAGGAAGCCCACACGTCACAACTATGTGCAGCACCGAAGACCCAGAGCAGCCATAAATAGAGAGACAAAAAGGGCTAAAAGCGCTGCCATGCCCAGTGCTGTGCTTCTCCCACTTTTCTTTAGCTTCAGAACTGCTCACACTCTCTGCACCAGCCATACCAGCCTCTCAAGCCACAGGGCCTTTGCACAAGCTGTTTCCTCAGACTGGCGCTCTCTTCCCTGAAGATCTAACTCAGCTCAAGCATCCTCTTCTAAGGCAAACCTTCCTGACCCCTGTGTTGGTCCCCCCATCATGCCCATCTAACTACCCACGGCACCACGTGTCTCCTGCCTGGCACTTGCCACAGCTGTACCCATGATGGCTGGTTAATCTCTCGCCCAACTCTGCTGCCTGCTATGAGCTTAGCACTTGTGTGTGATTTTTTCATTAGTGTCTCTCTCCCCCCAGATCATAAGAAGAGCTGGGAATGGTGCTGTCTTTGGTCATCCCTAGAGCCTGGCTCTTGGAGTAGGGCTCCATAAATATTTGTTAAATGACTGAATCCTCGTTAATGCATCTAACCGGCTTCCCTGGTGGCTCAGACAGTAATGAATCTGCCTGCAACGCAGTAGACCCAGGTTCGATCCCTGGGTTGGGAAGATCCCCTGGAGAAGGAAATGTCAACCCACTCCAGTATTCTTGCCTGGAGAATCCCATGGACGGAGGAACCTGGCAGGCTATGGTCCATGGGGTCACGAAGAGCTGGACACGACTGAGCAACTAACACACACACACACACCCCAGTCTTAATGCCCCTTGGGTTCATGCATGCTAAGTCACTTCAGTCATGTCCAGCTCTTTGCGTCCCTGTGGACTGTAACCTGCCAGGCTCCTCTGTCCATGGGATTCTCCAGGCAAGAATACTGGAGTGGGCTGCCATGCCCTCCTCCCAGGGATCTTCCCGGCCCAGGGATGGAACCCGTGCCCCCTACCTCTCCAGCACTGGTAGGCAGGTTCAGTACCACTAGCACCACCTGGGAAACCCCTTAGAGCCCCAGAGACAGCAGGAATTTGTATAACCGAATGAAACATACCAAGATCCGTTAATGAGGGATCCCAGTGTGGTGCACTGGCCACTACCGGTTCTGGCAATGAACTGGGCTCAAGCGCCATTTTGTGGGGAAAAGAAAAGCCGTGGGGCTGAACTCCTGCTGTTTGGCTGTTTGAGTGCCTTTGTGCTTCACCCTGTGTAGTGGTGCTTAGATTTTATAACTGTTGCTTCTGTTAGAGCAACACCCTTATAACTGGCATTTTCTGCACAAAACAGCTTTGCGGTTTTGAGTGGAAAACCTGACACCATTATCCCCACTGTTTCTGAAGTTTCTTAGGGATGCGACCGTCATAGAAAAGAGAACATCTCAGATGAAAAGACGGGAGAGATGCAAACAACTCCACCACCCAGAGCCCAGCTTACTTCATCCGCCCTTTTGAGGCTGTGGGGATGGGAGAGCCACCACACCTCCTCCCCAGGGCAATGCAGAACTCAAGCCAAACGGCTCAGATCCTCAGACCCCAGCCCCAGATACTACTTGAGCACCTCCAGCTACATCCCCTCAGAGCTGGCAGCGGAGCTGTCACCCTCCTCGGCGCACACACACCCAGGTTGTCAAGGAGACCAGCCACATCCCGGATAGCATGCACCCGGGGCTGGAAGTCAGACTCCAACGAGAAAACAACCCATTCCCCTAGTCAGGCCTCAAAGATGCGGCAGGTTCAAATGTCACAGCTGACGAGAAAGCTTGAAGCAGGAGGTGAGACACTCCGACTCTGGGTTGGGGCAGTGCTCGGGGAGGGGGGTGGCACTCACCCAGTCCTTCTCTGAAAGACAGTCAGGCTACTCGCCTTGCAAAGGGCTAGAAGGTGGGCTGCGGAGGGAGGTGGGCAGGAGAGGTTTTCCTTTCACAGCCTGTTTCTGTGGTGCCTGACAGCCCTGGGCAATCCACAGCTGGGGAGTCCTGGACAGCCCGGGGGGGGGGCGGGGGGGGGGCCTTATCTCACCCTGGGCCACGCTCCCCGGCTCACCCTCCAGGCCCGCCGGGTCCCCAAGAGTGACAGAGGCTACAGGCAGGCGTGGCCTCCCTCTCACCTCCCCAGGGCAAGGAGACGAGTGGCACAGCAAAGGGCAGAGCAGGGCAAGGGCAAGCCGAGAGCCAAGGCCAGCAGCTCTCCCCGCCCCCACTTCCACCTCCTTGCTCCTGCCCTTCAGGAAGGCTTCCCCGAAGACCTGGCAGGGCGGTCTGCCCAGCAGACCTTGTCACTAGGAACGCGTTCCTTCCCTCCTCTCAGCCCAGACTGCCCGGCCCAGATAACCAGATAAGGGCCTCTTTGGTTTCCAGGGTGTTTACACAGGCTGTGGCCCCACATCTCGGAAAGGCTCAACCACATCCAGGCAAGTTAGGACGCCTCCGGTGGGGTGAGGGGGACGGATGCCTTACCTGCTCCTGGGAATTCATCACGCGCAACTTCATCTGTTTCAGGTACGTGGAGGTGAGGGGCATGTTGTAATCGATGATCCCGGAGACCAGAGGAGATGGAGGCTCGTTTTCTGGTGGAGAGAAGAAAAGGAAGCCCCTTTCAGCCTGTGCAGTGGGCCGCCAGCAGCTTGGCACCCACGGGGGGAACCCACCACGGGGCCCGGGCAGGAGGCCAGGTGGGCAGGTGGTCTCTGACTCATGGAGCGCCCACCATATCTGGCCCGTGGATGTGGACTGCACGGTGCTGAGAGTGTTTCTCAACTAAGTGACCGTGTTTAGTAAGAGAGGTCACAGCTGAAAATCGGGGATTTCTGGCTTCTTTGAAAAATGGAAGGTCTGGCCACACAGGGCCCTCACTCACATGGCAAACACCCACTGCAGCTGAGCCTCTCCTTTTAGGGCTCGAGGGCTCTGTTCTGCCGCAGTGTCCACCCGTTCCTGTCGCCCTGCACACTTGCACTCAACAATGATGCTTGCCAGGCCCTTGAAGTCAAATGTGTAAGTTTCCTACACTGGTCTAAGCTCACTCACATGCCACACTGCCCCACGCTGACTCTCACCCCCCACAGCATCCTCTCTAAAGCCGCCAGGGACCACCTGGCTCACGGGTCTGGGCCAGGCCTCCAGTCCACCCAAATTCTGCTGCTGCTGCTGCTGCTAAGTCACTTCAGTCGTGTCCGACTCTGTGCGACCCCATAGACGGTAGCCCACTGGCTCCCCCGTCCCTGGGATTCTCCAGGAAAGAGTACTGGGGTGGGTTGCCATTGTCTTCTCCGCCACCCAAATTCTAGTTCCTTTTTAATCACATGGAGAGGAGCATTGTTCCTCCCTTTTATTACTTTCTTGTCCTGAAGATCAAAGTAATGCATTTCCTTTTGTAGAGCATTTGCAAAGTGTGGAAAGATGTAAAGAAAAAAAAAAAGTCCATAATTGCACCAAGCAGCTTGGCATATGCTTCTGTTTATTTTTTCCTCTGTGATTTCTTTTTTACATATTTGATATCATAATGCGTACCGAGAATAACAGTCTGCTTTGAAACCTTTTTTTTTTTTTGCTTAACATTTTGTCATAGGCATTTCCCCTACCATCAAAAATCTTGTTTTGCTTTGCAAATATAATTTTTATATCCCTGTATTGTTTTATCATATGTTCTGTAAGTTACTCCCTTATGGTTGGCTACTTAGGCTATTTGCTATCAGGGGCTACTTATAAACACTGCTGGGAACATCTCTGTACGTGAATACTGGTCTGTATTTGGGATCGTTTCCTTTTTAGACCAGATTCCAAAACATGGAATTCATGGGTCAAACGGAGAAGGCAATGGCACCCCACTCCAGTACTCTTGCCTGGAAAATCCTATGGACAGAGGAGCCTGGTAGGCTGCAGTCCATGGGGTCGCTAAGAGTCGGATAGGACTGAGCGACTTCACTTTCACTTTTCACTTTCATGCATTGGAGAAGGAAATGGCGACCCACTCCAGCGTTCTTGCCTGGAGAATCCCAGGGACGGCGGAGCCTGGTGGGCTGCTGTCTACGGGGTCGCATAGAGTCAGACACGACTGAAGTGACTTAGCATAGCATAGCATAGCATGGGTCAAAGGGTAGGAATATTTAACAACTTTTTTTTGTTTTTCCTTGACCTCCCCCAGAGGCATCTGGGATCTTAGTTAGAACAAGCTAGTTATAGAACAAGGATCAAACCCACGTCTCCTGCACTGGAATTGCGGAGTCTTAACCGCTAGCAAGTCCCTACTCAGTGACTCTTGAAAACGTCTGGTCATTTCTGCAAAGGCCCCTGCAGTGGGCCCAGCCTGCCACTGTGCTGTGCATCTTAGGTGCAACTGTGGGTACCGTTTAGGAGCGACCGCAACGGCGCAGGAGTAAGTCAACAAGACGGGAAGCATGATTCAAGGGAAGCCCATTGCCACTCTTTCCAGTCCAGCCTCCCCTTCAGATGTCTCCTGCTGTGACCAAGCTGGAAACCCTGAAGCCACCTGCTAGGACCTGTCACACAAAGCAGGGCCTCATTTCGTCATTTAGTCACTTGACCTGGCTTCACCCTCTGTCTGGGGAGTCATCGTGGTTACCTGTTTTCTGGCTGCCTCCTCCCCCAGCCTCCAAGCGCGCCAGGCCTTTGACCCAAGACCTCCTTGGCGCCTAGTTCTATCTGTGGGCTGGGGTTAGAGTGGCGTGAGAAGTAGGGGCGACTTTCTGATGAGCTGAAGCCTGCCTGCCGCCACTGGCACCACGCCCAGGAGGACAGGCTGGAGGGAAGCCGGTGACCGGTGGGGTGGAGGGAGGCAGGGATCTGCTGAAGCTGCCACTCAGAGCCAGAGCCCACAGCAGGCCCCCACAACCTTGAAAACACTGCTGAGTGAAAGAAGCCAGACACCACGGGACAGACACTGGGTGATTCCATGTGGATGCGACAGCTGGAGCAGGCATGTTCGCACAGACAGAAAGTAGAGGAGGGGCTGCCAGGGCATCTGGGGACGGGAAGTTACTGCTTCACGGGGCTGCAGGTTCTGTTTGGCAGGATGAAGAGTTTTGGAAAATAGATGGTAGTGATGACTGCTGGGCAGTGAGTATAACTATAACGCCATCGAGTTGTACACTTAAAATGTATTAAAATGGCGAGTTTTGCATTATGTTTTATCACAATAAAGAAAAATGGCTCCTGCAAACAAGAGAGCAAAACTAGCCAGGGGGCACCAGGGCAGTTCCTACTTGGTGAGGATAGAATAGCCCCGCAGAGAACAGGGTCCACGCATCTTGAGGTGGTGCCCCTCTGGTGACTGTACTGCTTGAATAACATTTTCTAGTAAGTTTCATAAAAACGCAGAGCTTCGTTCCCCCTCCCCCCTGCTTTTTTTTAGGAAAAAAAAAAAAAAATGTGGCCGCGCTGTGCGGCTTGTGGAAGGAGTTTAGTTCCCAGACCAGGGATCAAACCCAGTCCCCTGCAGTGGAAGTGCTGAGTCCTAACTGCTGGACCACCAAAGGGATCCCTTGTTGAGTTTTTGAAAGCCATGTTGTCATATGCAGAAATGTTCATTCTCCCAGGACTCACTCACAGGGAGTCTCAGGAACTGGCTTGAAAAATGGGCCCAACCTTTCCTTCTATTAAGGGAGCCCCTCCTGGTTCTGTGGCTTTTCTGACACAGCGTACACTGGCCCCACCAGCACAGACGCCCAGTGCTGTGGGGAAACTAGAATTCGTTTTTGTGATTGTGGGTTCTCTTCTTCTTGCCGCCCCACCATCCACCCAGACCTGACCTCTTCAACCGGGGCAGCGGGGGGGCACGCTGGGATCTGCCCACCCCCTCACCTCCCAAGCCCCGCAACTCCACGAGGCCAGACGCGCTGTGTGAGGCAGACCCCGCAGCCACACTGAGACATGTCATTCGAAAGAGCCGTGGTTCCTGTTTTGGAGTGAGCGTCTTCAGATGGAGAATGTGGCCGTTTGCATTTTGTTTCCTCAGAGACAAGGCTGTCTGCTGAGAAGTTGCTGGACAATGTGGTACGTGAGAAGGGCCTCCCACCCTAAGGGTCCCCGGTCAGAGCCTCAGATGAAGACTTCATCAAGTGACGTAGCAATATCCTCTGTGTTTCGTAGTCCTGGGAGGCTGGACACTGTGTTCCTTTACCAATGGTCACCCGTGTCCTGCCTGAAATGCCGTGAATTCTTACAAAGAGGTAACTTAAGGAAAAAAAACAAACAGGGCCTTCCCTGGCAGTCCAGTGGTTACGACTCGGCACTTCCACTGCAGCGGGTGAGGGTTCCATTCCTGGTCTGGGAATTACGATCCTTTGCACCTGGCGGCACGGTCAACAACAAAAAAGTAATATCAAAAATATAAAAATAAAGAAATAGAAAGAAAAAATTTAAAGCCAAGGTTCAGCTTAGTGTAGGGCAGGGAAAAGCCCACAGAGGCTGGGAAGGTGCTCTTGGGAAGTGAGAGAAGGGGTCTTCCTTGGCCTGTTCCCTCCGCCTCATGTCCACAGTTCAGAAACTGCTTCTGGTGCCCAGAGGTGAGCCAGGAGAGCTCAAGAAGAGGAGGGTGGATGCCCTCGTCGGCGGGGGGCGGGTGGGGGGTGGGGGTGGAGTGGAGCAGGACACCCTGGGCACACAGACGAATCCATCAGAGATCCGTGTGCCGTGAAATGCTTGCGTCCGCAGTTCCAGAAGTGAGGGCTCTGTCGGGGAGGCAGGACCTTGGCAGGCAGGAGACATTCCTGGGGAGGGAACGCGCCAGGGAGCTGGCTGTGGGAGGTCAGGGCTCGGGCCACACCGCAGCCAAGAGACAGGCAGGCAGGTTTTTGGCAGCAAGGGAGCCGCATGGTTCTGGGAGAGATAAGCACCACACACACAGACTCATAGGAAGGAGCTAAGGAACAGGGCCAGTGGGGGCTCCCTGGAGTCACGTGTCACGTAGGGAGGTAGGAGATGAGAGAAGGTGAACCCACGAATGAGGAAGCAGCAGCTTCCCCAGGTTCTGCCAGACGGGCCAGGTCCCTGCCGTGGTCAATAAATACAGGGGCCACGCCTGAGCCACCGCAAGGAACCTGAGACCACCAGTGAGTTCAGAGCTAGTAAGGGTCATGGAGCCGAAATAACCCCTTAGGTGGCTGGTGAGAGAGGCAGAGGAATCACCCGAAGAAATGTTTCGACACCTTTTTGCCAAGAAACCTGAAACCAACCCCAGCGCCAGACCTAGCTTTATAGGCTGTTGAAAAGAGCCGATGACGCAGAGGCTCTCCCCAGGCCAAGCCGAGCGCTGACCACAGCTGGGCCTCAGTGACCGGGCCATTCAACGCAAACTCCAGCTGAGGAGATGGCCCGGATCCTCCAGGTGGAGCACAGCGTGGCAAATTCTCTTGAGTTTCCACCCACAGGAATGGAAGAACTCCTCAATCCAGAGACACTGTAGTTTCTGGGTGCCAGGGCAAGAGCTCCCAGGGTCAGGGCTGGGTGGGTGAAGGATGTGTGCGCAATAAGGGCCTGGCGCAGAGGAAATGTGGAACCGGCCAACCGGCCATGGGGTTCAGATTTGGAACTAGAGATCCCAGACCTGGGGTTGGCTTAGAAGGTGATGAAAAAAAATCCCCTCTCTTCCAGAGAAGCGATCAATAGGTCAGCAAGTCTTCAAGGAGCACCGAAGGGTGTGCATTCACGGTGGGGATGGTGGGGGGAAGGGCACAGGGCCGGCCCCTGGGCCCAGCAGGGTGGGACTGACGGCCAGTCCATTAGCGCTCCAAGGAGGAAGAGCTCCAGGGCCGCTGGCGTAGGTCCAGGCAGCTTTGTGGAGGGGGTATTTCAACAGGACTTCTGTTCAGTCACTCGGACGACAGCTACTGAGCCCTGCCAGGGCTTCATGCAGACCCTCCTGCGTGAGGCTCCCAAGAACTCCCCAGTTTACAGATGAGGCAACCTCCCCAGATTACACAAGGGGTGAGCGTGAGAATTGAAAGAGGGCACGCCAGCGCAGGAGAGGCTGCAGGGGCAGAGGAACGAACCAGAATGGGGTCACGTGGGGCAGGACAGGAAGTGGGGGGCTCTGGAGCAGCCAGGCAGGGAGGGGGTTGAAAACCACTGCAGGGGTGCCACCACCTGAGTGGACGGCTCTGGCTGAGGAGGGACCCTTTGGGGGGTAACCGGCGCTGCCCGCTGCTAACTCCTCGTCTGCAGCCACGCAAACAGCATTTTGTCACGTCAAAGAAAAGTGAGACGTGCCCTCTCCCGAAGTCCTTCTTCTCAGCGGAGAAGGCTGGGACCAGGGCACACCCGGCTCTCATCTTTGCCTCCTCTCCGCCCAGACTCGCTCCGGGGCCGGTGGAGCTGGGAGGCCCTGGAATTTCCCATCCTCGGACTTCCTGATCCTCGCAGCCTCCTTTGTTTGTGCTCCTGGCGCTGGGGGAGGGCATGGGACTGTCCAGCACACCCTCCCACCACCACCTCCGCCCCCTTCTCTCCCCTGCCCGGGACAAACCAGCAGAGCAGCAGGGGAGGCTGCTCTGCTTCCTTTCTTTCTTTCTAACACGAGGCCAGGAAGCAAGGCGCCCTCCCAGCCGCCCCTCGAGAACTCTCCATCCTGCTCTGTGGCCCCTCCCGCCCCACCTTCCTGGGACAGGAACCTGGGGCCTGCCTCTGGGGCCAGGCGCAGGCTCTAAAGGAGGAGGGAAGGCTGGCAGAGCAGAGCAGAACAGGGGTGCCTGTGGAAGAGCAGTCGGTGCAGCTGACCACATCCAGAGAGGCCAGCCTGGTGGGCGGAGACAGCGTCTCCACGCTCTCAGCTGGGGCAGGAGATGGGAGGACCTGCCAGCTGATGACAGGGGTCCAGGCACGAATGCCTCTGACCATTGAGCAGACAGCAGAGCCTTTCAGCCTCTAAGGCTCTCCACTAGCAGCCTCCAGAAACACTTTGGCCCAGCGGCCAGGCTGTAGGTGCTTGCTTGGGAGGGTGACTGTGTGTCTCTTCGTGGGACACCTGGAAGCTGGCAGCCTTGCGTTTGGCTGGGACAACAATACTGGGTGGAGTGGGGGACAAGCTGGTGTTTCCCAGGCACCCGTTGCACCAAGTGCCCTACAGAACGGGCTCATTTAATTCAACTTCATCCTCCTGAAAACCCCAAGAGAGAAGTGTTGCTCCCATTTGCTGATGGGAAGGTAAGTTCTCCTGTTTTCTGGGGGACCTTGGGCAAGTGACACCACCGCACCACCTCTCTCAGCCTCCTCTCCTCAGCTGTGAACCAGGTCAGACACCTCCCAGGATCAGCAGCTGTCACGAGCAGCTGATGTCCAGAGAGGTTCTCTAACCCGCCGAGGGACACACAGCAGGGAGCAGGGCAGCACAGCCAGGCCTGCCCGACCCCAAGCCCACCTTCTGAGATACTGAGGCCATGCTGCCTCCGGCTCCCTTGAGATCTCCTCCTCTCCCTGCCTGTGGGCAGCTCCACTCCTGGGGACAGGGAAGCGGCATTCAGCCTGAGGACAGGCAAGGATGGGCAGGGCGCAGACTTACTCTGCCTGCCCTCTTCCTGCTGGAGCCCCTGGACACAGAGGCTCCAGCACAGAACCCACGAAGCTGGACACGAGGGCCGTCCTCCACACCAGCGGGGAGAAGGCAGCAGAACAGACGGAGCCTGCAGACACCCCAGAGCAGTCCACACACACAGCCCCTCCTGGCCTGCCTCTGTTCCCCCAGGTTCTGTGTTTGACTTCGCCAGTTGCTATGGAAACGATAAGGGCAGCACAGGAGGGGACAGGCGGATGGGTGGGCAGAGATGATGCAGCTACTACCAGGGCCTGTGCCCCTGGGACGTGGACCCGGGCAGGGTGGGGAGGACGGCAGGGAAAGTCTCCTAGCCCAGCGGCAGGTGCTAAGGGGGCTGTCTTAGCACAGGGGTTGCAGCTGCTGAGCCGGGGCCAGGCCATATGGGGCAGGGGGCCTCCCTCAGGCCTCAGGCGTTATCACAATAACTGCCACAGCCTTGGTTCCCTCGTCCTGTGCGGCAGCCCTGCCCTAGGCACAGGGTTTAACTCTCAAATTTCATCAGGACCCTGCCCCTCTCTCCCGCTACCAGGTAGATGCCATTATTAACTCCATTTCACACATGAGGAAACTTAGGCTCAGAGAGGTGAAGTCACTTGTTCAGGACACACGGTTACTGCGCGGCAGAGCTCAGATTTAAATGCACTCAGTGCGGCCCTGGCGCGCCTGGCTCTTAATCCAGGAACCCAGCACTTATGAGGGATGAACTACATTAACTCATGTCCCTCATACATCAGCGGCTCTCCGATGAACTCAGTGAAGTGGCCGTGGCCTAATGGCCCCCAAGGACAGGAAAGCCTCTGGGTTTGTGAAGTGGCTGCTGTCCAAAGTCGCATCAGGGACCAACTACCAGCCAGGAAAAAGACTCTGATGCTGGGAAAGATCGAAGGCAAGAGGAGAAGAGGGACGACAGAGGATGAGATGGTTGGATGGCATCATTGACTCAATGGACATGAGTTTGAGCAAACTCTAGGAGACAGTGAAGGACAGGGAAGCCTGGTGTGCTGCAGTCCATGGGGTTCCAAAGACTCAGACATGACTGAGCGGCTGAACTACCAGCCAGGAGGAAAACCCCCCTGGCATCTACGTTCCAATGCCCTGCTGTCGCTGGGCGGTGCTGTTGGTTTTCACCACATTTGATGGACGCCACTGGGGCACCGCCTGAGGAAGTGGCTCACCCTTCTGTTCCCATCCTCAGGCAAACACCCCAATACCCACCGACCTCAGCACCCTTTGCAGGCCTGATGCCTAGGAGCCCTTATAAATTGCCCATCTGGGCACCATTCCTCAGGCTTGAGTTATGGTCACACCAGCCAAACGTAATGGCCCTTCTTGCTGTGCCAAAGCCACCTTCAAACAGGTGGCTCAGACTTATTGGAGGGAGGCCTCTGGGACGTTCAGGTTGAAACTTTGAGGGGACTGAGGTGGGGGTCCTTGCAGGGAAGAGCTAGAGAGCGTGGATGTCTGTCTAAGGGACCAGCTTGGACTGATCACACATGCTCTGGGCATTTTCTCTGTTTTCCCTATTTTTTGGCTTTACTGTGTACCATGCAGGATCTTAGTTCCCTTACTAGGGATCGAACTTGTGCCCCGTGCAGCACAAGTGTCGTGTCTTACCACAGGACCACCAAGAAAGTCCCTCTGGGCATTTCAATTCTAACCAATCCCCACAGATCTCCTGGGTGTGCACTGGGGGTAGAGGGCAGGGAACAAACACTTAGGGAGGCCTACTACTAACGGCAGGAGGGTGGCTGTAGGGGAAAAAGCCGCATCCAATGAGGGCTGTGCTCCTGTCCCTAGGGAGGGCACAGTGAGACCAGATCCACGTGGACACTGCCAGGGGTGCGGGGGGAGACCTGGGTGGAGAGGACTGCAGAGTTTAGGAAACGGGGCAAGGTGGCCATTTCCATCTGCAACCTTGGTGGGAAAAGAGAGTGTTGAAGGGCAGTAGGAATGTACGGTTGGTTTTTAAGTGAAACTTGACATTTAAAAAAAGTTAAAAACAACAACAACAAACCAAACCTAAAATGAGGCTCTCTGGGCAGCTCCATGGACCCACGCTGGCCCCTGGGCATTATGACAGCTGCTGGTCGTGCACTTTCCTGTTCCTGCCAGCAAAGGGCAGGCCCTTCTGGGGGAGAACCCCTGCCCTGCACAGCCTCCCCCAGGTCTCCAGCACGTCCACCTGCTCCCCTACCTTTGGGCTCCAGGCCATTGGAATTAAAGTGCATCCTCTTCTGACACTCCGTGCAGCTCATCAGGAACCGGGTCACGGCTTCCCGTGGAAGGAAGGCGTAGGTCTCTGCGATCTGGGGGAGAGAGGAGGCTGGCTGTTATGTGGATCCGTGCGGAGGCAGCTTGCTCACTGGGTCACCAAGGGATCTGCTTTGGTGGCAGGCACTTGGCCCTTGCCAGGAAGGGCAGGGATTTGAGGAGCAAGAGGTAGATGTCTTAAGAGTCTCAGCCATAGAAATGAGTCAGTACTTTCGCAGAATACCAGTAGTTTTAAAATTTTAAATGAAAGAAGCTTAAAAATTATAAAAGCAAAACACTGAAACATCGTCTAGTCTATAACCTGTGTTCTCATAAATTGGGAATATTCCTCTCAGGTCATTTCATCACTGCTACTGAAGAATGAGTTGAGAAACACTGCTCTAGGGTAGGAGGAAACAACTCCCACTCTCAGAGAAGGATAAACTGAGCCCCACTTATAAATCTACCAGCTGCGGGCCTACAAACAGAGCCCAACACTCTACAGGCTGTTCCTTGATCTAGTCACAGACCCAAGAGAGCTGTGAAATGCCTCAAACTGGACAGGCTCTCAGGAAGCCCCGTGTTCCAGGCAAGGTCACAAGGCCCAGAGAAGTGAACCAATTCACTTAAGGTCACACAGCTCTTTATAATAGTGCCAGACTAGAGCCGAAGCTCCAGGTTGCCCCCAGAGCTGCCTCCAGAGGGCCTCCCCTAGCTATGGAGAAAGAGTCAGCAGTGTGGGAGGGAAGGTGAAAGCGATGCCAGGGAGCACAAGAAAACGGCTGGATCAGGGAGTGGGGAAGAGGTGGGGTGTAGTCCCAGCAGCTCAGTCCTCTCCTCTTGCTCTGGGTTTTGGGGAAAACCAGGTTGGTCCTGGTTTGGCGGCCTGAGGGGGCCGGAGGGACCTCTTGGGCCCAGGTTCTCTGGCTGAAGCCGGCCGCTGCCCGGTTGCGGGTTTCACACATTTCCCAGAGCCCAGGCCGTCTCGCTCCTCTCCACTAAGGGGCAGCATCACCCCAGCATTCCTCCATCCTCGCCGCAGCCCGGCCGGGAAAGTTGGCCAAGGGCGCTGGTCAGCCCACAGCAGGGGATTGGCAGGGGGTGGTGCGCTGCTCTCCAGGACACACCTGGTCTGTTCCTTCGGGATGCACACGTGCCCTGCTCCATCTCTGTAGTAGCCAGGAAGGGGGGCAGGGTGGGGAAGAGAGGAGGGGACTCAAGAGGGTTGCCAGGCTCTCCTTCCCCGCGGCCCCCGCCCTGCGGCCTGGCCCTCAGAGGACAGGCTTGGGCTCTGCTGCCTGTGGAGCTCCATGGGCCAGTCCTGCCTGGCGGCTGGCTGCAAATGCAGAGTTAATTTTGGTGACACAATTGTTATTTCTCAGCTGATTTGATGCTCTGCGGAGCAGGCAGGCTCCTTGATGAGTTATCTCCCTTCCAAATTCTTTGTCTGATTGCCTTCCTCTGGAGGTCAGGAACAAGGGCAAACCCCTGCTCTCCGATTAGAGCCAGTGGATGGGAAGGTGTGAGGGCAAAGACACGGGGCTGGGCTCTCCTGCCACATACGGGGACATCTTTATCCCTAGCCTGGGGCCGCCTGAAAGTCTCAGGGCAGCGGTCCCCTCTCGGGCCCTCGGGGTTGGGAGGGACAGGTCCTCTTGAGGGGCTGACAGCTATGGGAGTAAAGGGAAGAGGGAAGGATGCCCTCTGGGTCAGGCAGAGGGCTGAGGCTGAGTTGGGCCAACAGATGACCTCCTAAGGAACTGAGCTGGGGCATCCCAGGTCAGGCCTCAGAAGAGCTGAGCTGAGCATGCGGAGGAGGAGGGTTGCAGTCTGCTGGGAGAGGAAGAAGGGTTGATACCATGGGGAAAGCCCGACTTCAACGCATGGAGCTCTTTGACCGCTGGGCAGAGACAGATTCTACAAGGCTCAGGGAGGGCCTGCCTGGCCGAGCTGCTCTGCTTAGGGCTGCCCATGGCGTGGCCAGAGGCCCTGCTTGCCGCCTGCCCCACTGAGGATACAGGGGCAGTTACCAGAAAGTGCCCAGGGGCCTGGGCCTTAGCAGAGACCCAGCAGATGCCAAGGCTGGCTGGAGTGCCACAGGGAGCTGATGCACTGGGTGCACAACTTCTGGCTCTGGATCCCGTGGAAGGGCAGATGGGCGAACCCAAGGCAGGTGGGTGAGAAGCCCTTGGAGCTGTCAGAGGGCCCTATGCAGCTGGATGGTCTGCAGCCTCGCTAAGAGCTCCCGTGGGGCGTCAGTAAAATGTCCAGCTCTGCGCTGCTGTAGGGACCTGAATGGAGGAGGATGCCTTCCCCCACCAAGGCCTTCAACCTCCTATGGGCATCTTTTGGTTCACGCTCCCGCTTCATCCACGTGAGAAATGGGACCTCTGTTTCTGTTTGGCTGCACAGATGCCCGAGGCCACAGGACCACAGGGTGAGCTGAGACACAGAGGATCATCCCAGCTGATGCCCTAGTCAGCAGGATGGTGGTTTTCTGATAGTTTTAGAGCTACAGACACTGTTCTGGAAATAGACTCTTATCCTGAAGCCCAAAACGTGACACAGATAAAGACGGAGCTGCTGCATTTAAGAAGGGGCCCATCCCCGCCCAGCAGCTCTCGGCGGCCCTGGACTGTTGCCTTGCTCTCAGGCCCCCAGCCTGGACGTTGAGACCGGTACCTGAATCTGCCTTTTACATTTTTCTTACTGGGAAAAGCTGAGTGAGATTTCACTGGGAGGGAGTGCAGAAGCTATTTGCAGAGTCGCTGACTTGCAAGGCCCCATTTTCACTCCCCAACTCAGAGGCCGACAAAGACAGATGAGGCCAATTGGGGGGATTTGCACCACTTTACAAGATCCTCCTTCTGCCCTGCGGGCGGATTAGCACGTGGTGGGCCTGGAGCAGCTGCTGACCACATCTGGCCCCAACTCCAAAGTGGTCTGGGCAGTCAGATCAGGGCTCCAAAGCCTGACCTCGCCTTCCAGCACCCCGGGAGAGAGGAAGGAAGCAACAAGGCTCTCTCTGATTCAGGTGGGTGCAGACATCAGGGCTCAGCTGGTAAAGAATCTACCTGCAATGTGGGAGACCTGGGTCAACCTCTGGGTTGGGAAGATCCCCTAGAGAAGAGAACAGCTACCCACTCCAGTATTCTGGTTTGAAGAATTCTGGCCTGGGTTCAAACAGTTGGACACAACTGAGCGACTTTCACTTTCATGAGACATCAGAAACAAGCTTCCCTGGTAAAGAATCCACCTGCAATGCAGGAGACCCCGGTTCAAGTCCTGGGTCGAGAAGATCCCCTGGAGACGGGATAGACTACCCACTTCAGTATTCTTCAGCTTTCCTGGTGGAAAAGAATCCGCCCGCAATGTGGGAGACCTGGGATAGATCCCTGGGTTGGGAAGATCCCCTGGAGGAGGGCATGGCAACCCACTCCAGTATTCTTGCCTGGAGAATCCCCATGGACAGAGGAGCCTGGTGGGCTACAATCCATGGGGTCTCAAAGAGTCAGATACGGCTGAGCAACTAAGCACAGACATATCAGAAACACTCCTTGAAAAAGGACCAGTCCTCTATGTGGGCTCAGAGAACTTTGTAGAACACACAGCTCTGCCTTGGCAAGACTCCCTGGGATCCTCTGGACCTTAGGCCATGTGGCATCAGAGGCAAAGTTAAGGCAGGGCTTCCTGCCCAAGACGGGGACTCCCTGTAGTATCTGTTGTCAATGGTCATCAACCCCGGCTCATAGACCTACAGGTTCAGTAAGCTCCTTACCTGCCCTCCCCGATCCACTGCTGGACAGCGGTAGGTGCTAAAAAGTTCTTTTTCTATTGAAGAGTGTGCCTCCTTTAATGCTTTGAACAAGATTGCCCATCTCCCCTGCAGTCCGCTGCTCCCTTGGGCACCCCAGGCCTGTAAGACTCCATTAAGTCCCAGGTGCCCCCAGAGACAGCAAGGCAGTCCCAGAATTCAGGTTTGGCAAAGCATACACAGATAGATCCAAAAACCCCTCCAAAAGGCCTGATGCAAACACTGAGGTGCCAGGCTGTACCCCTCTGCAGCCATCAGCACCGAGTCTCCTAGCAGGCATGGATGGGGCTGAAGAGCTAGGCTTGGGTTGAGGCAAACGGGAGCAGGTGAAAAGAGGAGGACAAAAGCGTCCCCATCACCCTGCCCCCCCAAAAAGAAAAGGGTGACAGATGGGGAAGTGGGAGAAGGGAGAGGAGGTGCACGGGGGAGGAAGGGGGTGCGGTGGTCCCCTTGGCTGCACACCCACAGCAGGAGGGCCTGGCCTGCTCCCTCTGCCTTGGCCCTGCTGCTGAAATTCCAGCTCTGAGCGCAGCCCAGCTGGCTCGTTGCCAGTCATGTGCCAGCTCCAGGCTGGGCAGCGGGAAGTGGGGCACGCGGCGGGCATATGGACGAGAAGCCAGGAAGTGCAGAGCCAAGGGCTGGACGTCCGCTTGGCCCAGAGACACAGAGCCTGGTGGGCGCAGCCAGCCTCGCCCTCTCTGCAGCCTGAAGGTCGCCAACCCCAGCCTTAATGAATACCCAGGAAGTGCCTGAGGGTAAGGTTTGGGGCTGGGTACCCATGGGACCAGGGAAATCACACAGTCCAGTCGGCCTAAGCCTATCTACTTTGACAAGCAAGTCAGGAGGCTTGTGAACTGGCCACAAGATGTTTGCAGCGAGGCAGCATGTCTAGTGGTCAGGGCACAGGCTCTGAGCCAGATGCCTGACTCTGAACATCAGCTGGGTGACCTCAAGGCAGGCTTAATCATCTTTCTGAGCCTCGCTTTCCTCCTCTGTAATGGTAGCGCCTGCTTCATCCTTATACCCTTCATCTGCGTGATGGCTCAGAGAGCCGGCGCAGGGGACGTGCTGAGCGCACAGCCAGGCATGAGCCGGCTCCCAGCATGGCAACCTCACTGCTGAGAAAGTGCAAGGGGTGTCATCAGCACCAAGGGGCCCACACGGGCCCCAGCTCAGGAGTCCTTCCCTCCATTTATGATCCTCCAGTGGAAATACCCTCAGAACCCCCTTCCCACAAGTCACTGCCCAACACACAAGTGCTGAGCTGCGGGGCGGGGCAGGCGGTACAGTCATCTCCTGCGTCCCCCAGCCCGACCCCTCCTCTCTCTGAGGCCTTTGGCATGTGGGTCCATCCTGAAGACACATTTAACAAAGGTCATCTTCTGAGATCAAGGACAAACCAGATGGTTGGATTTTTTTTTTTTTTAATCAGGTCATATGGGGAAATTATAGACTTATACAGGCCACCTCTGCCATACTCCAAGGCTATTTAGAAAAGAACTTGGAAGGGTTGGCATCTACTTTGGGTAAGGAAGGCCCATCACAGAGGGGCAGGTCTCTAGGAAGCCAGAGAGAAAGTCAACCCAGAGCAGGGAGTGAGACGCTGGCTGAGCTGCCTCAGCGCTGTGTGACCTTAGAGTGGCAGCTGAACTCCCTGGGCCACAGTTTCCTTAACTGTGAAACAGGCCACGGTGCCTCCATCACAGGACTGCTGTGAGGCTTGAGTGAACACAAAGTGCTTGGCTTCCTGGTTTAGTGGTGGGTGCCGGACAAGTGGTTCAGAGCCGGGCATAAGCCGTGGCAATGGGGGCCAATGGGAGGACGCGACCAGAACCCAGGCAGGCTGTGGCCACCGTCCCCTCGACAGTCTTCCATGTGACGTTTCCCATCCTAGGTGGCCGCCTCTGCTCCCTTCTGCCTACCCAAAGCTTAGACTGCTAGCTGACCCGCCACCCTCTCCATGAAGGCCCCTTGCCTTAGCACTGAATGCTGGTGTCTGGAGGGACCTCGGCTGAGCGCCCAGGTGGCTGGGTTCTTATTCCCCTGAAGCTAGTCTTGGAGACATTTCTGTTTCTCTCAGCATCCCCAACCCCAATCAAGCTGTGCTGTCCTTGAGGGCGGGGCCCAGGTCCTCAGAAGTCCCCTGGGGAACTTCTGGCACTGACTTCACGTTGTAGGGGACTGAACGCACTCACACACGGGGAGTCTTAGGACAGGTTTGGCACAGAGCGAAGGCCATGGAAGCGTTTGCTCTGCTGATTATTATTATCTGGCCTCCCCCTCCCCCAACCGCGGGCCCCAAGCCTGGGGGATGGGGGGGGAATGGAGCGAAGCAGAAACCAGGAAGAGGAGAGCTTTCCTCCTGCCCTCCTTGTCCCTCTCCTTCCCTCCCTCTCACCCCCTTCAACCTGCTTCTCCTTTGTGCTCCGACCACAGAGCCCGCCCCCTCGCCCTGTGAGCCATCTCTGGCTGCCATGTCCTTGCCCCGTGCCCCCCTGGATCCCCAAAGGCCGTTTCATCACGCCTCAGCTCCCTGCCCCGCCCCCTGCCCAACATGTGCGGAGCCCATGGCCTCCTGCCAAGGCCTGGGGCTGCCAGCAGAGGCCAAGAGACAGAAATCTCACCGCTCGGTAGGTTTTCTTCTGCCCAGCGTGCTTGGGGGCTTTGCCGGGCTCCGCTGAGCTCTCCACATGCATCGAGTAGATGATGTCAAAGAAATCTTCCACCACAGCGACCCGCTTCAGAGAGATGCCCTCCGGCTCCGACAGGCCATCTGCCCCCTGCGACAGGGTGGACAAGCTGTGTTAGTGTCAGGGATGACGGCGGGGTGAGAGCTGGGCCCTGGGGCCGGGCAGTGGGGCGGAGGCAGGCTCGCTGCTGCTCGCTGACCCCTGCCAGGCCTCCTGAGGGTAGGTCTGGGGGGACCTGGAGGGGACAGGAGCCTGCTCAGAGGGCCACAAGGAGGGGGCAACCAGAGTCAAGGGTGGCTGCTGCTATGAAATCTACCAGAAACAATGGGCAGAGAGAAACAACAAGGAAAAATACAAATTAAAAACCCAAGAGCCTCCATGTTCACAATTTCAGACAGATTGTGCCAGACTCAGGCGGGGAGCTTTCGAGTTGCACGCTGTGCCAAGACCATCCTGGAAGTCTCTGGGGAGGTGGGGAGGGGGGTGCTAAATAGATGCGTCCCCATCAGGAGCTCGCCAATTAGCAGTAACCTTTTACTGTGGTCCCGGGCTGGGGGCCCAGGGGAACGGCTCACATCACCTGGGTGACTCCTGCCTCGCCCTGGCCTTTCAGAAAAGCTTTTCACCGCTGCCTGCCTCCCTACTCCAGCAGCTGAGCGCCAGCAACAGCACCCGGCCTCTCTGTGTGTGGAGACACAGAAATAACACACACAAGGCCATGTGGAGGTGGCAGGCCGTGTGAGTGGGGTGGCCGTGGGGCCCCCCTGAGCCTCTTACTGGGCTGGCACGAGTGTTGTCAGCTGGCCCCGAAAAGGTGTGCCAGGATCTCAGGGACACTGGGCTCTCTGCCACCCTCTCCGTAAAGGCAGACCTGGAGGGCTCTGGGGGCATCAGAGAGGAAGAGCAAGCAGAGGGGTGGGGGTGGGGATTTAGGAAAAAGGAGGCGGGCTTTTCTGTAAAAGTGCTTGGAACACAAATCTCCCGGAGGATTCTTCCCCAAAGGACCCTCGCTCAAGAATGTCGGCTCTTTAGAGGAGGCAGTGGAAGTGTGTGGGGCGGGGGTTCTTCTGTTGGCTCGCAGCTGTCTCCCTAGCACCGAGAACGATGCCTGACACATAGTAGGCTCAATAAATAACTGCCAAATGATGGCCTGGTTACAGGTAGCTGCCAGGAGGGGTAGTTTGGCCACACGCTTCTTCAGTGTCAGGTGGGCCCCATCGTTTAAGTGGCTGTGTGACTCTGAGCAGGTATCTTGCTTCTCTGAGCCTCGGGTCCTTCATCGAGAAAATGGGGATAACAGAAGGCCCCTTCCCACAAGCTATGGAGAGGAGTAAATGAAATATGCGTCCAACTCTTAGCATCAAGCTCGAACACAGGAACTCCTGGATAAATATTGTCATTAAGAAATGCTTTGCCGACTGCCAAGTTTCCCCTAGCCAGGATGGGGCTGAACATTGCAACCAGCCTGGGAGACTGTGAGGGTCAGGACCTGCCTATGGGACGGTGGCTGGTAAGTGGAAGGGCTGGCCCAGGACGTCGGTCTTTGTCGTCAGAGGGGAATCGAGGCCACACTGAATGTGATGCTCACTCACAGCACATTCCAGCCAAAGTCAGGGTTTGCTTTTATCCTGCAACTTTCTCAACCTGCCCTGGTAGGATAGCGGGGCTGTCTCTTTGCCAGGAGCCCACTTGAGAGCAGATGGGAGAGGAAAGGCCTCTGGGGTGGAGGCAGTGCCCATGAGTGATGGTGCTGGCTGGTGCCCTCACTGGCCTTGCACAGGCCTTCGAGCCGATGGCTTTCTCCCAAGTTAGCATCCATGGCGATGGGGACTTCTCAGCAAGTATCTGGGGGGGGGTGTATGTATGCCCACCTGTGTAGAAAGAGTTGCCTACTGGTCCTGCTCGCCTGCTGCGAGATTGTAGGCAAACTCTTCAATCTCCCTGAGCTTCACTTATGAGGTATAAAACTCCATACTCTTCTCTTCTTAAACCCCTCAGAAGTTGCTGTTCTCTCTTTCTTGAGGGTATCTGAAGTCCCCCTCTGAATTCCTGGGCTCATCAGTGACTAACTCATTTATTAGCTGATGTGTAACTACCAGCATTTTAGAGATCTTCAAATACTGCTATGGTGGAGCTGAATGGGACATATATTATGACAGGTCAGTTATAATACACTTTTAACCAGAGGTTCATGTTGGCAAAAACAAACAAAAGAACCTCTAAGAATGAAGGTATAACTGGGTTTCTATTTCTTGATCAGGCTGGGTTCAGTTTATAAAAAGCTGATCTGAACACTTACAATTTGTATACTTTTCTGTGTGTCTGTTGGGCTTCCCTTGAGGCTCAGCTGTTAAAGAATCCGCCTGCAGTGCGGGAGACCTGGGTTCGATCCCTGGGTTGGGAAGATCCCCTGGAGAAGGGAAAGGCCACCCACTCCAGTTTTCTGGCCTGGAGAATTCCATGGACTGTATAGTCTATGGGGTCACAAAGACTCAGACATGACTGAGCGACTTTCAGTTCACTGTGTGCCTGTTAATTTGCATTTTGCTTTGTTATTTTTTTTTCTTAACACCAAAAGTGTCTGCTAATTTTAAAAGTGATATTTTTTTTTAAAAAGTATAATGGGGTAGATAGTTCCAAATTTTGATAATTTGAATCCAGAGGCATAATGATGGGTTTAGAGATGCCTACAAGTGAATAGACCTCTCTGGTCATTAAACTGCTTAAGGCCAGAACACAGACACTCATGGAAAAAGTTTACAAAATTGGATGAGAAGGAGTGGAGGAAGAAAACAATCTGATGAAAGACAATATTTTAGATAGGTGGGATGGAAAAGTGTCCCCTAACCAGCTTGGTGACCTTGGGCAGGTCACTTTTTGACCTCTAAAAACTCATTTTCCTCACACCTGTAAAATGAGCCTACAAAATCCTAGCTGGATGTGGTTCCAAGGCTAAGTAAGAACATGTTAGGCATCTGCCACATACAGGCTTGTAAACATTCATCTCTCCCCTTCAGACCCGCCGAGTGTGGGCATTCTGTATTTAGGGATCCATTCTCATCTCCTGTCCCTCTAATCCATTCAGGTTACAGAAGGGGTCCCCCAAGGTAATACGCACCAGCAGAAGAGATACAAAGTCTTATGCAAAATAACCTGCTAAGAATGTCACACAAACTTGGAATAAGCTTTCCTAAAGTCCAAGTATAATTAACTAACCCAGATTAAAAGCAAAACACATGCCCAGCACCTGGTCTGCCTCTGTCCCAGTCCTCCACCTCCATTCATAGACAGACGTGGGTAATCAACCTGGCCCAACGTGACCACAAAATTATCTCGGAGAAACTTTTCAGGGTTGCTCCCTCTTTAAAAATGGATTATGAGGACCACTTCCCAGCAGTTCCCATGCAGGGGATGTGGGTTCGATCCCTGGTCAGGGAACTAAGATCCTACCTGCTGTGAGGCAACTAAGCCCTCAAGCAGCAAGGAGAGAAAGTAAGCAGGCTGCAACGAAGACCCAGCATAGCTTATAAAAAACAAAACAACACAAGGACTCTGCTCTTCCCTGCTGTTCAACCCTGAGTCCTGTAATCGGTCTATCTTAACTGCAGAGATGTACACAGGAAAGAAGAAGGCCCTTAGCAACCAGAATTCAAACCACACAAGGTCTGCAGAGCCACACCTTGAACTGTCCTCTGGTGAGCTGCGGCCACCTGGACACCATGTGTACTGCACCCTGAGGGAGGAACATCAGGATATCTGTGTGGCCTTCAAGGAGAACCCTGGGAAGAGAACAAAGGGATCCCACGGCAGTCACGTGCTGCAGGCAACTCTGTCATGCCCTGCGTTCACAGAGGTAATAACCTTCATGCTAAATGCTGCAGGAGAGGCATGCTTTTCCTAGCTGAGAATCCAGACGCAGTACTACAAGGCAAAAGCTGCTAATTAAGGGATCGGACAGCACCTTCTCCTTAGCCTTGGGATGCCCCTGCCAACCACCTCTGCTTAGTACTCGAGTTAGCTTAGTCTGATCCATAGCCCTAAGCAACCTGGGCCCTGGGTTGACAAAGGAAGCTCACTTCATTTACAGGCTGGATAAAGAGTGGGACTGGATGGAGCTTCTTGACTATTCCCCACTTCCTGGGAATGCCAACCAGGAGTGATGGCATGGAGCCCTGCAGCACCCCCTGGGAAAAGCCATGAAACACACACGATCAGTTGTGCAGGACCAACCTCTGGGGCCTTCCTGCGTGGGGGAGAATATTGCCATGGTAACATACTACATCTTTTAGAAACAGCTAATTCCAAAACAGCCCATCAGACTTGGGCCAACAAAACCAGACGTGGCAATAGCTTTCAAAAATTCAAGGAAGGGGGTTGCCTGGTGGCTCGGTGGTCAAGAATCTGCATGTCAGTGCAGGAGACAAGGGTTCAATCCCTGATCCAGGAAGATCCCACATGCCTCAGAGCAACGAAGCCCAGGTCTCACAACCACGGAGCCAGTGCCCAGAGCTTAGGGGCTGCAACTACTGAAGCCCATGTGCCCTAGAGCCTGTGCTACACAGCAAGCGAAGCCGCTGCAGTGAGGAGCCCACACCCCACAACTGGGGAAAAGCCTGCAGGCACCAAAGACCCAGCACAGCCATACATAAATAAATAACTCTTAAAAATTCAGGGAGGGGCTTCTCTGTTGGTCCAGTGGCTAAGACTCTGTGCTCCCAAAGCAGGGGGCCAGGATTCGATCCCTAATTGGGGAGCTAAGATCCTGCATGACATACAGCACAGCCCCACCCCCCAAATACATAGAGCTGCAAACTTTCTTGAATATTACCATCTTCCTTAAAACCAGCCTATTTGAGTTCTAAAGGCCAGATTACGAGTCATTGAAGAAATCACCAAATGTCTACTTAAGTAAGGCTGGTATTTCAGAATATTTATAACAATGGTTGGGCTTCCCAGGTGGTGCTAGTGGTAAAGAACCCACCTGCCAGGACAGGAGACTTAAGAGACTCGGGTTTGAGCCTCTTAAGTCTGGAGACTTTAAGAGACTCAGAAGAGGAGGACATGGCAACCCACTCCAGTATTCTTGTCTGGAGAATCCCTATGGACAGAGGAGCCTGGCGGGTTACAGTCCTTGGGGTTGCAAAGAGTCGGACAGACTGCAACAACTTAGCATGCATGCACGCATGCACGCACAACAATGGTTTGCAAAGTGTGGTCCCTAGGCATCACCTGAGAACTTGTTAGAAATGTGATTCTCAGGTCCCGCCTCAGACCTACCAAATTTGACACGTTGAGGGTTTTAATAGGCCCCCAGATGATTCTAAGGCAGGACAAAGTTTGAGAACTGCTGATTAGAATGTCTCTGTGATTGAGACAGGGAGGTGGCTAGTAAGGCAACTGGCACTGGATAATGAATATAAATATTTTCTGTGCTGCTGGGCCTAATATATTAATACTTTCTTCTCTAGTGAGTGACCATTTTCCTAACGGTGGGGACAAAAGATTCTTATTGGGCAACATGAGTGTGAATTTGAAACACCTACCCAGAGACTTGCTGGGGATTATGGGTAGAAGGAGGAGTGCCCAGCATCCTGACATTGGAGTTTTAAAGTCCTTCCTGGTGAGATTAATTCTTAAGCAGGTCATCCCTTGACAAGTCTTTTCTGGCTTCCTCAGTTTCCTCAAACAATCTAAATGCTCAATATAAGGAGGACTGCTGCGTCCAGGGCTGCAGACCTACAGGGAAGATGAGTGTATCCTCCCAGGCCCCTGCCCGGGCAGCCTTATGGGCTGTTGTGAGGAGTCATCCTCAGGTGAGCTCCTGAGTCTGACTGAATCTTGCCTGTCTCCTCACTCAGCCAATTAAATGGACTCCTGACCTTGATGGCAGAGGAGGTTCAGTTGCAAACGGATTGCAGTTCTGTCATCTCCACTGGAACTTCAAAGTCACTGGCTGGTAATAAGTTACACACTTATCCAGGTGGGTGCACCCTTTCAGGCCACCAGGGTGCCATCTAGCGCACCACCACCACCATATTAGAGGCAGGTGCCTTCCAGCAACCAAGTGTCTATGATTAAGAGAATGTGGCTAAACAGTGGGGACATTTCTCAATTGGGTTCCTTCTTCAAGAGGAAGAAACCACAGAAAGTCCGTAGGATGAGCCCTTTCTGTGCAGCTCTCAACAAAGAGCAAAAATCAACGAGATTGCCGTTACAGGAAAAAGTCCACGAGGAGAATCCACCCCTGGGGAAACACATCTTCGGCCACCGATTGTTTGGGAACCCAGGACTTCAGGGGGTAGATTGTATGGGCAAGTGTGAGGATACTGCTCCATCCCACGTAGGCCAGCCAGGATGACAGGCAAAAGCTACAGCAAATATTAGCTTCCTGCTCCTCCCAACTTGGAAGTGGGTAACAGAGGATGAGATGGTTGGATGCCATCACTGATTCAATGGACAGGAGTTTGAGCAAGCTCCGGGAGATGGGAAAGGACAGGGAAGCCTGGTGTGCTGCTGTCCACAGGGTTGCAAAAAGTCGGACACGACTGAGTGACTGCACAGCAACAACCTCCCGACTTCTGGAACTGTCCCTCTCGTGCCCCAAACCACATTTTAATAAGTTCAGGCAGGACCAAGGTTTTGGAGATGGGGGTAACAGTTTTGGGGAGTTCCCACAAAAGTTCTCCTTTCTACAATAAAAGAGTTCTTTCAACTCCTGGTAGGGCTGAAAGAAGACCAAGGGGAAGGAGTCAGCTTCCTGCAAAGGGTCCTCAGAGAGAAACAGATGGGAGACAAAATTTAAAAAGCAAACTGAACTAAGAGAATGAAAAGAACAGGAAAGCAGAATGAAGACCCTCACCCCAATATCCAGAAATTCTCTCCTCAGAACCTCCAAGAGAAGCCAGTCATAGTTTTAAAAACGATCAGATGACTAATGGGGGCTATTGTTTTAATGGGACAAGGACAGTATTTGAATTTCTCTCCTGTATGAATACTATCTACCTTCAGATTGGAAACCCAAACCAAAAAAACTCAAGATAAAGATTCACGCCAGAAATTTCTGGACCCATGGTTATACCGTAGCCAGAATTTCTGGACCCATGGTTATACCGTAGCCAGAATTTCTGGACCTATGGTTGCACTGGACCCATGGTTGCACTAGGCTTGGACAAGACTGAGGGATGAGACCACCCCCCCCATAAATAAATAAACACAAAAACAAGGCGTGGAAGACTCATTGTAGCACCTGCCTCTTCTCCACCCCATGCACAATCTCCAACTGCTAGTGCGGAGTGGCCACCGCGGTGCACCTGCCATCTGGAGCAGCCCTCATATATTCCAAGACCTCCTTTCTGCTTCGCTGAACCTCCATCTTCTATCAAATCACGCCAGGGACCAAAAGGCACACCCCAGGCCACAGGGCAAGGTGCCTAGGATGGGGCCCCAAACAACAGCCATATCCTTCAGCTTTGAATATTTCTTTTTTTTCCTTTTGTTAACTCTTGGGATGTCTGGAAAGTGAGGGGCGGGGGAGAGAGAAAGGGGGGAGCAGTGGTCCAAAGTGCTCCCCTCTTGGCCACAGAGGGGCAATGACCCGGGTTTAAGGGATGGAGGGAGGAGGTAGCTGGGGCACTTGCAGGCCAGATAGGGTAGGGCCTGAGGGACAGAGATTCTGGCCTGGGGGGTGCCAGGAGGGTGCAGAGGCTCTATAAGTCAGAGGTCTGAGGACAATCCAGCCTGGACCCTGGGCCTCAGTTTCCTCCTGTGTAGAGGGGACACGGTACGTACAATGCCTTTCGACACCTCACAGGAAGCTAATGGGAACCCAAAGGATGCACAAACAGCCCCTGCCCTGGGCAGAACATCCATAAATGACCCGGTCACCACTACTATGAAGAGGCGCGCTCCAGGATTCTGGGGACCCTCCTCCCTCGGGCATTGCGGCCAAGGGCAGGGAATGGGGTCCCTGAGCGGGGGTTTCTAGGCGGAAGGGGGCGGTCCTGCGCCAAGCGGGCCCCGCGGGCGGGTCCCTTCGGGGCTGCAGCGGGCCGCCCCGGCGCGCTAACGAGCGGGCCCCAGGTGCGGGCCCCACCCCGGGCTGGGGGGCGGGGGAAGAGGAGGGGCTGGAGGGGGAGGGGAGAGGCCCGCGCTAATGACTGTTGACAGCGCGCGCTGGGGCCGGCCGGGCCGCGCGCGCCACTGACAGCTGCTGGGGCGGGGGCGGGGGACGCGGGCGAGGCGGCTCGCGCTCCCCCCACGGCGCACGCGCGTGCGCCTCGGCGGGGAGGGGCCGGGAGGCGCGCGCGCGCCGGGCACGGGTTCGGAGGGCCTGCTGGAGCGGTTCGCGCGGGCTCCTCGCGGGCAGGCAGGTAATGAGAGTAACCATGGCAACCCACCAGAGGAAGTGTATTCTGCAGGAGACGTTAATCCCCTCTCCCCGGAGCTGGGACAGCCTGACTTTCCATTCTCACACAGTAATTAGATACCAGCTGTCAGTGCAGGGGGGACGGCTCCGCGGCTGCAGCCCGGCTCGGGGGGGGGGGCGCACAAAGAGGGCAGGGGGGAACGCGAGGAGAAGGGCATTAAAGACACAGGGACGCTTTCCGGCGGGTGGGCCGGGGCGGCGCGCCTCAGCTCCGTCTCCGGCCTCTAGGCGCGCGCCCGCTCACCTGGAGACCCCGCCCGCGCGGGACCCCGCCCACTGGACACGCACCTGCTGCGCGCGCGCGCGCGCGCCCGCCCGCCGGCCCGAGCGCTCCCCCTCTCCAGGCCCCGCCTCCCCGCTCTCCGCGCACCTGCTCCGCTCCCCGCCCTCCTGGGACGCTGCCCACCTGTCCTTTGTGCGGGGCGGTACCATTCGATCTGGCCAGCTCTCCTTCAGGGAGCGCCCGCTATGTGCCAGGCGCCGTGCCAAGCCTGATCTGTGTAATCCTCCCAGACCCTCTGCGGTAGGCGCCTCTGCTGTTCCCCGCCCAGGGCGCAGCGGGGTGTGGCCATTTGCCCAGGGTCACTCAGACTTGAACCCCCATCCCGATGCCCATTGAACCACCAAACTACAGCGCCTCCCTATCGCGTCCACATCCGTTATAGCTCCAAGGGCCTCCCAACCGCCCAGGGAGACAATCAACACTGGTGGCTGGCATCGTGGTGCTCTTACTGTGTGCCAAGCATTTGCTGCCTCATTTCAGTTTCCCAGCGGCCGTGGGGGGATTGCTACCCCCATCTTACAGGTGAGGAAACTGAGGGACAGAAAGCTGAAGGGACTTGCCCACAGGCATGGAGAATAGAGGAAGAACTGGGATTCAAACCCAGACAGCTAGACCCTAGTATCCATGCTCTCAGCCACGGGCACTATTAACTCCACCCCCAGGTTCCTGGTGGCTGTAATCCAGCCCAGGCCTTCTCCTTTCACCATTCAGCCCGCCCACATCCTGTCCCAGCATCAGTGAGGAGCTGCCTCTCTTAGCCATACCTAAGAAATCGAAGAAGTTCCTAGGCCTAGAGCCACTGCCACGTCCCTGATTTCTGCAGATCTCCCCGACCCTGGCTCTTAGTGAGGATGCTGTCCTGTGCTCAGTTGCTTCAGTGTGACCCTATGGACTGTAGCCCACCAGGCTCCTCTGTCCATGCAATTCTCCAGGCAAGAATACTGGCGTGGGTTGCTGTGCCCTCCACCAGGGGATCTTCCTGACCCAGGGATCGAACCCACATCTACTGCTGTTCCCACACTGTAGGCGGATTCTTTACCACTGAGCTACTGGGGAAGCCCTCCCTCAGTGAGGATAGCCACTTGGAAATCATTGGAAGACTCCCTGTTTCCCAGGTAGAGGAACCAAGACCCTCAAGGTGAAAGGCTAGACCAAGGAGGAGATGGCGTTATGGAGCTTTTCGTAGGGAGTCCAGTCCCTGCAGGCCCAGCTATGTCTCCTGCCCCCCACCCCACAGTTGGACCTGTGGGTGGGCACACCAAGGAGGGGCAGGAAGTGCTGAGAAGCAGAGCAGGCTCCTGTCCCCAGTGGCGGCGGGTGTCTGGGGCAGGAGGAGGCTATCTGATCCCTTCCCCACTGCCCCGGCCATGACCTCCTCTCTCCCTCCCTCCCTCCATCTCTCCCTCCCTCCTGGCCAGGGTAGCCAGCACCCTGGACTGCAGCTGAGAACCCAGCGTTCCCGACCCGGCCCACATTCCTGTGGGAGGAGGGGTCGGTGGGGTGGTGGGGGGGAGTTGGGCCAAGGGCTTTAGGGACAGGGGCACCCCTGGGGCTGCCCCACCCAGCTTGGGCCAAGGCCGGGCTGTCTCCAACCTCACCATTTCCTGCCTCCGCTCTCCCCATCTCTCAGTAGCAGAGCTGCCTAAATTTGGCTCCAGGAGGGAATGGGGGAGGTGGCAGCAGGCGGGTGCTGTCAGAGGCCAGGGCGCAGCTCCCTGTCTAGCCGGCTGGCATTTTTGCTGTCTGGAGGAGGGCAGGGGGGCCCACCAGCCCTCTCCAGGAAAGGGAGATGTTCGTACCTTCTGACATGCACTGAGTAATGTGCAAACTACATGCAAACCAAGCTTCAAATCAGCATCTCAGCCAGGGAACAGCTTGGGTGCTGCTTTTGGGATAAGAACAGAAGAACCAGTGGCCCACTCCCCGGGGCTCCAGTGGGAGCTGGGGGTGGATGCAGGGTGGCCAGGGCTGGGAGTTGGGAGCCTCTGTTTCTTGCCAGGTGGAGTTTGGGGGCTTTAAATCAGCGGCTGGACTCTCTGCCTCCCAGCCTGAGGGCAGGGCCATGGCCTTCTCTGCCTTCTCTGGCATAGTGCTTGGCACACCGTTCCATGATTAAGCACATGAGGTTGTAGTTATCCTGTCCAGGTTTGAACCCTGGGTCTCCACTGGCCAACTTGGTGAATTCCTCAACGGTATACCCGGGCAAACAACTCATGTGATTGGCATCCCTTTTAGGACTTCCCTTCCCTAGAAGGTGGGCACAGGGGCATGGCCCAAAAGAACACTGGTTTTGGAATCAGACGTGGATTCCAGGTCTGGCGTAGCCAGTGAGGCTCTGAGGGTCTCACGCCCCTCCTCTGGGAAATGGGTTCAGTATCTCAAGTTCTATTATGATGTCCATGTGGGGGCCTGGCACTCAGTGGACAGTCCAGAATTCTTCCCACCAGTGCGGTCTCACTGCTGTCTGCCTTCATCCAATTACATTCTCTGTCCCAGTGCCATCTCCCCTCTCTCTTGGGTTTCTCCCTCCTCTCGTTCCCTCCACTCGTCATGGTGATCTCAGGGAGGTCACTGCCTCTCCGAGCCTCAGTCTGCACGTCTATCTGCTCCGTGGGGGTAATGGGAGATGGATGCCGTCTGGAGTCTAGGGCCCAGGAGGCGTTTGATGGGTGGCAGCCCTTTACAAGGCCCATTTATATCCCAAATGATCAGGAGGGGTGGGCTGTGCCCTCCAGCTCTATCAGGTATGGGGTGTTGGGGCCCCTCTTCTCGGTAACTCTGTTTAACCCCAGATAACTGCTCTCCTGCCCCTCGGCCGGGGCTGATATGTGCTGAATCCAACTTCCTGCCACCCAAAAGCCACTTCCTGCCAAACTTGAGCTGATACCAGAAGAACTTGTTTTCTGTGCACAGAGAAGTCCCGCCGCCGGGCAGCCACCGGCCTGCCCCGGGTGTGAACATTTTTTTCCATTTGCTGGTCTGCCTGGTGGGGCTGGGCGGGGGAGGATGGGGACTCTGCTCTCTTCACCTCTGAACCTGCCCATCCTGCCCTACCAAAGCCTCTGGGCCTGCCAGCCTGCCCAGGAAGGGTGCCAAGTGTCCCCTTTGGGCCCAGACAGACGCGTGTAGGCAGTGATACACAGTCTGTCACGGCCCCACACCAACCAGCCAGCCTGACAGACCCCAGAGCCACCAGGCGATGACTCCGGGAGACACGTGTGAGACCCCGTCGGGCAACAGCCACACACACGGTGATGGGGACACCCAATCTCAGAGTCACTCTCGCACACCCACACAGAGCTCCCTCACACCTGCCCAGCGTCCATCCCCCTTCCAGGTGTTTCACCAATGCAACAGACACTCTCTGAAGGGCCTGCTCTGTGCCAGGTCTTGGTCTAACCCATAGTAAAAACTATTGGAATAGTAACTAGCTGACCTGTGCTGTTCCCTCAGTTTCCTTATCTGTGAAATGGGGATAACAGCCCTGCCCCACAGGGCTGTTGGGAGGATTAATGACCTAATGCATGCAAGGCCCCTGTCCCCGGCTGGCCCGTAGACAGTGCTAAGTTAGGCTATCTTAGTTAGCCAGGGGCATCCTGTGCCCAGCTCCGCTGAGACCTTACATACTTATCGCCCTGAGTCCTGACCCAAGCCCCTGGCGGCTCAGGTCCACACTCCTGTTTCCACAGATGAGGAGACCGAAGCTCAGGGAGGAGGCCCACAGGTCCTTAGGGTACCGCCACGACTCCTCTCTCCCCTCCTCCTACTCTGCCGCCCCCGGCTGCCTCACGACCCACCCCACCACACACACACACACACACACACACACACACGGTGGCCTCTGTCTGGAGTGCCCCGGCCACTTGCTCTTAGCGTGACCAGCTCCTTCTGAGCTGTCCACTGCCCTGGCTCCTCCCCAGAGCCCTGTTCACTTTCCTCAGGACACTCATCACCCGTGGAGCACCAGACCCCCCACTGGATCATTCTGTCCTGTCTGCCGGCACTTAATAGGGGTTCAACAACTTCGGAACTAAATGAATAAACAGCCTGCTCCTCACACCTAGCTACTGAGGCCAGAGTCTGGAACCACACCAGGACACCCCTAAGCTGGAGCCCAACTCCTAGGCTAGCCTGCTTCTCACACCTCCAACAGGCACTGCATAGCGTGTGAATGAATGAATGAATGAAATCAGGATTTTGGGATCCCAGTCCAGGGCTCTCTGGGCTAAACCTCCTTCACTTCCTGGCAGCGTGGACAGGAGCCAAGCTCCAGCCGCCTCGGATGGTGGCGGGGCTGACGGGCCGCCTGAAGCCGGCTGTCAGGAGCTCGTCTGGCCACAGCCGCCAGCAGGGGAGACCAGCTGGCGGTACAGGGTCCATCGGCCCAGGCCTGGAATCTGAGCCGCCCTGAGAGGCCCAGCTTCTCTCCAGGCCCCCACAAACTGGCCTTTGTTCCCCAGGCCAGCCAAGACCCAGGAGCCTGGGCTTTCTCTCTGCCTGCGGCACCCGCGCTGAGCCGGCGGGGTAAATGGGCCAGCCTCCCCTCTGTCCGGGCCCATGATGTCGCTTCAGGACTAAATGGAGATGTAATTTTCTATACAAATCCATGACAATTTAGATGGAGTGATTGTAATTGGCTTTTCAATGGGGGTTTTGTCCAGTGCTGGTGGCTAGAACTGGGTGGCCTGTTTGAGGCAGGCTCCATTTAAATGACAATAAAGCAATAATATTGAGGACTTGTACAGTACCCAGAGCCCCTCCTGGGCCCAAGTGGAGCCTCATGTTTATGGATCTGGTCCTTCCCTTGGGCAGTCTGGGCAACCAGAGGGGTGGGAGGCACCGAGCCCGGGAGAGGGGCCATTCCAGACCTAAGGGCTCTGGGGCGGCCAGGGCAGGGCCCCATGTCCCCCGGCTTACCTGCTCCATCATTCACCATAAAACCACCAATCAGTGCTGCCTGTGGGCTGGCTGCTATTCCAGCTGTTGGGGGTGCCAAGAGTCAGAGAACCCTCCCAGGCAGGTCAGAGGTGGGAGGGAACAGTGGCAAGGACAGACAGCATGACCCAGAGCCAGATGGCCGGGTTCAGATTCTACCAAGCTCCTTACTAGCTTTCTGGGCTTCAGCAAGTTACTTAACTTCTCTGTGCCTCTGGCTGGCCGGCCACAAAACAGCTGCAGTCAAAGTTACTGTGAGGACGAAACCCCTGACTAGGGCTCAGCATAGGGCCTGGCATGCGGACGGTGCTGTCGGTAAGTTACTGCCATTGTTTGTTAAAACCCCAGCTCTGGTGTCAAACTTGCTAGCGGTGACTGTGTGCTTGTGCTTGTGACTTAACCTCTTTAAACCTCCACTGGCCTCTCTTTGGGGCTACCCTGGTGGTTCAGATGGTAAAGAATCCACTTGTGATGCAGGAGACCTGGGTTGGGAAGATCCCCTGGAGAAGGGAATGGCAAGCCACTCCAGTATTCATGCTTGGAGAATTCTAAGTTTCTCTTTAAGGTGGGGCTTTTAGGAGAGCCTACCCCACGGGGTGGTGGGGATTTAAGGAGAGGATGCAGAAAGTGCTGGGCTCAGTAAACACTAGCTCTCACTTACAGGACGCTTTTTGGCCTTGAGGAGCTTGCCATTCAGTGATAATTATACAGCTGAGTGTTGGGAGACAGCAAGGAAAGAAGAGAAAATCTCACAGGAAGCCAGGACAGAGCTGTTGGTCCTGGCAGGGGATGCAGGGGGAGGGAATGATCTGGAGGGGCCTTGGGATCAGGGCAGGGCTGTGGGCTGTGTTAAGGAAGTAAGGCTTCACAGAGGAGGTGACATTTGGGCTGGGCCTTGAAGGATGAGTGACAGGCTTCTGCCAGCATAGGGCGGATCTCAGTGCCAGGCACTGTGGCTATAGCGTCACAGGCAGACCCTCCTGAACTGCTTCCTACCTGTGGGAGGAGTCGAGGTGGGACGGGGGATGAGGGCAAGCCTTCAGGGAGGCTGTCGTGAAGAAGTGAGGCTGAGAGCATCTAGGAAAGCAAACAGCCTGTGCAAAGGCCCGCAGTGGGAAGGGATCATGGGCCCTGGTGAGTGGACAGCAGGGGAAACTGTGTTCATGGCTAGAGGGAGTGGACAGGGGCCGTGGTTTTTACTCACAGTGAAGTAGGCGGCCTCAGAGGGATTTTAAGCAAGTGAGTGACACCATGCACGCTATATTTTTAAAGGATCCCTCAGGCTGCTTGTGGGCGATGGGCTGCAGAGTGGAAGGGGTAAGAGGGAGACCCTGGAGAAGCGGTTGGGTCACTGAGGGGAGGGAAGTGGTTGGATCCGAGAAACAGCAGGCGCTCAGTAACTGTTGTCTGGAGGATGGGCAAGTAGAGCACGATGCGGGGCTGGGTGCAGCTGGCACATAGCGCAGTTGGTGAAAAGAGATGAGAAGAGAGATGAGGGCTGCCTCCCACCTCCCCTCATCAGGCTAAGGCTCTGGGGCTTTTTCCTGAAGGCAGCAGGGGAACCAATCCAGTTTTTTCCTTTTTTCTCCAGGCAGAGAAAGACCATGCTGGGACTTGTGCTTGGAAAGATCATTCTGCTGTAGGGTGGGTGGGTGGGAGGTGGCAGGTGGGCGAGGCTGGAAGGAAGCAGGGGAGGGAGAGTGGCTGCTGGGGGCTCAGAGGCCTCAATAGGCATCCTAGCCATCCCCCAACTCCAAGAGCAACAAATTTCCTCTTCAGTGAGGTCTAAAATCCAGTCCTGGCTCACAGAGTGGTCACTGGCAGAGTTGAGATCCGACCCCAGAGCAAACTCAACGGCCAGTGCTCTGTTCCCTTTTGGCGTCATCTGCCTTGATTGCTAATATAGTCCATTATAAATAGTGTTTCACGGTAACTGTCAGCTGTAGAACCATTACTACAAACCTGGGAAGTGGGTATTATTATCATCCCCATTCTGCAGATGAGGAAACCAAGGCCCCGAGAGGCTAAGTCACTCATCTAAGGACACAGAGCTGGGAATAGAGATCCAGGGTCAGTCCCAGGCAGTCTGACTCCAGACCTTCACAGCGGAGGTCCTTTGAATTTATTGCTAATCCCTGGTGGCTCTAGTAAACAATCTGTAATGCAGGAGACCCAGGTTCGATCCCTGGGTTGGGAATACCCAACTCCGGTATTCTTGCCTGGAGAATCCCACGGACAGAGGAGCCTGGCAGGCTCCAGTCCATGGGATCGCCAGGAGTCAGACACAACTGAGTGACTAACATACACTTAAAGGCTGGGAAATTTCATGGAGGAAGAAAACCTGAACTTTGCACAGAACCTCCTGATGTTGGCAGCTCCCAGACCCAATCCTTGAACCACATCCATCTAGTGGCCCCAGGTTTACACCTCCAGCCTGGGCCTATCCTCTGCATCCATTCAGCCCACTGGACATATCTGAAAGCAAGTGCGTGTTTAGGGCCCCTGTAAAGCAGGAGTCCCCAATCCCTGGGCTACATGGCAGGATGTGAGCAGCAGGCAAGAGAGCAAAGTTTCCTAAACTTCATCTGCTAATCCCCATCACTCGCACTACCACCTGCACCCACCCTGACCCCCGTGGAAAAATTGTTTTCCACGAAACCCTGATATCAAAAAGGTTGTGGCCTGCTGCTGTAGAGGGCCAGGAAAAGGCATCCATCTATTCATTCAATAAGCATCTGGACCACTGCCACCCTCCACACTGCCTGGCCACCACCACCAACTCTTCCTCCACCGGAAGGAAGCCTTCTCCACATTCACTTTCTCAGCCAAGCACCCGGGAGTCATCCTTGATTCCTCCGTCTTTATCTTACATCTCCCCCTCCATGCCCATCCCATCCATCAGCAAATCCTGTTGACTCCACCTTAAACTGAGTCCAGAATCCACCTGCTTTCTACCATTTCCCCTGCCCCTGACCTCCCCTCCTCGGACTGGTGGGGTTTTGGGGAAAGGCACGAGCTAGCACTGGAAAGCTCTTGGTCCCTGTCCTCTGGGTCTCAGTCTCCTCATCTGTAGAGTGGGTGCATGCTAAGTCACCTCAGTTATGGGGACCCCATGGACTGTAGCCCTTCAGGCTCCTCTGTCTGTGGGATTCTCCAGGTAAGAATATTGGAGTGAGTTGCCATACCCTCCACCAGGAGTTCTTCCCGACCCAGGTTTTGAACCCACATCTCTTATGTCTCCTGCAGTGGCAGGTAGGTTCTTTACTACTAGCACTACCTGGGAGGCCAAGGAATTGTGGGTACAGTAGGCCATTTGGCTCCCATTATCCTTTCATCCTGGAGGGACACAAGTGGCACTAAGGAAGAGAGTGTGAGTGCAACAGAAGAAAAGTTAGACAGACTGGACCTCATTAAAACTAAAAACTTTTGTCTTTCAATGGATACCACCAAGAAAGTAAAAAGACAGCCCATAGGCTGGAAGCAAATATTTGCAAATCATATATCCGATAAGGAATTTGTATCTAGAGTATATAAAGAACTCATAACTCAATAATAAAATGAATAAGGCAATTAAAAAACAGTCAAAAGATCTGAATAGACATTTCTCCATAGAAGATACACAAATATCCAATAAGCACATGAAAAGATGCTCAATATCATTAGCTATCAGGGAAAGGCAAATCAAAACCACAATCAGATACAATTCCACTCACACTCTGACGGCTCTAATCAAAATGACAGATAGTATTAAGTGTTGACGAGAACATGGGAAAACCGGAAGCCTCCTACACTGTGGATAAGACTGCAAAATGCCGCAATGATTTTGGAAAACAGTCTAGCAGTCACTCAAAAGGTTAAACGTAGGATTACCCTATGACCCGGCAATTCCACTCCTAGGTAGAAAAAACCTGAAAACATATGTCCACACAAAAACTGTGCAGGACAGTTCACAGCAGCATTATTCATCATAGCTAAAATCTGGAGACAGCCTAAATGCCCATCAACTGTTGAACAGATAAATAAAATGTGGCACATCCATCCAGTGGAATATCATTCAGGAAGAAAAAAGGAAAGAGGTATATGCTACAGCATGGACAAACCTTGAAAAAAACTGTAGTAAGTGAAAGAAGTCAGGCACAAAAATCCACATATCATATGATTCCATTCATAGACAATGTCCAGAGAAAGAAGGCAAATCTACAGAGAAAGAAGTAGTTTCCTGGAGCTGGGGAAGGACATTGGGATATGGGGTTTCTTTCGCAGGCACCACAAATTTTCTAAAATTGATTGTGGAAACACACAATTCTGAATATACCAAAAAAAAAAAACCCCATTAAGTTGTATTTTAAATGGGTAAATTTTATGGTTTGTGAATTATATCTCAATAAAGCTATTATAAGAACAAAAAGCAACCTACAGAACAGTGTACAACATATTTTGTGTAAAAATAGAAACAAACCCCAGAAATGCCTGTGCATATGTGCTTATACATATGTATAAAACATCTCTGGAAGGAAACCCAAGAAATAATAGTGGCTGCCCCTGGGGAGGGGAACTGGGTGGCTAGGAGGAAGAATTTTTTTCACATTGGTACCTGATGAATTTTTTAAAAAAATAATGAGATTCTATTACCATTTCAAAATGTTATACTTGAAAAAAACCAAACCAGTGGTTTATTACTGGCCCTCAGCCAGAGGATGGGTTAGGCAAGACAGCTCTGAAACACAGAAGACAGAGAAACCCACCTTCACAGTTTTCCAAGCCTTGCTAACATCCATCACTGCTTCTTTTCCTCATGCAAGTCCTGTCGGAGGGCTTCAGCACAAGCTCTGTTTGCACCAGCAAATACTGTGGGTCCTCCTTCAAAAAAGGGCTAGAATCCACCCACTTCTCACCCTCCGCCGGTACCACTGTGGCTCAGGCCAGGAGCCCCTTCCACCTGGCTGCCCTGGATCATGACACCAGCCTTCTCCCAGCTTCCACTCTCTCCAGTCTGTACTCCACACAGGGCTCCCTTTCCTCCCACCAGTCACCTCTACAGCCTGGGCTCCTGCCCGCTGGCCTCCCCATGGTTCCTCAGACTGACAGGCACTTCCTGCCTCAGGGCCTTTGCACTTGCTCTGCTTGCTACCTAGAGTCCTTTCCCACCAGATATCCACCTGGAGGCTCCCTCACCTCCAACAGCTCACTGTCCAGTGTTTCCTCATAAAGAAGCCTTCCCAGACCTCTCCATCTTCCCCTGCTTTATTCTTCTGTATAGTGCTGACACATTTAATATCTACATTTACTTATCTGTGATCTGTCCCTCCCAACTCCAAATGCAGGCTCCGTGAAAGGCAGGCTTCTGTTTCTTTCCCCAGCACCAAGAACCACGCACATTGTAGGAGTTCCAAAATATTTATCAAAATAAAACTGGGTCCTAAGAAAGCATCACAGGCCAGAGGAGCTCAAGGAGATATGAAGACTAAATGTAACGTGGTCTCTTGATTGGGATCCTGAAACAGAAAACAAACCTTAGGGGAAAACTAGTGAAATCCAAAAAGAAAAAAAGTGTGAGCTTAGTTAACAGTGGTGTATCCACGTTGGTTCCTTAGCTGTAACAAACATACCATAATAGTGTCAAATGTTGACAATAGGGGAACCTGGGTGAAGGGTACGTGGGACTTTTCCGGACTATCTTTGCCGCTTTTCTGTAAGTCTAAAATTGTTCTAAAATAAACCATTTATTTAAATTTTTAAAATGTGTTAAATGAAAGCATACATGTGCAAACTGAGGCTTAAAGGTGAAGGCAAGGACTTCCCTGCTGGTCCAGTGGTTAAGGATCCACCTGCCAATGCAAGGGACACGGGTTCGATCCCTGGTCAGGGAACGAAGATCCCACATGCCTCAGGGCAACTAAGCCCACGTGTGCTGCAATTACTGAAGCTCCACACTCTAGAGTCCATGTTCTGCAACAAGAGAATAGCCCCCACTTGTCACAACTAGAGAAAGTCCACGCACAGTGCTGCAACGAAGACCTAGCACGGCCAAAATTAGTTTAAAAAAATTTTTTTAAGGGGAAGACATTTGCCACAGGCTACATAGCCAATGAGAAGCTGTGGCTCATGGGCAGAGATTAGTGAACATCCCCCAAGGGAAGGAGGACCCTGTTACTGGAGACCCATTTATGTTTCAGTGAAAGGCAATGTGTTGGGGGGAGATGGAGGCTTTCTTTCCAAGCATCATAGGAGACTTAGACATTTTACTGAGAATCCATGCCTGGCCCTGTGGAGCTCAAAGACAGGCACGCTCTCCCAACAACTGCCTGGGAGACTGTCCTTTTCTCCTTGGCTCCCAGGAAGCCCAAATGGCCTCTCCAGTCACAATACTGTTCGCCAAGAGTTCTTGGCCCTGGAACTCAAGATCTCAAGCCAGGTCATACAGATCAGGTTAGGGGACAAGGTGGGGGGCCTGAGGGAGACAAAGGGTGGCCCAGGAAGGGAAGAGAGAAAGGACAAGTCTTCTTGAGCACTTCCAAGGAGCTGGTACAGGCCAAGACATTTTAGGTATATGTGCGTGCTAAGTCACTTCTGTCGTGTCCAATTCTTTGAGACCCTATGGGCTGTAGCCCGCCAGACTCCCCTGTCCATGGGATTCTCCAGGCAAGAATACTGGAGTGGGTTGCCATGCCCTCCTCCAGGGGATCTTCCTGACCCAGGGATCGAACCCACATCTCTTATATCTCCTGCATTGGCAGGTGGGTTCTTTACCACTAGCGCCACCTGGGAAGCCAGGTGTGCCTTTTAGGTCTATGTGACCTGATTCCAGGCTCCCAGACCCACAAGGCTGGTCGGGTCATTCCTGTTTCACGGATGAGGAAACTGATGACTGGAAAAGAAAGCAGCTACGGGGCGATGAAGCAGTCACAGTGGGGTTTGCTCTCTTGGGCTTCATCTTGATCTCCTCTCCACGTCCTTCTTGCCTTCTAGCGACACCAGCTTCTCTCAGAACCATATCTGCCACCTGGCCTTTGCCCACACTGCACCCTCTGCCTGAAACACCTCCTCTTCCCTATGACTAAGCTAACTTCTACTTGACCTTCAGGCCTCGGCTCTAGTATTACTGCCTGTTATGGGCCGTTCTGTGTACCCCCCCATCCCCTCTCCTCTCACTGCAGTTTCCTGTGTTGAAGTCTTAACTTCTGTACCTCAGATTGTGACTGTATTGGGAGACAGGGTCTTAAAAGAAGTAATTAAGTCAAATGAGGTCATTAGGGTGGGCCCTAATCCAATACGACTGGTGTCCTTAGAAGAAGAGGAAATCAGGACACGAGACACACAGAGGAGAGGCCGTGTGAGACACAGGGGGAAGACAGCCATCTGCAAGGCAAGGAAGAGGCCTCAGAAGAAGCCGAAGCCCCGGCGCCTTGACCTCGGACTTGAAGCCTCCGGAATCGTGAGAAAATTGATTTCTGCTGCGCAAGACCCCCAGTCTGTGGTACTTGGTTTTGGCGGCCCCAGCAAATGAATAGACTGCCTCAGAGATGCTCTCCTGACCCCCATCCCCAGGGCATGACCTTAGGAGCCCCCTTCCTTCACGGGGCCTTTCACAACGACGATATTCTGTTTATTTGTGTGTCCGTTTGGTTAATAGCTATTGCCCTCAGCAGACGGTGAGCATTGTGAGGGTACAGAGGGGTCTGCCATGGTCTCCACCAGGACCTAGCACAGTAGGTGCTCCATAAACAGGTACGACATGATGCCATGGAGTAAAGGACTTGGTCTTGTCTCCCTTTCTACCTCTGACCCTGACCACAAAACAGTAATTTTAAGGCTTCTGGAACTCTTAAACTTCATTCCTCTCCTGAAGCAAATATTTCATTGTGGGGGTGAGGGGTGTGGGTAGGCTTTAGGTCAGTTAGGCTCGGTTTTGCCCAGCAACTTTGAATCAGATCCTTGCTAAAAAATGTAAAATTCATTCCTGGAGTCAACAAAAGAAAAAAGGGCCACACCCTTGACTACCTGTGCCCTGCCTCCCTGAACCCTGTTCTCCCTGCTCCCCAGCTCCAGCTCTGCCCAAATCCTGTCGACTGCCCTGGGCTACATCCAAAAGGCTCCCTCCCAAAGAGCTCATCCCAGAGATGAGGGAGCCCAGAGATGAGGGACCCTAGAGACATGGAATGGAGGCTCAGAAAGGGCAAGGAAGTGGCCCAAAGTCACACAACTAAGCAGAGGCTGGTGTATCTGTGAACCTCAGCTCTGGACCCAATCCCATCCCTTGGGGCATCAGCTATGGCATCTGCCCACATAATGCCATCAGCCCCGAGGATGGGATACTTTTCTGACCTCAAGTGCAGCAGAGGTCATGGGGCACAGCAAGGGTGTGACCTGCCCAAGGCCACACTGCCAGGAAACAGTGGAGCCAGAGCTGGAAGTCCGGGAGCCCAACCACCCTGCCCTTACATGTGGGCTGCAGGAACTGGGTCATATGATACTGATGGAGCAGCAACCTCAGGAATCAGACAGACCCGCGTGTGTCTGTGCTCAGTCGCTCAGTCATGTCTGACTCTTTGTGACCCCATGGACTGTAGCCGGCCAGGCTCCTCTGTCCCTGGGATTCTCCAGGCAAGAACACTGGAGTGGGTTGCCATTTCCTTCTCCAGTGCATGAAAGCAGACAGACCTGAGTTCAAGTCAAATCACCATGTAACCTCAGACAAGTGACTAAGGTTGTTCCCTCCACTGTAATGGAGTCCACCTCGTGGGGATATGGTGCAGGTTCAGTGAAACAGGTTAATGTCTATTCTTTAATGTTCATGTTAAGGGGATGAAGCCATCAACACAGAGCTGTCTACAACATAAAGCAGGTCCATCTGCTCAGCCCATTCCACAAATCGGGGTCTACCCTCCCCATCCCACCCCCGTGGAGGGGCCCCCTTGCCGCTACACTGCACTGGGGTCCTGTCACGGCACCCTCTCCCCGCATCATTTGCATTGTGGATGGTGCCAAAGGTGCACAGGGTACTTAGGATGCTCTCAACATTTCCTTGGTCTCTACTTACTGTGGGTACAGAGTCATGCTCTGAACACAGGATCCTCTCTGCAGGAGAGTCAGGAACAACAGAGCCAGGTTCCTAAATCTGCCCACGTGGACATGCCCAGTGCTTGGGCAGGGGGAGACTCCTGGAGACTTTATCTCCTACCAAGCTCTGCAGCCTCTGGGAATCCTTTAATCCCTTAGTGGTCAGGGGGCAAACACTCACACTAACCGGCTCCTTCGAGGTCTGAAAACAGGTTCTGTACCTCAGGTATCCCTGGAAGGACAGACAGATGCTGATCGAAGTGGTGCCTTCAAAGGAGGAGGTGGGCAGGGGGGCTGAGCAGCAGGAGGAAAGAATGGAGGATATTTACCATGTCTTTTTTAAACTTTCAAATTTCGAATCATGCAAATGCACTGTGTATTTATTTTTTTAAGTCTTTTATTAAATTTGTTACAATATTGTTGTTTCTGCTTAATTTTTTTGTTTTGTTTGTTTTGCTTTGCCTTGCCTGGGGCATATGGGATCTTAGCTCCCCAAGCAGGGATCGAACTCACACCCCAGGCATTGGAAGGCGAGGTCTTAACCCACTAGACTGCCACGGAAGTCCCTGCACTGTGTCTTTAAACAAAATTAAAGTAATGATAACAGAACCTAGGATTCTGGATGGAAAGATTAAAACCCCCAGTTTCCCGAGCTAGCCTGACTCTTCTGCCATAACGGCAGATAATTGACACCGGCCAGAGAGGTTTGGCTACTACGTGCGTACTACGTCGCTTCAGTCACCTCTGACTCTTTGTGACACTATGGACTGTAGCCTGCCAGGCTCCTCTGTCCATGGGGACTCTCCAGACAAGAATACTAGAGTAGGTTTCCATGCCCTCCTCTAGGGGATCCTCCTGACCCAGGGATTGGAACCCACGTCTCTTATATCTCCTACATCGGCAGGTGGGTTCTTTACCCACTGAGCCACCTGGGAAGCCCGTGGCTACTACAGGGGCAGCTTAATGCAGATCATTTCAACTTATGGGCCTCAGAGTCTCCTCAGGATCAAGAGAGCTGTTGAAATCTACGTCCTAACCTAGTCCTGACTTGCTAGTCTTCTCTTTGGACTAGATATGGAGAGGGCAGAAAATAGTCCATCATGGAAGCCACTGGGTGAGGGGTGGGGGCGAGCTCGTGAGAGCTCCAGGGGCCCTGTACTCCACATGAGATTCTCCAGGCACCACCCAGACAGTCCCTGTGTTTTGCTCATGGGGAAACTGAGGTATGGAACTGGAAAGGGACTATGTGCCAAGCTGACATCACCAGGCTGGATAACATCACTACCCACTGGCCTGCACCTGACTGCCACAATCAGGGGGCTCCGTTTGCATTAATTTCACCCCTGCACCCTTAAGAGGCTGCATGGGCAGGTGGAGGCTTTGGCCTGGACGTGGCCCTATCCACAGCCTGGGGAAGCCAGAGGGTCAGCTGCACCGGTCCAGCTGGGACCGTTTTTTCAGGCTGCAGTATGGAGTCTGGTCTTTGTCCTAAGAGCCCCTGGGGAGCCACTGAAGGGTTTTAGGCCAGAAGCTGATGTTGTCTGATTTATGTCTCAGAAGATTGCTCTGGCTGGAGCTCTGGGTGGAGAATGGACCGGAGGGCCGAGAGGGGAAGCCGGAGACTGACGCAGAAGCTGCTGCAGCCTAGACTGACGAGGGAGCGTCGGGAGAGCGGTGAGTGGGTCCAAGGGAAGGCCAACTGACTGCAAATGGAAAAAGTATATTCCTCCCTGGGTAGTGAGTACCCCACCCCTGGACATGTTTAAACCGAACCTAGACCACAACATGATAGAACTGTTACTGAGAGGACTTGATAAGGTGGATCATAAGGCCAAGTGTCTAGGTCACCTCCTCCAGGAAGCCCTCCCTGACTCCCAAGCCTGGGTTGGCACCCCCCAGGGCACTTCACATCACAGCACTGATTACCCTGCATCATAATCATCAGTTTCCAGATTTTTGTGCCCTTTCCCATTACAAGGGCAGGGGCCCCTCTACTCCTCTCTGAACTCCTGAAAGTGAAAGTATTAGTTGCTCGGTCGTATCCGACTCTTTGCAACCCCACAGACTGCAGCCCGCCAGGCTCTTCTGTCCATGGAATTCTCCAGGCAAGAATACTGGAGTGGGTTGCCATTCCCTTCTCCAGGGGATCTTCCTGACCTGGGGATCAAAGGTTCTCCTGCATTGCAGGCAGATTCTTTATCTGGACTCCTGGACTCCTAGTGCTCAGCAAAGAGTCCGGCTCACAGCAGGACCTCATATATAACTTCCCCTCCTTTCCTTATGCTTCTTTCCTCGACACCCGCTTCTCCTAGGTCTTTCATCTGGGTATCCCCAATGCCCAGCCCAGATTTTGGTACAGAGCAGGTGCTTAGTAAATATTGGGCTGGCCAAATAGTTTGTTCAGGTTTGGCCGTATTACAGAAACTTACTCATTGGAAAAGACCCTGATGCTGGGAAAAATCAAAGGCAGCAGGAGAAGGGGACGACAGAGGATGAGATGGTTGGACGGCATCACTGACTCAATGGACATGAGTTTGAGCAAGCTCTGTGAGTTGGTGATGGACAGGGAAGCCTGGCGTGCTGCGTGGAGTCGCAAGGAGTCGGACCCGACTGAGCGACTGAATTGAAAAACTGAGCTATTTCTTGCAATGGACCATCTCTCCGGTGGATCTAACACACAGTAGGAGTTCGGCAAATGTTCAGCCCCTACTTCTCACGAGTACAGCCAACACCACTGCAGCAACCCTCACTGGGTGCTCTCCTCGACCATGTTAAGAGCTTAAGGTAAGACTACTGTCATGTTTATTTTGCAAACCGGTTAATGGAGGCCCAGACAGGTGTGGGAGTTTGCCTGGGCCACCCAGCTGTCAAACAGCAAAACAGGGATTTGAACTCAGACTGTGTGGCCTTGTGCTGAGGGCCCAGCTGCTACCACCACAGTTCCTGATCCATAGGAGGTGCTGAGACCTGTCTGCAATGGGTCCCCCAAAGGACACAGTCACCCCGACCCAGCTGCCGTGAGGAGCATCAGCCTGATACCACTCTCCTCCCAAGCCTGGGTCTCCCTCCCGCCTGAATGGGCCAGGCCATCCCAGGGGGCCGCGGCCAGCCCAGGCCTGCCTAGGCCCCGCCGCCCACGCGGCCTTCCCTGAGCCGCCAGCAGGCGGGCAACGTGGCCTGCCCCAGGGGATGGAGCCTCGGCCGCCGGGCAGCTCAGACAAAGGCCGGCAGCGTGCCCGCTCCCCTGGCACTTGGGCTGCCTCCTCCTCCTCTCCCTCCAGGGCTGGGGCTGGGGGCACTGGCAGAGGTTGTTTTCAAAAAGGGAGGTGGAAGGAAGGATAAGGAACAGGGCTGAGCAACCTCAAGGGCAGAAGCTGGAGCAATTAGAATGTCGAGCAGGAAGCAGGGCCGTCCTGCAGGGCAGAGCAGCCCAGAAATCAGGTGGGTGGGGGGATGGCGAGGGCACAGCCGGGCAGGTCTGACTCCTCTCCCCGCCCCCACACTGGCACCCAGCAGGCGCCAATCCAGGTCTGTTGAATAATGACCACTCTCCGTACTGAGTGCTGTCAGGGTGGGGCCCTGGGCACACGCATCACTGATCCTCCCAACAAGAGAGAGTGCTTCAAACTTGCCCGGAAGAGAACAGGTATGGAGACAGCTATTAATTATCTCTCCAATGCAGCCAAGAGGAACCTGGGGTTCCAAGAGGCAAAATGACTTGCCTAAGGTCGTACCGTTGAAAGTGGGACAAATATGAACCCTATCTACCCAGATTCTATCTGATTGCTGTGGGCCACATGCTTCCCACTGCCCTGATGGTCTCTTTACACATAATTAATTACTAATAAACATAGAGACAACAACTAGTCCTTACTGAGCATTTAATATGTGCCAGGCTCTGTGCTTAGGCATTGCCTGTATTAAGTCATTTAATCCTCATGGCAGTGCTATGAAGTAAGAACTATTATTGTGACCATTTTACAGATGAAAAAACTGAGGCCCGGCAAAATAGAATAACATGACCAAGATCAAACAGCAAGGAGGATTTCAACCCAGCCATCCAGAGCCTGCACAATACACCAGCGTTCTATCTGGAATGGGGACAGAAGGATGGACTGACTCATGAGTAGGAGCTCTGCCCTGTGTGCACCAAGCCTGCAGCTGGGCACCCAGTAGGTGCTTGGCCAGCAGTAGCCATGACAACACTGTACTTTCCCCTGCAGCCCCTGCCAGAGGGGCCTCGTGTCCCCAGCAGGGCTGGAGCTTGGGGGCCATGGCCGTGTGCCCAGGCTGCTAGGGCCGCCCCAGCTCCCTCGCTGAGCAGAGCTGCGGCTTGACGGATGTGCCCGCCGCCGCGGGGAGCCTGGGGTAGAGCAGTTGCCTGGAAACAGGCTGCTCTGGCGGCCCACACTCAGACCTTTGTCACCATCTCAAGGACCTTTTTTTCCTCCTCCTCCTTTCTCGCTGGAGCCAGACCCGGCACGCAGGTGAGAAGCTGCAGCCGATGCCGCCAGCAGCCCCTGCCACAGGGGACCCAGGGAGAGGGCGGGGGGCGGAGCGGGGGGAACGGCCCCAGGTTGGGGAGAAGGAGGCAGATGCGGGAGAGACAGGGGAGCCTGCGGTGGGGGGCACAGGCGGCGGGGGTGGGGTGCGGCGCGGGGGAACCGAGCTCTGCCGCGGCCCAGACAAGGCATGGAAATATCCTGATGGTGGGGCGCTTCTCTCACTGGCTCGATTTCTCCCAGCTTCTCTGACAAAATTGAGCCTCTGTGCTTCTTCTAAATGGTGCAATGCTGGAAGCATTGGCTTCTAGAGCTGAGGGAGGTGCCTGAAAGATCTAGGCAGGGCTGGGCCTCTGGGGCGCCCAGGGCAGGGGGACAGGTGTGGCAGCTACTAATTGGCTCCCGTACTGGTGGGCCCTGACAGGGGATTGACTGCGCCCTGGGGAACCGGCTGGGGACCGGGCCACGCCCCAGCCAGGGCCCCGCTTGGGGACAGGGGTGTGGAGGAGCTGCAAGCAAGGACTCTGGGGCCAGACCAGCCTGGGCTCAATCCCAGCCCTGCTCATTGGACAGATCATTTCTCTTCTCTGTGCCTCAGTTTCCTCCTCAGTGATTGGGGAAGGGCTGCCTAAAAGGGCAGTGGAGGAGGGCATGGCAACCCACTCCAGTATTCTTGCCTGGAGAATCCCCAAGGACAGAGGAGCCTGGCGGGCTGCAGTCCATGGGGTCGCAGAGAGTGGGACACGACTGAGCAATTGAGCACAGCACAAGAATGCAATGAGATAACCTCTGTAAAATAACCTCACACATGGCGAGCAGTCCATGAGAGATTCCAGGGAACTTGTCGCCGAAATGTCGGGGTGCCCGGCTGCAGGCACAACGTAAGGTCGATTTCAATCTCACCCCAGGCACTCAGGGAGGCAGAAAGGCCACAGGCAGTACTTAGACACATACAAAAGCTGAGGTTCCGGGAAGTTTCTGGAGGGATGGGATTTTCTCAGGTTGGACACCCAGGAAGGTAAGAGGCCAGGCTGACTTCTACCCCATCAGGTTTGTAGTTTGTACAACCACTGTCTCAACCTCCCTGACGAATGGGGCTGCACCTTGACTTTGAAAATGAGATCTCAAGGCCGCCTGTCTCAAACCTTCCATGGCTCCCAGCCCGGATAAAATCCAGGCTCCTCTGCTGGGCAGTTGAGAGCTCTGTGATGTGGCCCTACTCACCCTGGCTTTGAAGCATGCTTCGTGCCTCTGCGAGGCTGCCTCCTCTGCCGGGATGGCCACTGTCTACTCGACTCCTTGCTGAGGAGTCCTGGCCCTAAGGCAGGCCCTCCCAGAAAGGCTTTCCAGCCCAGCACTCCCCAGGCCAAGCCAGGGACACCTCTTCCTGTGTGCCAATGCTCTGTTCACCAACACCCCTCTGCCCCGTGGGCCTGGAAGCTCTCCTCCCTGGAATCTGGGGCCAGAGGGGAGAATGGCCCCTGGCCTGACATCCAAGGCTGCACAGTCAGACCCTATCTATCTTCCAAATCTCTGCACACCCCCAACCTGGACCTGCCCCAGGGTCCGGCGGCAGCCTGAGTCCTGGGCCACTAGCCTGAGAGCCTCGTGGTGGCCCCTGAGCAGACTATCTACCCATTTGCACTCCACTTCTCTGCTCACATAGAACCCCCACCGAGCTGCCTGCTGAGTCCCGTTGAGACCCTCCCTCCTTTGACCACCCCAGGCCACAGGCAGTCCTTCGACCTGATTTTCCCACAGGAGTTGCAGCTGCCTCCCTCCAGCCTGTTCCTGAGGCCTGGGGAGGGAGGGCAAGGGAGAGGGGGAGAAAGTGAGAGGGGGGAGGGAGGAGGAGTGGAAGGGGGAGGGAGGCGGGACTGGGAAGGAACTCCATCTTTGTTAGGCCCTGTTCTAGGCACCTGACCACACAGTGTCTCAATTATTCCATTGCTTGGGGGAACAAAAGAGGCTCAGGCTCTGAGAGATTAAGCCTGCCTCTTGCTAAGGGCCTGAGGCCTAGCTGGGCTTCCGCTGCTGCCTATGACTCTGAGATGGTGCTGCATGGTCCCCAAGGGTTGTCCCTGGGCTTGCACTTCTTATATTCTCCACGTGGGCCGGCACAGGCCAAAGGGGATGGCAGCAGTGACACTATTTGCTGATCATGGACCCCATTTTGGTGCTGGGCTCCCAACCCATACAATCTGAAGTCCAAGGTGAGGAAACTGCCACCCAGAGAGGCAAAGCGCCTTCACAGGTCACCCAGCCAAAAAGCCACAGAGCCATGATCTGAACCCCATGATGGAAAGGCCGTGACATCCTGGAGCCCAGGACACTGCCTGGCCTCCCAGCCGAGCTGGCACTGGCCTCGGGGGCCCGGAGTCCCAATTCCAGCCACCAGGTCCCAAGCCTGTCCCCAGCAGCCACCCGCTAATTAGCCAGACAGCTTCTGCGTGCTCTGTGGCTGCTTCAGAGCAATTCTCCCAGGAAAGGTCGAGCTTGCAGGAGCAGGCAAGGTACTCGTAATCTGCACATGAGGCGACAAAGGGAACAAATGGGGACAATGGTGTCGTTGGCTGCCCAGGGCAGCCTGAGCCGGCCTCATGGCTATGTCTGGGACTACCCACTGCTCGTCACCCTCACAGCAGGCTCCCTGAACATCTGCTGTTAGCAGACACATCCATGCACAGTCCTGATCCAGTCTGGGTCACCGGGTCATGCCCCAGGAAGAGCACAAGTGAGCATTCACATGGCCCCTGCCATCCTTTCAAGCACTGCAGGGAGGGCTGGACAGGAAGCTCAGAAGTTTCAAAACCTGCCACCGCTGTGCACGTCCTCACTTCCAGGGCACTCGGCGTGGCTGCTCCCTGGACCTCACAGCAGCTCGAGGGGGGATATGCCTCTCAGCCCCATTTACAGGTAGGAAGACTGAGGCATAGGGAGAGGAAGTGACTACCTAAGGCCCCATTCCCCGGCTACGACATGACGGGGCTGGGATTCACATTCAGCTTGTCTGTCTCCAGAGTTTCTGCTCTCAAGTGAGATCACCCAGTTCCAGTCTCCCATTTTGCTGCTGAAGAAGCTGAGGGCAGGAGGGCTACATTATGGAAAAAGCACAAGCTCTGGAGTCCTAGCACTGCTCTCATGGCCCATTCATGTTAGGACGTAACCTCTTCTCTTTGAGCCTCAGTTTCTTCATCTAGAAAATGGGCCGAGGGAACACTGCCTTGGTGGTCCAGTGGTTAAGAATCCTCCCTGCACTGCAGGGGACACGAGTTCAGTCCCTGGTTGGGAAACTAAGATCCCACGTGGTGCGGAGCAGCTAAGCCTGTGTGACACAACTAGGGCTGCGCAGCGCAACGAAAGACCCCGCGTGATGCAAGGAAGACCCCGGATGCCGTGACTAAGACCCAACGCAGCCAAATAAATAGATGTTAAAAAAAGGAAATGGGCCTAGAAACCCCTGCATTGGGTGGGGATGGGGCAAAAGCTGTCTGGGGCCTTAAATGCACTGAATAAGGATGAAGTCCCTGACGTCTTCTTCAAAGGGGCCAAAGGTGAGCCCAGTGCCCACAAGCAGCTGATGCAGGGTAGAGCTAGAACCCCATGAAGATCGAGGTGTGGCAACTAAGGAGCAGAGACTGGTCTGCAGGGCCTTCTGTCAAAGGTGACGAGGCCAGACTTGGCCAAGAAGGCAGGCCGAGGGGAAGAAGGAAGCCGTCTGCACAAAGCTTGCTTACTGGCCCCTGGCTGAGCCATGACCAGGAAGGGCCAGCGCTGGGGCTTGGCCAGGTGGTCCTGGGTCCAAATCCTGGCTCCCCGCAGGCCAGCTGGGCACACCCTTCTCTGAAGTTTGGCTTCCTCATTTGTAATGCACCCCTTCCCCAGGCTGTGCCAAGGCTCACGGGCTGATCAGGTCGGGCATCTGGACGACAAGGCACAGGGGGCCAGGCTGCTCAGAGACCAACCCGGAGACCCGGCTGGCTCTGGCCACAAAGGCCAGACACCGGATGGCCAGACAGGCCCAATGGACAATCACATGAGCCCAGACCTCTTCCTCTTCGCAGGGACCTGCCCGCCTTTGCCCGCCTGCGGCCTGAGCTTCCCCACGCTCTGGGCCTTTCAACATCCTTACAACAGACCTCCAGACCAGCCAAGCCATGCCTTACAAAACCTGCTCAGGGACCACAAATCTGAAAGTCGCTATTGTTGCTTGGTGCAGGCGATGTGTGCACATATGGACATGCACACACACTCGTGAGGGGGTGGGGGTGGGGGCGGGCTCTGGACAATCTCCACTCCCCTCGCTCCCCTACTTCCCTGAGCCGGAGACCCACCTCTTAGCCCTCTATCGGCCCTGCCTCAAGGTGACTTTGGGTCCTCAGTTTACCCCTCTGGGAGTTGGGGCTGATACTTCCTCCCCACCCTCCCACTTCCTTTTCAGAAGACTCAAGCGATATGACAAATTCCCAACAGCTGTGAAAACAGTTTGAGGTCATATAAATGTTAGGTTCTGGCTTTTAACATATACTGAGCACCTCCTCCAGGAAGACCCAAGGTTGGACACTTATACACGTGTTTCCAGGTGTGTTTCCCGCCATATCCCATCCCATCAACCCTGATACATAGGCATTGGAGCCTCATTCTGCAGATGAAGACACTGGGGCTCAGAGGAGGATTTACTAAAGGCCACATATTCAGAAAGCAGTGGGCCCAGGGTTTGAACCCAGGGCCATGACTAGCAGTCATGTGGAGCGAAGAGAACCATGGTGTTCTCTTTTATAAGCCGCAGCACAGGTCTTAAAATTCACCCTTTGGGTTGAAGAAACAGGCAGCAAGGCCTCTGTCCTGGCCCCATCCAGGAGGCACCATCACCCACTCTCCCCCAGATAGGGCTATGTGGGCTCAGAAATCATTGTGTTCTGGGGTCTGAGGTCTTGAGAGGTAAAATGTGTGTTTTGATTCCCAAATACAGGCTGGGGGTGGGGGCGGGGTGCTGGGGACACTGGTCTCCTCATTGTTTCTCAAATCCTCCATGCACACTCCTGCCTCGGGGCCTTTGCACTTACTGTTCCCTCTACCTGGAACTCTTTTCCATCAGACACCCTCATAACTTGCTCCTGCACCTCCTTCAGGGTTTTGCATAAAATGTCACCTTCTCAGAGAGGCCCTCTGTGACACTCTGGTTAAAATTCCAATATCTCCCACTCCAGCACCTCGGATTCTCCTCGCTCTGCTTGGTTTTTCTGCACAGCTTTGCCAGCATGTCACAAGCTGGGAGCTTTCCTCGTTTACTACATAGTATCAGTCTCCACCAGAAACGTCAGCTCTCTGAGGGCAGAAGTCTTCATTTGTGTCTCCAGAGCCTGGCACAGAGCACCTGCTCTGTATGTATTTGAACAAAAGGATAAAACTGAGGTCCAGAGAGGGACAGTGGGGGAACCCTGTCCACACAGGAAGAGCAGAGGCAGCATCTGTGTCCAGGCCTTCTGCTCCCAGCCCCAACCCTGTCTTTTCACTGGCATGGGATCACTTAGGTTTGCTAGAACTGGGTGAGGATGGCTGGAGCCTGGGTCCCAGAGGCACAGCAGTCAGCAGTGAGTACAAGAAGAACAGTCCCTTCCCTGGGGCCTGTGCTGGGGAAGCAACAAGCAGGGGTGTGCACGGTGCATCCATCCACCCAGGAGCCCCTGGTTCCTGTGTGCCCCTCTCCATCCCAGGCAGAGCTGAGTCTTTCTCAGTTGCCTCCTAATTAGGGAATGGGCTCTCTCCCTGGAAACATCAATTGCTACATGAGGGTGGTGTTTCCTTGACTTTCTGGTGGCTTCCCTGGAGGATGGTTCTCCTCTTTCACAGATGAGGTGCTGAGGGCAGAGGAGCCATTTGCTCAAGCTTGCTGGGGCAAAGCCTGACCTCAAACCCTGTTCAGGCAAGTCAGACTCGTGCATTCTCCCCGGCGCTGGGCGCTGTGCTAGGTGCTGGGTCCAGAAGGCAAGGAAGGGGCCTGACAGTCATGATAATGAGGGGGAGCTGCCTGCTGGAAGTGGCAGGTGGCCATGGCTAGGAGCAGTTTGCTGGTCAGCCCGCCTTGCCTGGGTTTACATCCGGGTGCCACCCCTTGACTCACAGGGGGCCTCAGGCAAGTTGCGTAAGATCTCAGTGCCTTGCAGGGTGGTTGCAGGAGCCCAGAGTGCAAACACAGAGGAAGCACTTAGAGCAGGCCGGCATTCAGTGGGCACTCAGTAACGTGGGAGCCAACACACCACCAGCCTCAGCATCAGCATCATCACCATTACCGTCATTACCACCATTACTCTAACTATCATCACCACTGTCATCACCGTTACCACCATCAGCACTACCACCATCACCGTCACCACTACCATGACCATCACCACCATCACCATCACTGCCACCACCACTAGCACCATCATCACCATCACCGTCACTACTACCACCATCACCATCACCACCACCATGACCATCACCACCACTACTACCATGATCATCACCATGACCACCATCACTACCATGATCATCACCATGACCACCATCACCATCACCACCACCATGACCATCACCACCACTACTACCACGATCATCACCATGACCACCATGACCACCATCACTACCATGATCATCACCACCACTACTACCACCATCATCATTACCATCATCATCAACTATACCATTACTACCATCACCACTACCATGATCATCACCATGACCACCATCACCACCATCACTACCATGATCATCACCATGACCACCATCACCATTACCATGATCACCACCATCACCACCATCACTACCATGATCATCACCATGACCACCATCACCACTACCATGATCATCACCATGACCACCATCACCGTCACCACTACCATGATCATCACCATGACCACCATCACCGTCACCACTACCATGATCATCACCATGACCACCATCACCGTCACCACTACCATGATCATCACCATGACCACCATCACCGTCACCACCACCATGATCATCACCATTACCATGATCATCACCATGACCACCATCACCATCACCATCATCACTACCATGATCATCACCATGACCACCATCACCGTCACCACTACCATGATCATCACCATGACCACCATCACCGTCACCACTACCATGACCATCACCATGACCACCATCACCATCACCACTACCATGACCATCACCATGACCACCACTACCATGATCATCACCATTACCACCATCACCGTCACCACTACCACCATCACCATCACCACTACCATGATCACCATCACCACCATCACTACCATGATCATCACCATGACCACCATCACCATCACCACTACCATGATCACCACCATCACCACCATCACTACCATGATCATCACCATCGCCACCATCACCACCACCATGATCACCACCATCACCACCATCACTACCATGATCATCACCATCACCATCACCACCACTACTACCACCATCATCATTACTGTCATCATCACTATTACCATGACCACCACCACCATCACCACTACCATGACCATCACCATGACCACCATCACCACCACCACTACCATGATCACCACCATCACCACCATCACTACCATGACCATCACCATTACCACCATCACTACTACCATGATCATCACCACCACCATCACCACTACCATGATCATCACCATTACCACCATCACCATCACCACTACCATGACCATTGCCGTTACCACCATCACCATTACCATCATCACTATTACCATGACCACCATCACCATCATCACTATTACCATGACCACCATCACCATCACCACTACCATGACCATCACCATGACCACCATCACCATCACCACTACCATGACCATTGCCATTACCACCATCACCATTACCATCATCACTATTACCATGACCACCATCACCATCATCACTATTACCATGACCACCATCACCATCACCACTACCATGACCATCACCATGACCACCATGACCACCATCACTACCATGATCACCACCACCACCACCATCATCATTACCATCTTCATCACTACCATGATCACCATCACCGCCACCGCCATCACCACCGTGCTACCACCACCATCGCTGTCACCACCACCATCACCATCACCACCACCACTACTATCACCGTGCCCCATGGCATCTTTCCCACAATGCATCCTGAGCTCTGCCAGGGCACGAGCCACATCTGTGAGGCTCACCACTGCACCCCAGGAAGCTCTCTCCAAGTTGTTGATGAGTACATGAGTGAATGGATGAATGAATGATGAAGAGGCTTTTATGAAGAAAAAAGCACCTAATACAAGGAAGACATTGTTAGATCCATTCTCCTAGCCCCTCCCCAGCTTCCTCCACTTCATTTCTGTAGCTTCTGCTCCCAGTTAGGCTGCTGTGCCCAAGAACCCAGAGCTTCCCTGGGTCTCAGACTCCAGTTTTGCGCACATACTGGACCAGACTCAGCTCCCTAAAACCCTCCCTCCCCAAGTTCCCCTGCTCTGTGATACTCAGCATCTCCCACTGTCTGAGATCCGGCTTTCTGGGGCCCATTACGGTCCTCAGTCCCAGACCTCCCTTCAGGCCTGTTTCCCTTCCCATCTTCCCACAGTTGTGTCCCTGTCCTGCCTGGGCTTCCCAATGTGACCAGGATGAGTCCAGATACCTCCACGTGGGGCTTAGAGCCCACCCTGATCACCTGCTGACCCTATCACCCTCTTCTGGCTCTCTCAGCTCTGAGACTGGAGGAATCTGCTTGTTGGGCAGGTCAGGTGGCCTTTGATGGGACCCTGGCCTGCACACCAACCCTCAGGTAGGCCGTAACAGCTCTGGTCCATCATTCTGCAGAGGAGGAAACTGAGGCATGAAGAGGAGAATGGAAAGGCTAGAGACATCATTTAACAAATACTTCCTGAGGGCATACCATGCAGGGGGTCTCTGGGGCTCACAGCTCTGGGTGGACAGAGATCAAGTCTATCCTACTCTCCACTCCAGGCACATAGTAGGGACTCAGAAAATCTTTGTGAAATGAATGAACAGGACCTGGTACACAGCAGGTGCCAATCAAAGTTTGCTGAGTGAATCAGTGAATGAATGCACCCGGTGCTGGGAACACAGCAGTGAGGAAGACAGAAAATATCCCTGTCCTCTGGGAGTCCAGGGGAGCACACAGAATGCAGCATTAGTCTGATGTTGATAAGGGCTTGGGAGTGAAGTACAGGGCTTGAGAGTGATGGGGAATATAGGGCATTTTGAAAAGGCAGTCAGGGAGGGCCTCCCTGAGGAGGTGATGTGTCAGCAGGGCCCAGTGAGGGCTGGGGGACAGGCTAGAGGCTAGGGGAGATGAAGGGCAGTGAGCAGAAGCCCGGAAGGTGGAAAGAGGGGCAGAGCTGGGCCATGTGGGCCTGGTGGCTTTTGCTCAGATGGTGATGGGGACCCATAGAAGGGTTTGAGCAGACAATGACCATGGTCAGGTTTACATTTTAACACCACACTTTGGCCTCTGTGTGAAGAGGAGAAAAGAGGTAGGACAATGAGTGCTGTTGCTGGGGAGGAGGTGATTAGACCCGAGCGGGAGGGGCTGATGAGAAAGGTCTTGCATTGCAACCCCCCATTCCCTCCTGAGTTTTACTTCTGGGAAGGGGGAGTCAGAGGGACCAGCAGGGCTAGCTTGGGGACACCAGGCAGAAGTGGCCCCTTGAGCTCAGCAAGGCCATCTCAGTGGGGACAAGGGCCCAGCCATCTGAGCCAACCTACTGGATGGCACATCAGGCCCTAGGAGCCCCCTGACCACCAGCTAGTGGAGGTGCCTGGAACTCTCAGATCTAGGAGGGCAGAGATCAAGTCTGTCCTACTCCTGACACATAGTAGGTGCTCAGTAAGTCTTGGTGGAATGAATGAACAGGAACTGGTACACAGCAGGTGCCAATCAAAATTTGCTGAATGAATCGGGAATGAATGGATTGCCTGCAGCCCTGTATTGTTTGCTGGTGGTTTCTCCAGTTCATTCATTTCAATTCCTTAAAATAATTGCAGCTGCTGCCAATCACAGAGCCTTACTCTGAGTCAGACCCCTGGCTCTCTTTCTTACCTGCGTCCAACAACCCCACAGAGCAGGTTCTATTTCTATGCCCATTTTACAGAGGAGGAAACTGAGAGAGTTAATCAATCCCCTTCCTCTTAAATTTCCCCAAGGTCACTCAGCTTCTAAGCAGCACTTTTATACCTTCCAAACTAGGATCTTATCAATAACACCATCAACGCACTTGTAAATCCCCTGGGGGCAGAAACCTGAAGCTGGGGTCCTAATAAACAGCTCAAGACTCCATCACATCTGAGGCATTGCGGCTCCTCACTGCAGCCTGGTACCACCTTCCTGATAAGGAAACCAAGGTCTAGAGCCGGGAACTCTTTCAAGAAGCTTAGGGGTGAACTGTGGCAGAAACCTCATCTTCTGGGGCCTGGCCAAGGGCTCTCTGCACAGCCCCTTCATCCTTACTGTGCCCATCCCACCTCATGTCCCCATCACAGGGGCAGGAGATGGAGTCCCCATACCACAAGCGCTGAATGTGTAGGAAGTAAGTAGTATTAGTTGCTCAGTCATGTCCGACTCTTTGCAACATCTCATGGACTATAGCCCGCCAGGCTCCTCTGTCCATGGGATTCTCCAGACAAGAATACTGAAGTGGGTTGCCATTCCCTTCTCCAGGGGATCTTCCCAACCCAGAGATCGAACTCAGGTCTCCTGCATTGTGGGCAGATTCTTTACCATCTGAGCCACCAGGGAAGCCCAACCAATGAGTGGATGGCCCAGCCAATGATGTTAGGCCCCTCTCCATCACAGGCCTGTCTCAAGATGCAGATACACCAGGATGACCTCTGGGTGGACCTCTCACCTCTGCTTCTTCCTCAGTGGGCAGAAGCAATGAAAACTGAGCTTCAGGACCTGCTGGGAGAGCTGGGCACTTAAACTGCACACCCAGTGTGCATAGCTGCACAGGTACAACAATCATCATGGCAGCAACAGCAACAGCAACGGCAACGGCAGCAGCAACAGCCAGTGCTCCTGGGGCACTCAGCCACCAGCCCTACCCTCTGCTAGGCTTTAGGAACCCTGGTCCTCGTAACAGTCCAGAGAAGCAGGTCCTGTTACTATCCTCTGCTTTTTAGACATAGACACAGAAGCACAGAGAGGTGGAGTAAGTTGCCCAAATCACACAGCAAGTATAAAGCAGGTCCGGGATTCAAACCCAGGCAGCCCAGCTCCAGAGCCAAGCGTATCAGGAAGGATACCTAAGGGACTGGCCTCCTCTGGGCAGGGGAACGAGCTGGAGGGGGTGTGCTGGGCACTTCTCACCCTCTTAGGGGGCTGCTGTTTGGTTGCTGTGGTTGCGTTGTCAAGTGTCTGCATCACCTTGAAAATAAGAATCTCTTGTGCTCCTCCATCCATATCACCCCTTCCTTGTCCTGGGAGGCCCTGTCCCTTCCTCTTCTATTTCATGACTCACACCTCCTCTAAGAGCCCTCCCAAGTTCCTCTCTCTCCTCCGTGGGTGCTGCCCAGACCACGCACTGGCCACCCATATCCTCTGGGGCCCACTGGCAGCTGCCTGTGACCTGGTGGTCAAGCCATGCCTTGTCTCATGCTGGTGGGCACAAGGCTCCCCGAACTGAATTGGATGAAGCACGCTTGCTGGCTGGCTGGTTGTGGGGCTCCATGCTGCAACCCGGCCCTCCCCGAATCACAGCATCCTTCAGTGTTCCCTGAGGGTCAAGCTGACCAGAACCCATTTGCGCCCAGGGAGTGTGTTCCAGAGTCAGGTGCACTCTGTCAGACAGACTCACCCCCTGCCTCCCAACCTGAGAAGAGCCATCATCCAAGCCCAGGTAATACCAAAGGGGACCCTAGGCTCTGAGCTTTGCTGTCAGCAGGATGGGTGATTCAGGGAGCGGAGGCCATGACACTTCTGCACTGTGTGGGCTCAAGCCCCTGCTCTGCCTTTCACTAGCTGTGTGGCCTCAGGCATGTGACTCAACCTCTCTGAGCTTCAACAGCTGCATCAGGAAGATGGGGATCCTAACAGTAGCCCTGTTCCAACAAGCACACAAGAGGCCAGGGTATAACCTATTCAGCAGAGTGCCTGGTATTTCAAAACAAGCACTAGCTGTGCCTTGACTGTCATTGTCTCTGCTCAGCAGCAGGCACTGAGTACTTTATGCATCTCAAGTGATCCCTGTAACAACCCTAAAAGGTGGTTGATATCACTATCCCCATTTTACAGATGTGGAAATAGAGGCTCGGAGAAGTTGAGATGCATCCAAGTTTGCACAGCTGGTTGGTGAGGCAGGATCTGAACCCAGGGCTCTCTACCCTGGGGAGCATGCGCACTCTTAGTACCATACCTGGACTCAGGGAAGCCCACTGCTCCTCTAACCCACCTTTCCTGACAGCCAGCTGCTGACTGAACCAGCAAGACTTCTGGCCTCTCCTTCCCACCTGCTGTGGCTAGTGCTTTCCCTCTGCCCTCTCATCAGATCTGGGGTGGGGGTTCCCCAGCCCTCAAGGGCAAACCCAGATGACCAACCCTCGTCCTAGAAGTCCTCCCGTCTGGTTTCCCTACACACACTCCTTTCTGCCTCTGTCCTCTGCCTCTTCTGTTCCTCTCTGCTTCCAGCAGCCACTGGCCCTACCCCAGACTCCAATCCCTACTCCACCAGCCCCTGGCCATGCCACAGATGCAAGCACGAAAACGCTCCCATTTCCTGTGCTGAGGACTTGACATGGAGTCTCTCTTCGCCTCCCCACAGCGACCCTGTGAGACGGGTCAGTCTCAGAGAGAAGGAAACTGAGGTTCAGAGAATGACTTGTTTCAAGGTCATCTGGCTAGTGAGTGCAAACCTGGGGCCAGCCTGAGCTTCCAAGCCCAGCTCAGCAGCACGGCTTGAGTGGCCTTGTCACGGATTGGAGGGTTATTGATTGGCTCACAATCATAATCCTAATTATAGCTCCCTTTTATTGAGGGCTTGATTATGGCCACCCCCTGGTACAGATGCTTCTAGATTATAGAATATAGTATGCAGTATATGTAGTGTATACACATAGTATAGAACACGGTGTAGAAGGATATAAGTGAAGCCACAGCTATCATCATCCCATTTTACAGATGAGGAAACTGAGGCTCACAGAGGGTAAGGGATCTGCCCAACCTGCACAGCAGTGTATGGCAGAGCCTGGACCCAGCCTCTGCTTTCACATTCTCCATTCCTCTGCTGACCAGCAGGGGCCTCCCATCCAGCACAAAACCCTTTGCCCCTGAGTCTGCTCCTATTCCAGCCCCTAGATCTCCCCAAGAGGCTCCGCACCCCAGGGAGCTTCCCAGCCTGAACTCTCTGAGCAGCCTCCCCTCCCCTTGGGAGGGTAACAGCTGTCTGGTTTGAAGATCTTTGCACTGGAGTTGGGGGAGGAGGGTGGTTCTCCAAGGGACCCTGAGAAGGAGCTGCAGCCCCTACTCACTGGCCTGTTTGTCAGGCCTGGGGTTATGCCATCTTCCCAGCACCACCCAGGGTGTGGGTCATCACCCACTGATGCCTAAGTGGGAAGGAATCAGAGTAGGCAAGCCATCTGCCCTGAACCAGGAGCTGGTGGCAGAGCTGGGACCTGAATGCAGGTCTGTTGGCCACCTTACCCTCTGGCCTTCCCGAGGGCAGTTCCATCCAGTGGAGAGCCCCTGTTGCCTGGATGGACCCCTTGTCGCATCCTCATTCAAATGACAATCCCACTATCTAAGCATTTCTCGTAACTCCCTCCTTCCATTTTCCCAACAACCCATAGGGGAGGGACAATCATCAGACCCACTTCTCAGATGAAGAAACTGAAGCACCACCAGGCAGTTACTTAGCTGGGTGCCCAGCACAGGCTGTGCCTTGGTTCACTGACCTGTAGAATGGGGTCATGACAGCTTCCTAAGACAGCTGGGGATGTGTGAGATTGTGGAAGCCTGGGGCTCATGGAGACATGCCCTCGGGATGCTCTTAGACAAGGCCGGAGGCCGGAGCGTGTTATTCTCGACCAGCCAGCATCCAGTGAGGGCCTGGCCTGCCAAAGGAAGGGCCGCGTGTCTCCTTGAACATTTCCTGAGCCTGGGGATGCCGAGAAAACGATGAGTCATCCACCAAGCACCAGCCTCCCAGGAGCCGGCCTCGGGTCCCAGCCGGGCGGGGAAGGTTCCAAGCTGGGAAGGGGCCCCATGAACAGGATTACTCCCAAACTGTCCCCACTGAGACCTGAGTCACCAGGTCTCCTCCGCAGCCTCCCACTGCCATATGCTACCAACCTTGGGGACAGTTCTTGGGTTCTGCCCACTAGACCCTGCCTCTGGGTCATCACCCTGGATCTGTGGGTCTGCCTACATTCCTGGCTTCCTGAACGCCTCTCTCTCTACCCAAGAATATTGTGTCAACCATGACCATCGACCATGAAGCTTCCCTCCCCACAGCCCCATGTCACCCAGTCCCAGACACTCAACCTCTTGTCCCAAGGGAACCAGCCCCTCCTCTTCGCCCCAGGCCAGCCTTCTCTCTCCATGTCTCACTATATCCCAGCCTCCTGTTTTACCTTCTTTGTAACACATCTCCCTCTTGCCACAGTTTCCTGAGGCTCCTTCTAAAACCTGAAGCTGACCTCATCTCCCCTCTGCTTGAAAATCCTGCAAACCCCTAGGTCTCCTTGATGGTGACACACTAGCTCCTCTGAGTGGCTTTCCAGATCCTTCTCTTCCATGTGACCCCAATTGATTTCACCAGCTAATCCCCCTCAGGATCCCCAAGTGGTTCTCCAGCGGATCTGACCATTCCACTGCCCTCCTTCCACCCGTCTGAAATGCTCTGTAGAACACCACGCTTCTCTGGGAGAGTGTCCCTGGTCCTCACACCCAATCTGCGCTGACCTCCCAAAACCTGTCCCACTCCAGCCCTTGCTCCTGTTCTTACCCCCTGGAGGGAGCCTTCCCATGTTCTGTTCTTGCTGAATAATTTAGTTTGCCCCTCAAGGTCCAGCTTAAATGCCGCCTCCCCCAGGACTCCTTGGATGCCCACAAGAAGGCGAATGGTCTAAGCCTTGGGGCTCCTGAGGCCCTGAGTGCAGAAGGCCTGGGTGGTTCTCAGATGCCCCCTCTAAGGCACCTGCTGCCCCCACAGTGGGGAAGCCCCTTAGTGGCAGGGGCCCTGGGGATATGGCAGTGAACCAAGCTGACTGGTCAGAGCTCATAGCCTTATGGGAAGAAAGATATTCAACATGTAAACTCGTAATATATGCAATGTCAGAGGGTAGTAAGGGCTAGAGAGAAAAACGAAGTAGAAAGAGAGTCCAAGGAACCTAAGGTGGCCCTGGCTGGGTGATCAGGGAGGGCTTTTCTGAGGAGGTGACGTTTGAGCAAAGATCTGAAAGAGGAGGGGGAGCAGCCATGCAGAGATCTAGGGGAAGAGTGTTCCAGGCTGGGGAAACAGCCAGTGCAAGGGCCCTGGGGCAGGTTTGCAGCTGGTGGTTTTTAGAATCGCAAGGAGGTCAGTGTGGCTGACAGTGAATGAGCAAGGGTGGGGCAGCGGGGCCAGATCACGTAGGCTTCAGAAAAGACTTTGGCTTTTGCTTTGAGTAAGATGGGAATCTTACAGGGTTCAGAGCAGGGGAGGGAGAGCATCTGATTTGCATTTTGCTTTTACTGATTTTGCTGGCTGTGTGAGCCAGAGGGAATACAAGGGGGGCTGAAGAGGACTCACGGAGCCCAGTGGGAAGGCTGATGCATTGCCAGGCTTGGACGAAGCTGGAAGCCGTGGAGGTGGTGAGAGGGTAAAACTTGAGATGTATTTTGAAGGTAGAACCAACAGAATGTGCAGTTTGGATGGGGAGGGAGGGGTGGTAAGAGAAAAGAGTCAAAAATGACGCCTGGGTGTGCCCTGAGCCTGGGAAGGGTGGAGCCCCTGTGATGGGGAGGGCGGTGGAAGGAGCAAACGAGTGATTGAGTGAGTGAATGAATGAGTGAGTGAATGAATGAATGATCCCCTGCTTTGGAACCCGATGGGCTCACACTCAGCCTGGTTCTCTGTGGGAACTGGAGCTCCCCGCCTCCGCCTTAGTCTTCCCAGCAGCTCAGGAGCCCTGAGTCCAGTCGGAGTCTGGATGCTGACGGAGTCATTGACCTTGTGGGGACAGGACAATTGTTCTCTCTCCGCCCCCGGCAGCCTGCCCAGGACGGGCCAGGGGAGAGCTGTCTGACCCTCTGAGCCCACGGGTGCCCTGGCTCTCCCCTCCCTACAGTGACCCCTCATCTGAGGGCACCCTACCCAAAGGTGAGAGGGTGAAGGTGTGGGTGACAAGGCAGGGCGGCATCTGTCTCCCAGGGTCCAGACAGGGAGGAAGGCAGCCTCAAGCTCTGGGCAGCTTTTGCAGGGTGTCCTCAGATGGGGACCATGGTGAGCCTGGGGTGAGGAGGTGGGGAAAGCCAGGGCACCTGTGGTCTGAGAGGGTCAGACAGCCACAGAACCCAGGCCCTGCCACTTTCTCACTGCAGGGTTCAGGGAGGCTCCTGGGCCTCTCTGATGCCAAGGTCTCGTCCACTTCATGGAATCCAGGGGAGATGAAATAGAGTGTCTAGCACATGGCAGGGGCTTGAGAACACGAGAGAGGTGCTCAGACCACTGCCCCACGGGGACAGTCACGACACCAGCCTCACCGTTTTCTCTGTAAGAGCCCAGAGCTCAAGCTCCTAGCCAAGGACTAAGGCAGGGCTCGGGGGAGTGTGTGGCTGGGGGCGGTTAGCGAGAAGGCTCTGGGAGGCACATCCTTCTACCTTTCTACCTGGCAGGCTCCTCCAGGCCTGGGCAAAGCCCCCACTCTCTCCTCTCTAGCACCTCTAAGTGAGCTCTGGGATTAGACACCCCCAGCAGCAGCAGCAGCAGCACCAGGAAGGAACTCAAACGCAGGAGGGACCACAGGAGGCTTCCCTGTGCAACAACTAGGGAAACCAAGGCTCAGAGCAGGGCAGGAGCCAGTCAGGGCAGAGAAGGACCCTAAGCCTTCAAATCCCCAGCCCTAGGGGCTCATGGCACACCTATGGCCCTTGCCAAGACCTTGCTGACTTTTAAAAATTCATTTATTTTTAATTGAAGGATAATTGCTTTACAGAATTTTGTTGTTTTTCTGTCAAACCTCAACATGAATCAGCCATAGGTATACATATATCCCCTCCCTTTTGAACCTCCCTCCCATCTCCCTCCCCATCCCACCCCTCTATTGCTGGTGTTTTGTGCAATTCAATACAACATTAACCAGGCCCCAGTGGCACTGGAGACACAGAAATAACCCAGACACAATCTCCAGGGAACCAATAGCTGCTTCCCACCAACTACATGCCAGGAATGTGGCTGGGTGTGTTATTTCCACGATCTAGTTCAATATCCGTGACATTTTATTACCATTCCCATATTTCAGATGAGGAAACTGAGGCTCAGGGAGATCACACAGCAGCTGACATTTCCTAAGACTTGCTATATTCTTTAAGCTCTGTATACATTAATGCATTCATCTTTGTAACAGTCCTATGAGGAAGATAGGATTATCAGCTCCATTTTACAGATGAGAAAACTAAGGCCAAATTGGTGGAAGGGCAGAGCTAGGATTTGAATCCAGGACCCTGTGGCTTGACACCGGAAGCCCTTCACTTCCCCTCTATGTCAAGGTGGGCCAGGGGCAGAAAGTGGACTCAGGAGCCCTTGTTCTAACAAGCCACCCACCTGGGTGGGCTCTCTCCCAGCTTCCTTCAGCTCCCTCCCTGGCTTTGGTACCCAGGGCCCAGGCCTGGCTTTGACTGAGGTTAGCAGAGTGACCTCCTGAAATGACAAACAGAGCCATTTCCAGTTTTCCAAGTCTCCTGGAAGCGGGACTTTGGAACCCATTTTCCAGATAAGTAAACTGAGTCTTAAAGAGGGCAAGCAGGCTATTTGCCTGAGATCACATGCCAAGGAAGTGGGTGCTTTAGGTTCCCACCAGTCCTGCCCCCCTCCCTTGAAGTTCGGAACCCTCTCTCTCCCACCCTGCCCCCATGGTGCTTGGCTTTGGGTGCCGGAAGTGCCACCATGGCCAAGGTCACAAGCTTTCCCTGTTGCCCTTGTGGGGCAGGAGGTGGGGGAAGAAGAGGAGGAGGAAGGACGCTGGAATCAAGGAAGTGCTCTGGCCACTGTCATGGGGACCGGGACATGGCCCCACCCCTTGTGTCCACTCCATCCCTCACACTTGGCTTCAGCAACTGCTGACACTCCGGGGGCAGCAGGGGCCAGGAACGCAGCGCCGGCTGACTTGGTTATAATGAAGACGCCCCGGCAGCTCCACACTGCCAAAGGACAGGGTGTTTTTCAGTAGGATCCTGAACATGTGGCATGCACACACAGTCACACTTGTGGTCTGCCAATGCCCACACCCCAGGTGCTTGCACATCTGCCGACTCAGACACTCATAGTCACACACACTCACATGCAGTCTTTCCTCCACCTGTACGCACGCGCGTGTGCACACACACACACACACACACTGCCCCAGGCACACAAGCATCCCCAGCCTGCACAGGACAGGCACACGCACACTCACATCCACACAGCCACACTCCTGCACACATACCCACACGCACATACATGCTCTAGCCCAGGAGTGCTCACGCGTGCTCACCGTATTCAATCTGTCCACAACCTCCCAGGTAAGAGCTGGCTTGGAGAAGCCCAGGTTTACCTGAGGCTTGGTTGGACCCTTGACCTTTGTCCCTCGGCAGCCCCAGCCACAGCTCCCCCCTCACATCCCAGTCCTCCCCAGCAGTATTTCTGGGGTCCCAGTTGGGCCTCCTGATTCCCAGGCACTCAGAGACGGGAAGGCAGCCTGTAGGGACCATGAAAGAGAGGATGCTCATGCCAGGCCTCACCCAAGGACATGAGTGGGGGTGTGCTGCCCCATCCCCCACCAGCAGAAGGTGACCCAGGATCCAGAAGAGAGGGCAAGGGAGGGCAGAGCCTGGTCCAACAGGCTCCAAACTGAAGCCCCTCCCCCAGAGATCCCAAGACCACGTTCGCCCGAATCACCGTGGCTTCATAAACGAAATAGCCCACTCTGCCATTCATGAGAAATCCAAATAGGGCCCGTGTCATTGTCAACCTTCTCCCTGAAAGTCCCCCAGGACCCAGGACAACAGAGGCCTTCCCCCTCTTCTCCTCACCCTATACCCATCCTGTCGTGCCCCAGGGAAAGTCCCAGACAGCAGACACCGAGCCAGCCCTGCCTGAAGTGCCAGCCTTGTTATTACAGACATCTTGATGAGAGTCTTCTACACTAATTCAGACTAAGGTGTAACGGACTGAAAGCTTGTCACGAAAAGTCCTATGTTTTCAAAGCACATCAGGCTGTAAGACATCTCACGGAGGTTCAGAGTGGAGGGGTGTACCGGCGATACCCAAACTCTGCCTCCCCTGCCGGTGGTGTGGCCTTAGGGAAGTTCTGAACCTCCCTAAACCTCAGTTTACTCATCTGAGGGATGGCAGTGGCAGCAGCATCTACCTCTGGGCCGCTGTGAGAGCCTAACACAGGGACAGGCACACAGTAGGTGACTCAGAAAGGGTCACTGTGGTGACACTTAAGAGAAAAGTAGGAAATACCGAGGTGTTCAACAGAAGGTCACAGCCTACGATAAGCTGTGCTAAGTCAGAGGCCATTTCCCGCCTAGACCAGTGGCCGCAGGTGCCAAAGGTTTACACGAAAGCTCTGGGGAGAAAGGCTGAAGACTGTGAAAACGCTCTCCACTAAATGAACGTTGTCTGCAAACTGGGAAAAGACCACTATTAGTCAATTTGGCCCGCGGAACACCTGGGGTCTGGCTCGCAGAAGCTGGGTGCTGAGAGTGGAGTTTGGCAATCTGGTGTTTCCCTCGGGGGAGGGGGCTCTAATGGGGGGATCCCTGGCATGTGATGGACCCCCAGAGAAGCCTCAGGGCAATGCAGAGATCTGCCTTCCAGGCTCCCCACCAACGGAGACTGCCTCGTTCGGGGTATCAGTTTTCCCATCCGGAAGATGGTAGAGCTGGGCAGAGAACTTCTATCTGTAAGGAACCTGGGGGTTCTCCAGTCCTGGGAGCTGACAGACGGCCTGGGGCCCCGCCCCAGACATAACCTGTGGGCTTCGCAGGCCCCCGGAACAGCCCCATTCCGAGAGACCAGAGGAAAAGGGTTGGTTCACTCTGAGGCTGAGGCTGGAGAGGAGTCGGGGGTCTCGGCTCCAAGGGGCTTGCTTCCCTCTCTTGGCAGCCCACTGAGACCAGAGCAGCCCAAACGCAAGAAATCATAAATCCAAACCAGGCTTTGCCCAGTCAGGAGGCCCGGCTGGCTCTTGTCACAGAAAAATCTTGTCCCCAGGAGCGCCCCGTGCTGCTGCCCAGTGGAGAACTCCGCCCTCCTCCCCTCAGCCTTCAGCCTCCGCCTCCACTTCTATTTCCTGTGACAACCTGCAAACTGAAGTCCAACTTGTCTGTCTCTCCCCCCACCCTCCACGCCCAGGCTTCTGCTCGACCCCCGCCCGGCCCCACCCCACCCCACCCTGCAAGCGGGCCCCAGCTGCAAGAGGCCCCGGCCGAGTGTAATTCCCTGCACCCGCCTCTCCACCCTGGGCCCGTCCGGACAGATTAAGCCTTTGTCACACACACCCAGAAAAGCTCAGGGCCAGATGGGACGGGACAAGCGGTGTCAGATCATCGACCCTCCACGGCCAGGACTAGGAAGGGCCCTGACCGCAGCACCACATATGGCTGTAAGAAGAGGAAAGGGGGCCCCCCGCGGGGTACGGCCAGAGAGCAACAAGGACGCGAGATGAAACACCACGGCCACCCTGGGGATCCAAGCCCACACAGGAGCGCAGGGGACCCTTGTTCCACGGCTGAGTGACACAACTCCCACACCCTCTCTTTGCTAAAATTGTTCTGCCTGCCTGCCGGCCCTCCCCTGGAGCTTCTGTGGGCTTCTTGACCAGATCCTGGGCTATCCCCACCTCCCCCACCAGCTGGGTACCCAGGGAGCAGGCTCAGAGTCCAACCCGCTCCAATGCCCCAGGGCCCCCACAAGGCCTGTGGATGCTAAACAAACGTCTCACACAAAGGTTTGTGGCCCAATGACCTTCACAAAAACCCACCCAGGACAAATGACAGGATCTCTTCCAACTGACATCAGAAGCAATGATAACTTTAACTCGGTGTGTGTCATGTGTGGGCATGTGTGTATATGTGTGTGTGGTGTGTGTAAGCCAGTGAAGGTAGGGGATGTCCTCTGCACCTTTCAAAGATGGGCCCATTCAGTTCCTCCCAGGAAGAGGCCATGGCCGCCCCAGAATTCCCAGCAGGACTTGTCCCTCTTAGATCAATGAAAAGGAAAATGGAACTGTAAAAATAATAACTGAGCCCCAGGAAGGTGCTTGGAGCTGGGGGTGGCAGGACTAAGGGCATCTCCTGTGGCTGGCTCCGGATGGTTGGGTGAGTGGCAGGTAACTAACAGGCTCTCTGGGGACCCGTGGGCCAGGCAGGTGGGTGTGGGTAGCTTGAGGGCACGTCTGTTGTGTTTGTCGTCCCCCTGGTAGCCTGGGCAGGGAGGCCTGGGTTCCCTTTCTCTGCCTCCCAGGCAGGTGGTCCCTCGGGAGGGCTTATTATTGGTCTGGGAGTCCGGGGGGAGTCTTTCCAGGCTCCTGCTGCCAGGCAAGGCAGGTCAGGGTAGGCCTTGCCAAGGATCCGAAGGCTGGCAGGACCTGGGGTCCAGGCGGAGCACCCAGTTTCTGAATGTGGCCTGGGTAGGTGTGTGTCCCACTTGCTCCCCCTTGACAGCTGTGGGGCTATAGGGGCAGCGGGACTGACGGCTTCAGTATGCTCATTCCCTAGGGGAGAGGTCGACCAGCTCAGAGAACCAGTGAGCTAGCTGCCAGGCCTGAGGGCCACCTGCTCCCAAACTCCAGGAGTGCGTGGAGTGGGGGCTCCTGCCTTAGACAGAAGGAGGTCGGGCCAAGACGCCCAGCTCCCTGGGGAGGGAAAACAGGGATGGGGTGAGGGTGAGGGGCACCAACTGACCTGGGAAGCCTGGATGGCTCAGGGCAATGACCCAGAGTAGGGAGCGCAGACCCAGCCAACCATCTGGTGGGTCACTGACCTCGAAAAAACCACACTTAGGCTGGGGACACTAGCCCAAGATGGAGGAGAACCGAGGCGGGGTACGCAACTGGCAGAGAGGAGAGCTGACCTAGGCAGGGGAGAGGCAAGGACCCCTACTCCCTGGTATGGACAAGTGGGCATCAGTTTGGGCTCCCTGACCCGATCGGGGAGGAGACAATGACCCAGACTCCCGGGGTTTGGCAGAGAGCACTGATTTAGGCGGGGAGGTCCCGACTCTGGCGGGGTGGGACCCTGACCTAGCCTCCCCCTCCGGGAATCCGGCCCCGGCGCGCCCCCCTCGGCCCGGCCCCCCGGCTCGGGTCCGGCCGGAGGCGGCAGCGGGCGCAGATGGGCGGCCGGCGGCCGCAGTGGCGGCGGCGCGGTTATCAGCGCTCCTCGCAGATGGGCCGCCCGCCCTCCGCGCTCGCGGCTCCCCACTCCCCGCGGCCTGCAGCCCCGTCCCCTGGGCGCGGGGCGGGTGGCGGGGAGGCGCCTCTGGATCCGCTCCTCGGCCCCCGCCTCCCTCCCTCGCGGCCCCCTCACCCCGCGGGCCCGGCCCGGGCGGCCGCCGGAGGGGGAGGGGGAGGGGACAAGTGCACTTTTCGTAACGACCGAATCAATTGTGTGTGAAGAGCCCGCTCCGGCCGGGGACGGGGCTGAGCGCGGGGCGGGCGGGCCGGACGGGGGAGGAGCGCGGAGGGGGGAGCGGGGAGCGGGGGAGCGAGGGAGGGAGGGAGGGAGGCCGGCGCGGGGCCGCCCCGCTCGCTCGCTCGGGCCGGGCGAGGCCGGGGAGGGAGCTAGGGGGGCAGGGAGGGAGGCCGGCCTGGCCCGGCCGGGCCGGGGGCTGAACGCACTAATGGAGGGTCTCCGCCACGGAAAGTTCAAAGCTCAGCAGCGCCCCGGCAGCAGCCGGCCCCCCCCAGCCCCCACCCGCTGCAGAACAATGAGGTCCCGGCGGGGGAGCCGCGGGGCCCGCGCCGCACGCCCTCTCCAGGGCGCCCCGGGCCGGAGGGGACGCCCCCGCCCGGCCGCCCGCCTCCTCCCTCTCGGCGGCTGCGGTTCCCCGCCCCCTCCCCCACGCCACCCCGCCCGGACCCGGGCCGGCCGCGGGGACGGGGGAGGGGAGGGGAGGGATAGGTCAGGCCGCCCCCGTCCCAGGGAGGGGGGGAGCTAGGGGCCCGGGGGGCGGAGGGGGCGCCCCACCCACCCGCGGGAGGCGGCTGCTGCGCCAGGCTGCGGCTCGGGCTGCCCCTCCCCGGGCCAGCCCCGGGTGGGGTCGGGGAGACGGTGCCCGGGCGGGCCCCCTCCCCTGGCGCTGGGAAGCCGAGCGGACTCCCCGTCCCGTGGCTCCCCTGCCCCCCTCTCCCGCGGCACCACCCTCCACACACACACACACACAGACACACACACCCCACACCACCCAGCCGGCCCGGGGGCGGGAGCGCGGGGCGCCCGGGACAGGCAGCCCCGGGGCGGGCGGGGGGAGGCTCGGGCTTCGGAGCAGCCGCCTGCTGGCGGGGGGAGGGGACGGGAGGACGGAACATGCTGGGGTGAGCAGCCCGGGACAGCCCGCTCGGCACGGCCACAGCCCGGGCAGCAGCGCAGAGGGGGCAGGGACGCCCCGAACCCGGAGCGCTGCCCCGGGCGGGCTGGGGCGAGCGGGCGAGCAGGGACGCGGGCGCCCCGGGCGGGCCAGACCCGCGGACCACCTCGGGAATACACGTTCGGACACACATCCACACCCCCACCCCGCCCCCGCCCGCCTGCCCCGAGCCCCGCGGCGGGACCGGCCCGCGGCCGCCTCGCGCGCACTCACCGAGCCCGTCTTGACCGGCACATACACCACTTGGCCCATCTTGGGTTCCCGGCCGCTGCCCAGGCGGAAGCCCTTGGAGCGCACCCAGAACTGGAACTTGCCTTTCTCGCCGGCTGCCGGGCCGCTACCCGCGCCGGTCCCGCCGCCGCCCTGCAGGACCTCGGCGATCCGCTGGTATTTACTGCGTGTCACCGTCTTGGTTTTGGCCGAGTCGCCGTAGGTGCGCAGGCACCAGTCCCGGAACTGGCGGCCCAGCTCCGAGTCCCCGGGGCTGCGCTCGCGCTCCCAGCCCCCGCGCAGCAGCAGCGTCGGCTTCGGCATCCTCCCGCCGCGCCCGGCGCCCTCGGGGCGGGCCGGCCGCCGGGCCGCCCGGTGCCGGGACTGGGCTGGGCTGGGCCGAGCCGAGCCGGGGCGCGCCGCGGCCCCGGCTGTCCCGCGGTGTGGCTCCGGCGCGGAGGCTTGATGGGCACGGGCGGCGGCCGGACGCGCGGGGCTGCGGCGCGCTCTGTCCTGCTCGGGCGGCGGCGGCGGCGGCGTTGGCGGCGGCGGCTCCGGCTCGCCTCCTGCTCCGCCTCCTCCTCCCCCCCGGCCGGGATGCAGGAGCGATGGAGGCAGCTCCGGGCCCGGAGGTGCAGAGGGGGCGGGCCGCCCCGCGGGCGGCCGGGGGAGGCGGGAGGCGGGGAGCGGCCCCGGGCGCGGGGAGCGAGACCGAGCTCGGGCGCGGGCGGCGGCGGCGGCGGCTGTCAGCTCGCGCGGCTCATCCTGCTCCTGCTCGGGCTCCCGCTGCCGCTGCTCTTCCTCCTCCTCTTCCTCCCGCGCCCGCCTCCACCACGCCGCGGGATCCCACCTGTTAGAGCGGCGCAGCCTTCGCCGCCGCCCCCCACCCCCCGCGCGCCCGCCCGCCCGCCCGCGGGGCCCAGCCCCCGCCCGGCCGGGCCCCTGGGGGCGCGGGGGCCGGCGCGCCCGCAGCCGCCGGGAGGGCAGGAGCCGCAGGCGCACAGTGCCCAGCCCAGGGACCGAGTTCCCTCCTGTCGGGCCTGGCCCCGAGCCTCGCAGGCCGCGCTCCGCTGGGCAGGGAGAAGGGCGCAGACCCCGCCCGGCCACCGGCGTCCCTGCCTCTCCGGTCGGCCCCGCCCGATTTTAGCCCGGCGCGGGTGGGACCGGGCAGGGCCCCTACCCCTTCTCCCAGCAACTGGCCTGACCTCTCCGGTACGAGCTCGGCGCCAGAGGATCAGTGTTCCCCTGGGGAACCCCAAACCGCCGGCCTTCAGGGGGCCCCCAAACTTCCTCCCCTCTCGCCTCACCTGAATTCCCCGAAGTTTGGCCGGCCTTGCTTCTGCTAACCCCACTGCTCTGGGACTGCCTTAGGCCCCAGAGAAGTCATCAACATTGACCAGTGGCCTCACTCAGGCTGGCCTCTCACCAAGGCTCAGGGCAACGCTCAACACACCCACAAATTCATCTCGAGGCACCCGGCCTTCCTGGGTGCACAGTGGCCTAGAATCACTGGCTGAGTAAACTCAGGTGGATCTGCCAGCCACCTCCTCCCCGGGCAGGACTGACCTTGGATAGGGCCAGCCCCCTCCCCCTTCTCGAGATAATAACATAAATAAAGGCATAGGTCAACTCCCTGGGCTATCAGCCCTCCTTTCTTAACAGGTATGAGAAATTGCTGAGCTTCTTTCCCTGCTCTTCCTGGGGTCCACCCCCAGTGTCCCCAGGCCACTCTTGCAGGCAAGTCACCTCCAAGCCTGAGTCCCCAATTTTACCCAGTGCAGGACCATTTTCTGCCTAGGAATTACTGGCTACCCTCATCCCAAGTTTCCCTGCCCTGGTATCTACAGATTGCCAGGTCCAGGCAACTCTGAGAGGCAAAGGCTACTGGCTCATTTCACAGATGAAGGCCTGGGATTTGGAGAGGTGGCCTGACCTGGTCAAGGTCATGCAGAGAGGAGAGGAGGGTTCTGACTCAGGTCTGTCTGGCTCCTGCTGCCACATCACACATGAAGTCTCCTCCTGACGTCCGCTGGGAGGGATCCCCACACTGTATGTGGCTGCCTCATGCTCCCCAGTAGACTGGGAGCTCCAGGTGCTCAGGGTTCGTGTCTGTCTCATCGGTAGACCCCAGGCCTTAGCACAGCCCCTGGCACACAGTAGGTGCCAATAACTGCTGAAAGAACCCAAGAGGTCTTCCTAGTCTCAACCACTGTCAGTATTTCACATAGATGTATTTTTAGATAATTTACATTTCTGTGTTACTTTATATATACCAACAACTCCACACTCATTTTTCCTCTTTATCTTCCTAAGAACTCTATTTGGTTTCATACTGGCATACCCATTTTTCGGAGATGACCACTGGGGCTCAGAGAGGGCAACACACTAGGCAAAGGCCACACAGCTCCCTCCCCCGAAGCAAGGAGGGGCTTCTGCATGGTTTGGAAGCCCATGCCCTGACTTTTCCAATACATTCTTTTGCACATACCCCTACACTTGACTCCCTTTCTGAGAACAATGGTGCTTTAGCCTAGCTATGCCAATGCTCACTTTCAGCAATGGTGCCCTGGTGCCTAGGTAGTGGGGCTCCTTGTTTGCACCTGGTCTGTGTCTATTCCAAGGCACACCAATAACCAGTAAGCCAGACCACCTCTCTATGCAACCTGGGTCTGCCTGCCTTCCAGAACCTGAAAACCTGATTGTTAATCTTGGGCTGAGTTCTAGGATGGCAGAAAGTGTAGTATGATGTAAAGAATTTAGGTTTCAGGGAGAATCAAACAGACTTGAGGTTGAATCCTGACTGCCATTTGCTGTGGCATTCTTCGTGCCCACAGATTCCAGTTGACTGCTTCCCACCTGAATTAGCCCGTCAGTTGACCCTTTGCTGGGTGACCTCTGGCAGGTCACTGAACCCCAAGTTCATCATCTGTATAGTAGACTGTAAAGGTTCAGCAGAATAAAGTATGTGAGAGAGCCTGGCATATATAACAGGTGCCCAATAAATGCCATTTTCATCTCCATGGAGGTTGTGAAGTATTCAAAAAGGAAGGCAAACTTTGTTAATACTTTTTGTGTTTCATTCAGTCAACAAACTTTTCTTGAGCAGTCACTATAAACCAGGTACTGAGGATGGAGCCAAGGGATCCCCAAGGTCCTTGTCCTCTCAGAGCTTACTGATGGGTGGGAAAGAGGGTCACTGAACAACTATCAATTATTATAGCTTAGGGTAAGGGCTGGGCCTTCCTCTGTGGCTCAGTGATAAAGAATCTGCCTACAGTGGAGGAATCACAGGAGATGCAGGTTTGATCCCTGGGTTGGGAAGGTCTCCTGGAGGAGGGCATGGCCCACTCCAGTATTGTTACCCTGGAGAATCCCTGGTGGGCTATGGTCCATAGGGTTGCCAAGAGTCGGGCACAGCTGAAGCAACCTAGCACACACGCAGCCTAAGGGCTATGATTGAAATAGCAAGTTGTGATAGCAAATAAGAGACAAGAGGGACTGCTATTCTTGGGGGCCAGGAAAGTCTCTAGGAAGGTAGATTTGAGCAGTGACATCAATGGCAAGGAGCCAGCTATGTTGTGTTCCGAGGGAAGAGCACTCCAGGGAGAGGGAACAGCATATGCGATGGGCGTGGGGTGGGACAGAGATTGCTATTTTCTAAAAGTTGAGAGGAGGCCAGTGTGGTAGCATGAAGTGAGTGAGGAGGGGCTGGAAGGCGGGAGACCATGGAATAAACATTGGATTGCAGTCTAGATGTGATGGGAAGTCATTGGTGAGTTTTAAACAGGAGAGAGACTGAGGAGTACTCGAGCGGAGTAGAGGGCCACTCTGGGCACCCAGGGATCTGTGGTCTGGGAGCTTGGAGGTCACAGGCCTTGGTTTCTCCTCCCATGTGTCAGCTCACTTTACAGCAAGTACTTCTCAGCCTCTTGCCCCAAAGGGTACTGGGAAAAGAGTGGAGATGGCTGAGCCAAGGATGAGAATGGCCTCCTGCAGCCCATCCCCACTTGTGCAGAAGCAGGTCCCTGATCTCTGGCCTGTTCGTGTCAGTAGCATCTGTTAGCAGGGATCCTGCCCCATAGCATGCTGGGTAGAAGGTAAGTTTATCTTGGGGAAGAACAGGCAGTCATGGTCCTAGGGGGAAAACTGTTCCTCCTTTCTTCCCATTCTAGATAGCTGCCAAAAGGACAAAGTAGGCTGCCCCATTATTTGTAGGTTATTGGATCCCTGGATTTTTTTTTTAACCCTTAATCCAGATGTCCGGTGGATGGCAGTACTGAAGGAGTCCAGACCCCCAGGGTTCATGTCCACTTCCAATACTGACAGTAATATACTGGGTCACAGGAAGTTAAGTGAGAAACAGTCTGCAGAGAGTATACAGTCTCAACCCTGCCTTTTGCAGATGGGTAAACTGAGTCCCGCAGAAAGGAAGAGGCTCAGGGCTACCGGCAGAGCAGGGCATCTGGCCTTTGCCTGGTTTGGCCCAGATCACCTACTTTTCACTGAGCTCTGACTCTGGGTCCAGATGAATGGAAATGCCTGTAACTCAGAGGTGAGGTGGCCCCCACTCAGCCAGGGGTAGGGCAGAGTTCCAGGCCTGGGTAGGGCAGAATGACTCAGGCCCCCACAGAGGCCTGACCACCAAAGGCTAGGAGGAGCAGGAGGTCCTGGGTCCTTGGTATGTGGTGTGGGTGGCTTCCACTGTCAGGCTCTGATGCCACTTGCATCAAGGACTATGCCGCCACTCAAACCCCGACTCCCAAGCTTCTCCCCCTGTGGTCTGCTTGGCCACGGTGACCTGCTGCCTCAGGTCCACTCCACCCAGAAAGGCATCCTGACCCCTCAGTTTGGTTCAGGGGCTTCCATGTCTACTTATAGACCCTGGGGCTTTCTCCATCCTGGCTTTGATCATGAATGCCTGGGTACCTGGACCCACCAGTGCCCAGCATGGGGGCCAAAGTTTAATAATGATGAAATAAATGAGAGAATGAAGAAATGAATGAGTGGGCTAGTTCTCCAAATGCGCGTCTCAGACAGACAACTACAGCATTTCCCACCACTCTACTCTGCCTCCCCCATAATCAATCAGCCTATTAGCATTTAGTGTGCTCCTCCTAGAAGGCTCTTTTGTTGAGTGACCTGACATAGATGCCTTGATTTCTCTGAGCCTTGGTTTGCAAAACCAGTAAAATGGGGATAATGATCATACCTAACTCAAGGGGCTGCTGTGAGAAAAAGCGCTCAGTGAATGTTTAGCTCCATTTATCACCATGTCCATCTGTCATTCATTCAGATGTTTGTTTGAGTGGCCTCTGTGTGTCAGATGCCATGCCTGGCGTAGGGATCACAGCCACAAACAAGATGGACCTGGCCCCAGCCCTCATGATGTTCAGGGACCAGCTGCCTTTGAAAAGATCAAGACAAATGGGTTGAGAACTAGAGAACAAAAAGCTGCCATAACACGTGAAGGGGGCTCAGATGAGCATCTTCTGAGAAACCCTGCCTAAGGGTTCCTTGGATGGAGGCGCTCAGAGCGAAGAAGGGGGAAGGAGAAAAATGTCTCCACACCTACAGTGGCCTTGGCTGTGGAACCACACCTGAGTGGGAAACACTGACCCACCTCGCAGAGGTAAGGAACCCTTGAGCCCAGCATCTCCTATTCTGCAAAATAAAGCATAAAGAGACAAGGATTTCTTTCAAATGTCACTGCCCCAGTAGAGTCCTCCTTGACCACCCTTTCAAAAATAGTTTCCAGTGTCTCTCTATCCCCTGCGCTGCTTTATTCAACTTCCTAACCTTGGCACCATCTTCTATTATAATGTGTATTAATTTGTTTCTTCTATTATAATGTGTATTTATTATAACCTGTGTTTATCTGTTTCTCATACACTGCCATGTATGTATCAAAAAGGTGGGAATTTTGTCTTGTGACCATAGTATCTCCAATTCTCAGAACAGCCTGGCACATAGTAGGTGTTCAACATGTGTTTGCTGAATGAATGGCGAATGAAGAAACCCTAAATGTGTGTGTGCGTCTGTTTGCATGCGCACGTATCATAAATAAAATGCATAATGAGAACCAGGAAGAGTGATGTTGGATTGAAAAGGAAGGAGGCTTTTCTTTCTGTTGCTAATTTTGTCTGTTGCAAGTTACCTTCCTTCATTGAGCCTCAGTCTCCTCATCCATGAAATGGAGCTAGTACCTATTTCACAACATCATTGTGGGATGTCAATCAAATGTGGTGCCAAATGCCCAGATGGGACCAGGCACACAGTATGTGCCTGTAGGGCGTCTGTTATTCTGACGGAGCCCTTAGTGGAGGAGGCTCCTGAAGGGGGATCCCCAAGGCCTGAGCCTTCCCATAGGATGCAGAAGAAGCTGACACTGGATCTGTCCCGTCACCTGAACTCGTCGGTAATTTATTGATGCTGGATGCTGGCACCTAGCAGCTTGCCGGGTCAGCCTCAGGGAGCAGGTGTGGAGACATCAGGACCTACACTCAGCCTCACCCAGGAACGGCAGGGTGGGAAGAGTGCATCTGCCCAGGAAAACGGATAGCTCAGTCCTTATAAATCCCTTACTATGTGCTAGGCACTGGGGGACTAGGAAAAAAACCCAAGTGTGTTCCCTGCCTGACCAGAGCTGATAGAGGGTGTTGTTGTTGTTCAGTGACTATCTGACTCTTTGTGATCCCATAGACAGCAGCACGCCAGGCTTCCTTGTCCACTGTCTCCCAGAGTTCGCTCAAGTTCATGTCCGTTGAGTCAGTGATGCTATCTAACCATACCATCCTCTGCCACCCTCTTCTTTTCCCTTCAATCTTTCCCAGCATCAGGGTCCTCACCCTGATAGAGGGCAAGAGAGACGCAATTCATAATCTGAACACCTACAAAAATAGTGACAGGTGATGAGGGCCTACCATGTGCCAGGAACTTCATACATATAAGCACATTTAAGCTTCATATGAATAGACCTTGATCAGATTCTATAGGTCAGAAAATGTCACCAAGGGGGGGTAGGATGATGAGTGGCAGTCTGAACCCAGATATGACTGGCTCCAAAGCCCACACGTATGTTACCACCATCCTGCCCACCTCGGGCTGGCTGGACTAAGAGGCATGTAAACAAAAACCCTAAATAAGGAGCTCTAGGAGGTCAAGGTGAGCAGAGGTCCATCCCACTAAGCTTCCTGGAGATCCCTTCTTTTAACTGGCCTTCAGAAAGTGAAAAGTGAAAGTGAAAGTCACTCAGTCCAGCCCAACTCTTTGTAACCTCATGTACCATACAGTCCATGGAATTCTCCAGGCCAGAACGCTGGAGTGGGTAGCCTTTCCCTTCTCCAGGGGATCTTCCCAAACCAGGGATTGAACCCAGGTCTCCCTCACTGCAGGTGGTTTCTTTACCAGCTGAGCCACAAGGGAAGCCCTTTAGAAGATGAGTGAAAATACCAGAGGAGTGTGTATCTTAGGGTAGGGAGACAGAGCAAAAGTTTGAAGGTGGAAAAGGGACTGATGGGTTTAGAGCGTGTGTGGTGGGCAGGCCCACCTGTGAGAGCAGAGGGCCTATTAGGCGCAGTGGATGTTCAGTGGTTTGAATGCCTGGCCACCTCTGGGCCTCCCGCGGTAGGCCATGCAGAACCTGGGAGTTGAAGAGTGATAAAGCCACCATTTCCTGTTGACCTGTATGTGCTAAGAGGCCTGGCATTCAAGGACCTGTAACATCTGGTTCAGCCTCACCTGCCTTCCCTCCCTGTACCAGCCCTCTGGGTCTGGCATACTCACCGACTCCAGAACATATCTTATTGGCTCTCACCTCCATACCTCTGTTCTCCCAGATCCCAACTCCCACATCCTACCCACTGCTCAGGCCTCACACCTAGGTCTGCTTCCTCCAAGAAGCCTGCCCTGACCACACCAGCCCTCGGTGATATGCCTCAGCCTCAGAGACCTGGGCTGGGCAAGGGCCCATCCTCTGCTAAAAGCCATAAGCACTCACCAACCATAGTGGTCGGCTGGTGCCTTCACCTGCCTAGCATCATTCTTCCCCTGGTAATCTGAAATGCCTTTGAGAAACTGCCCCTTCCCCTTCTTTAGAGCAGTAGCTAGAGCAGGACAGGCCTGGACCCTGGCCATCAAAAACATCCCCTCCCCTTGACCACTGTGATGGTGGCCAGGTTTCTGATCTTATTTGAGCCCCTTGATTCAGTCATGCCTGAAGGCCCTTTGTATTTTTCACTTAGGTCTCTTTGGGCTGGATTGCAACCAGCCAAAGATCCTTGTCAGAGCTTCCCTGATGGCTCCGTGGGTAAAGAATCCTTCTGCAATGCAGGAGACACAGGAGATGCAGGTTCAATCCCTGGGTTGGAAAGGACTCCTGAAGACGGAAATGGCAACCCACTCCAGTATTCTTGCATAGAGAATCCCATGAACAGAGGATCCTGGCAAGTCCATAGGATCGCAGAGATTTGGACACGATCGAGCAGCTGAGCATGCAAGACTTCTCAGACCCTTTTATTTGCTATTGGGCACTGTGAGCCTATGCGTCCGCTTGCTCCATTCCAGGAGTGAGGAAACTGAGACCCAGAGAAGGACAAGGACTCATTCAGGCAGCTGACAGCAGAACCGAGCCCAGGGGCTTGGCCCCTGCCCCCACCCCAACCCAGTGTTCTCCCGTCCACACCTTGGGCCCCTTCTAGAAACAAGTCGCCTCTGTAGCAGAATGTCAGGAGCAAGGGCGCCTCCTCTTGCCAGGCGGGTGGCCTTGGCCAAATGACTTAGCTTCTCTGAGTTCCAGTTTTCTCATCCATCAGGTGAGAAAGTGCCTACCTCATGAGGTTGCTGTGAAGGTTCAAGTCCACTCAGGAACGCAGCACAGCGCATAGTAGGCCCTCTGTAAATTGCGGCCAGCACCTCAGTGGCTTCAGCTTCCTCAGGAAATGCTGGGTACACTGAGCCCTGACATCTTTGGGGAGCTGTGGGTCTCTCTAGAGAAAGACGCCAGCACAGTGCTAGCTCTGGGCTGGGCTCACCTCCACAGGGTTCGAATCTGGGTCTCAGCACGGGGTCTGCCCATCTGGATGCCCAGCTGTCAGGCCTTCCTCCTCCCTGATTTGAAAAGAGGTGATTTTTATTTAGAGAAATCTCTCCCCCCCCACCACCCATTTCATATTGGCTCTATAAATTGGATTTTGTTGAGTGGTTTCTGACAAGCAAGTCGACCAGGCACGTGAACGGAGGAAATGCAAGGCCGCCTCTGGCCACGGGGGTGGATCCGAGGCCTTGAGTTCGGCTGCTCACTGGCCACGAGCTCAGGCCCTGGGCAGCTGCATCCCGGGGAGGGTGTGTGTGTGTCCTTGGGGGAGATCCAGAAGGACTTCTTCCCCAGGGAATTCTTTCCAGAGGTTTCCCACAAACTTCCCTTAGAGGAAAGGCTCCTCTGGCATAGGGACCTGGCTCCCTCTGTCCTCCAGCCAGCCTGTACCGCCTGGATTCAGATTTACGGTAGCCAGGGGCTGTCCCCGAGTGTCCTACCCCAGATCAGGTCTCCTGAGATGATAGTCAAGTGTTTCTCCAAGTCACAGTGTTTCTACATATCTTCAGCCACCAAACAAGGGGTGATTGACACAGTAAAGCAGGAGAGATTTCAGTTAGACAGTAAGAAGGACTTCCTCCCTGCCAGATGGCTCAAACTTGAGCTATGCACGACCTTGGAAAGAGCACTTAATTAGAAGGCAAGACAGCTTTGCTACTGTGTCAGTGCCTAAATTTCTCCTTCCCTTGGTTTGCTCATCGATAGAATGGGGATTAGAATTTCTGTTCACCCTGCCTCCATGTCTTCAAATGAGACAGTGGAATGAGGCCTTGAGGGCAGTGGCAAGGGGTTGGATCAAATGACCTCCATAGGTTCCTTTCCCTCTCTTTTTGGGAAGGAATTCCCAAGGCTGCGGCCCTGGCCTTAGGCCCAGGGACCAGGTGGTGAAGTGTGTGTGTGTGTGTGTGTGTGTGTGCACGTGTGCACGCACATGAACAGGACTCTTGATCATGTAGTAGGTGCTAAGTAAACGTTTGGTTTTCTCTCACTTCTCTTGGGCCAGTCTCCAGATACAGAAAGAGCCCTGGGGAGGTGTCAGGAAGCCCAAATTCTAACCCTGGTTGCTTTGACCTTGGCCGTGTCCCTTACCCAACTGACTCTCCATTTCCCCATCTGTACCAGGAGGACTTCGGATGGTTTCCAAGACCCCTTCTCTCCTGAAACCGTGAAACTCATGACTGACCCAGGGAGGTCTGACCCCTGCCCCCCCATCTCCCCCACCAGCCATCACTGGGGGTTCAGATACACTGACCTTCCTTTGCTTCCTTGAATTTGTCAGGACCTTGGGAACGGCCTTAGGCCCCTCTCACAAGTTGTGTGACCCTGGATGCGTCACCCAAGGGTCTCTGCCCAAACCCTTCCTCTCTTGCCACAAATTCACCTAATTTGCTCCAACTCATCCTTACAGCTCTCAGCTCAATCATCACATCCTGACGACCCCTCTCTCCCTAACATCCTCCTCCACGACTCACTCTCCTGGAGGACTCCCCTGCACCCCTTCTTTATAACACCTCACCCCCTGTACATCTCACGTTTATACGGTTTCTTTATTGGTATCTGTTCCCCCGCCCCAGACTGTGAATTCTATGAAGACAGGAACTGGCTGGGTCTCAGTCACCACCATGTCTGGGTGCATCAGTACAGAATAGATGCTCAAAGAATGAATGGATGGATGACCTCCTCCATTCTTGGTCGGAGGCTGAGCGGCTGACAGGCCTTACCTGCAGAAGATGGGCTGAGGGTGTATTGAAAGCCCCTCACACCCACACCCGGACTTTCCTGTGAGGCTCTCCCAGCGATACTGAGACCTCAGGACAGGCAGATATGAAGTATCGGCTCCATTTTTTCAGATAAGGAAAGCAGCCTCAAAGGCATGCTGGCTGGAGCAAGGTCACATAACAAACACATGACAGGGCTGGGGTAGGATCCCAGGGGTAACGAAGCTGGAAGGGTTTTCCAGCCTCCATTTGACAGAGATGGAAACTGAGGCACCAAAGGGGAAGGGATGGCATCAAGGTTTTCCTAGCCAGGCAATGGCAAGGTGGGGAGAGGAATCTGTGGTTCTTGAACTCAGAGACCTTTCTCCTGCTGGGCTGAGGAGAAGGATCCATGGGCTTGACCCCGGCATGACCAGGAGGCTTTAGATAACTGATAACACCACGCTGTGGCCTCTGGGAGTGGACACCACTGAGGAGAAGCACCCTAAGGGTTTAGGTGTCTGCACAGAACCAGGCTGCCTGGGTTTGAATGCCAGCTCTGCCACTCAACAATCACGTGACCTTGTTTGGGTCACTCTACCTCTCCGTGCCTCAGTTTCCTCATCTGTAAAATGGAGGAGACCTGGGTTTAACATGTAAACAAAACGAAGCACCGAGAGCAGGAAGTGGTCTGGGACGACTGCTAACACGTGTGAACGGCAGAGCTGACCTGGCCAGAAGCAAGAGGAAGTGATTCATTCTCTGTGCACCAGGGAACTGGGGCCAAGAAGTATCAGCCACTTGCTTCTCGCCCCTAGGTTCGCTGGAGAGAATACACAAGAAGGGCTTCAATGATCACAGCAAAGTTTCTTGAGCCCCTTTACAATCCACTGAATCCTCAAAGCCACCCTGGGAAACAGGATCTATCATTATCCCATTTTACAGATGTGAAAACCAAGGCCCAGACCCATCACCTGCTTAAGTCTCACAGTTGGTGATGGGCAGAAACAAGACTCAGAGTTCCAAGGATGAAGGGTCCAGAGGACAAAGGAGGAAGAGAGATGTGTTGGCCAGGGGAGCAGAGAACTGGACCTCGAAAGCTGAGGATACCTGGGCAGTGGCGGCGCTGACAGAAGATGCAGCTAGAGCCCCATCTCCCCTGGGGCAGGACTGTGGGTGAGCCCTGCTTGGGAATCACACCATGTCGAGCCCCCACCCTGGCCAAGCTCTGTAAGGGCAGGGCTAAGCCTCTTATCTCCACCATCAGGGCCCCCAGCCCTGCCCAGACATCGTGAGTGCTTGTTAGGTTAGTGGTGCACCAGATACCCTCTCCACTGAGGCCAAGCCTCTTGACCATCACCAGCCCCATTATCCAGGTGAGGAAACCAAGCTCAGAGTGGGGAAGGGACATGCCCTGGGTCACACAGGTCTGTCTAAAATCTTCACTCTCCTAGGGGACGTGAGCCCAGGGACCACATCTCCCTGCCTCCAGCAGTTAGAGCCTGCGACAGACCCTGGAAGGCAGGTAATCCTGAAAGGGTGGGGAGCATGAAGCATCTCTCCAAGGTCTCAGGAGGTTGGAGAGTAGAGAAGGGCAGCTACTCCATGCCTCCCCAAATCCCCAAAACGTGGAAACGTAAGGACCGTCTTTAGGACTCAAGGAGTCCTAGCTTCCCCTTTTACAGATGGAGAAACCAAGGTCCAGAAAAAAGGATGAGCCACATTCAGGGCCATCAAGCAGCTGAGGAATTGCCCAGAACCCAGCAGAGCAATTCCAAAAGGCCCTGAGGTTGGCACAAAGTGAGAACTAAGGCTGGCAGGCTGAAGAGAGGTGAGGCTGAGGTGTGCTGGGACCAGGCCAGGCAAGAAGCTGGACTCCAGGGCAGAGCAGTGGGAAGGCATTGAATTGGAAAGGTCTGTCCACCACCTGGTTTGGTGCTTAAGAGACCCAGCTGGCGGCTGGGGACTGACGGGCCTGCAGGAGGGCGGGATGGGAACAGGAGCCCCGGAACCCAGCTGACACTGATCCCAGCCCGCTGTTCTCCCTTCCCCTCTAGACCTGCCCGTGGGCCTGCCAACTCGGCCTCACACTCAGTGGACTGAGGGCATCCTAGCAGCGCTTGTCCAAGCCCGAGCTCCTGAGTTCCATCCCAGATCAGCCGCTCTACCACCTTCCCATCTCGGTGAACACAAACTCTGTTCTTCCTGTTGCTCAGGCCAAAATCCCTGGAGTCAGCCCCACCCCGCCATTCTCTCACCCCCTCCACCTGATCCGTCAGCAAATCCCTTTGGCTCCACCTTCACAATATGACCAGAATCTGACCACTTCTCACCACCCTGCTGCTGGCCCTGCTCATCAGCAGGATGAATGTGCCAGCCTCTCCCAGCCCCACGGTACCCCTTCCATCAGGCTGCCAGATCCCTCGGTTCCAACACAAGTCGGATCACGTCCCTTCGCTGCTCCAAAGCGTCCCGTGGAGCCTCACCTTCCCGTGGAGCCTCACCTCTCTCAGAGTGAAGTCTTGACCTTGGCCCTCTCAGCTCTCAGGCTCCAGCCTCCCTGTCCCCGTCTGGCCCTCTCTCCCCAGTCCCTCACCCCCAGTCTCTGCGGCAGCAACTCCGTGTTCCTCTCCTGACCTCCAGGCATTTGCACCTGCTGTGCCCTCTGCCTGCAGTGTCTTTCCCCGATGTCTGCACTGGGGCTCTCTCACCTCCTTCATGTCATCCGAGGTCACTTTTCCAGGAGGCTTCCTGTGACCACCAACTTAAGACGGCAGACCCCTCATCCCATCACACACACACGTACGTCATTTGTCAGCTTTATTTTCTCCATCATTTTCTAACATCTTGTTTAATCAACCTGTTTGTATTGTTTTTTCTTGGCTCCCTTGGTACCCCTCTCACCCCATAGTAGGATTTCTGCTTCCTGAGGGCAAGACTGTTTGGCTCACCAGTACCAAGAACGGCATCTGTGCACAGCTGTTACATTTGATTCACTCTTGCATGGTTCAAACAACTCAGGGTGGGAGGCCACCTTAGCCTCCGAACACAGACAAGGCAACTGAGGTCCAGGGAGGGAAACCATTTGCTGGGGGTCACCAAGCCAGGACACAGTGGGGCTGGGATCTGGACCCTGGCCAAGCCTCCCTCCACCCCACCCCGGCCAGTTCAGGCCGAGTGTGGGCCGGGAGCGGGGCCGCAGAGCTGGCTCTTGGGGAGGCGGCCACAGGGCAGTGGCTCCTGCCAGCCCCCTGCGGTCAGCGCCCTCCCCAAGGGGGCCACAGCAGCCAGCAGCCAAGCAGGGAGAAGGATCCGGGGCGGTGGTGTAAGAGGGGCATTGGGAAAGGCCCCGGTCCATTCTACGGTTGCCCAGTCCTCAGAGCCTGAACGGCCATGGCTGAGAAAGGAAGTCAGCAGGATCCAAAATAGGTCTGTGTTTTGGGAAGTGAAACCGGTGCTGGGGACACTTGGCTAGAGGAAGACCCAGGCCTCCTTGGTTGAGGCTGTCAGGCTGGGGTCGGGGGTCTTCCCCTCCCTCCTCTGCCTGCGGGAGTTGGGTCTTGGGAATGGGTTCAGGCCCCTCTCACAAGCCAGGTGACCCTGGAAGTGTCATTCTCATTTTCTGACCCTCAGTTTTTTCATCTGTAAAATGGGACTAAGGAAAGTACCCACCTCACTGGGGACTGGGAAAGTGCGATGAGATCATGCCCTGAAACCTGAGGCTGTTGCTCAAGAGGTGGTAACAGTCACTACTGGTATTCCAGACCCGTCTCTGGTGCAGCCTCTTCCAGGAAGCCTCCCCAGGTCCTTTGGTCTGGAATAAACCAATAAATGAATCTCTTCTCCCTGGTGTCCCAGCCCCTCCTAACTTCTATTTGCTTCCGTTCACATGTGTCTTTTCCACCAGAGGAGGCCAGGCCCTCATCTGAGTCCTCTCATTGTCTCCCGTGCCCGGGACAGGAGCGATGGGAGATGCCACACAGTGGGGCTGAATGGGGGAACCAAGGGCAGATGCTGATGTGTGCCCTCGAGGCTCTGGTGTCTGTGTCCTGAAAGCCAGCTCCAGCTGGCCTGGAGTGGAGGCAGGAGGTGAGTAGGTGATTTAGGATTCCTCTGAGTCTCAGCGTGCTCATCTTGTAAAATGGGGACAGTTGGAAAAGAGGAGTCATGGTTTCTTTGTCCTAAATCAGAGTGAAACATGGGCCACCCAAGATGCCACCCCAGGCACCTCAGGATGGGCCTGGGACAGGGCTACCCTCGGGGAAAGGAAGACTGTTCAGACCCAGGGGACCCTGCATTCTGCTTACTCCTGCCTCCACCCTACTATCGTGAGAAGCAGGACTTTGAAGCTGAACAACACCCCAGGTATAACTGAGGACTCACCACCTAATGAAATCAGGAGGCTCTAAATAACAATAGAGTCAACAGTCTGTAGAGGCCCTCACATCACCCAGGTTTTACAGATAAAGCCCAGAGAGGTCACGTTACTTGCTCAAGATAACAGCAAATTAGGGCAGAGAAAGTAGGGTGTCCAGCCCTCCTAAGACTCAGTCCTGGGGCTCACTTGGCACCTCTCCACAGACTAAGGCTCAGGACACCCATTCTACAGATGAAGACCTCAGACTTGGAGAGGGGAAGGTCTTTCCCAGGATCACCACCCAGAGGCTTTACTCTTAAAGTTTCTAAAGAGCTCTTGGGGATCCCTTAAAGGCTGGATCTTGAAACCCAGGGACTGAATGTAGAACTGAGGCTCCACCAGGAAGGACCTCAAAGGGTCTGTATGGCCCTGAGTTTCCCATCGGCCCTCTTGTCCTGCCAGGCTCACCTCTGAGTCAGGTATAGTGCACATTTGGGAGTTGCCATTATGCATCCTACCAGGCAGACTCAGAGCAATGAGGCCCACATGACATTTCTTGGGTGCCCCATTCTAAGGGTTTTACTGCATAACTTGCTTGAGTCTCAGAAGAACTCGGTGAGGTCAACTCCACGACTGGCCCCATTTTACACAGAGGAAAACTCATGCACCTCCCAGACTGCTCTCAGCATCTGTAAAGCTGTTCTCTCCCAGTTCCCAGCCCAGGAAGTGGCTCCTGAAGCCCCCAGGGAACCGCGCTGAAAACAGGCATCACTGCTGATCCCCATGCTGCCTCTCCCCGCAACACCCCATCAAGCCAACCTCCTTAGCTGGGCACTGGAGCTGAGCCAAGGAGCTGAAGCTCTCTGGGTCTTATCTGTCAAGCAGGATAACAGCCCAGGCCTGTGAAGGGCATGGCAGAGTCGTGGAGATGGGCCATCTCTGCCCAGCGGGTGACCTGTGGCTGGAGGACCAACCTCTCTGAGCCGCAGCTTCCATATACATGAAGTGGAAATGATAACACGGCCTACTCCTGGGGTCTTAGGGATGATTCAGGGGCTCCTTCCCTCCATCCTCATGAGACATTGTTCCAGCAACTATCCCCTTCGCTTAGAGGTCCCCAGCCTTTTCCTCTCGACCGAATCAACCTGAGCAACGTCGTTTCTCTGAGCCCACACCCCATCCCTGCTGCCTCACCTCTCCCCTGCCCCACATGGGAGCTCCCTGAAGGGAAGTCTGTTGTCACTGTCCCCACTCCTGCCTGGAATCCTCTGCCCTCAGGTTTCCATCCGCCTCCTCCCAGGACACCAAGGACCATGGAGGAGCTAAACCAGCACCTTCACTAGCCCTCGTCCTTCTGGCCCCACACAGCATGGATACACCAACCCTCCCTCCCTGCCTCTTCGATGCCTTCCTTGCTGGCTGTCAGAATTCTCTGGTTTCCTCCGACTTCCCGGCTGCCCCTTCTCAGCCCCTTTTCTGCTTCTTCCTCCATCTTACCCCCAACTCTTAAAGTCGGGGACCCCGGGCTCAGTCCCTGGTTCTCTGGTTCTCTCCATCTGCCTTCCTCCTTGGCCGACTTTCAAGACGGTTTCTCTGTGAGTCCCCTACCCGGACGTGGCCAACCTGGACTCTGCCCTGAGCTCCAAGCTCAGCACCCACCCTGCTCCTCTGCACCACCTCCTGCCTTCCCACTTCACCCTGTTCCAGTCTCCTCTCCCGATACTTGCATGTTGACCTGATTCACCCACAATCTTCGTCATTCCAGTGGAGGGAAACTCCATTCGCCCCATGGTCCAGGCCAACACCCTAGCTGCCATCCTGAGCTTCCTCCCTCTGACTGTCTCTCACATCCCACATGAGATGCATCCGTGAGTCCTGCTGCTCGAACTTCTAAATCCATCTCGGTTTCCAGCACTCCTCAGCCTCCGCAGGTCAGCCCCCATCATCTCGCTCTGGAACCTTCACCACAGCTGCCTCCTGTCCTGCTTCCCACACCCCTGCAGCCTCTGCTCTGTCCTCCACACTGCGGCCAGAGGGACCCCACTCCGGGCAGAGTCAGATGCAGCCTGCAGGGCTGCACCCTCCAGTGGCCCCTCATTCGGAGAAGCCCCAGTCCTTATGAAGTCCCCCAGAGCCCTGCCTGCTCCACACCCCACAGCTCCCTCGGCCCCCCCGCCCCTTGCCAGGTCCACCCCCACCCCAGCTTCTGCCGCAGGGTGCTGGCTGCCTGGAATGTTCCACCAGCAGCATGTGGGCAGAAGGCTCCGCCTGGGATGGCCTTTCTGGTGCCCTCTCCACCATATCAACCTGCCACTGCCACCGCCTCGGCCTGTTCCCCATTTCTTTCTTTCCCCGTGGCACTTACACACATCATGTGTGCTGAGTCGCTTCAGTCGTGTCCCACTCTTTGCGACCCTATGAACTGTAGCCTGCCAGGCTCTTCTGTCCATGGGATTCTCCAGGCAAGAATACTGGAGTGAGTTGCCATGCCCTCCTCCAGGGGATCTTCCTGACCCAGGGATGGAACCCATGCCTCCTGTGGCTCCTGCCCTGCAGGCGGATTCTTTTACCACTGAGCTACTGGGGTAGCTTTACCACGCACCATATGGTTCACTTACTTATCTTGTTTAGCATGGGGCTCTTCCAAGAGGGCGGGAATTTTCTGCCCTGCGTCCTGTGTTCCTGTCGTCTCCCCGCCTAGAACAGGGTCTGGTGGGCGGTGGGGACTCCTGGGGGCGGCGCTGTAGGGATGCTGGGTGAGTGCTCCCCGAGCCTGGAATGCATGTGGCCCCTCCCACCCGCAGCCACGCAGGTCTATCAGGTTCTTGCTCTCCCAGAGCCTTTCCATCTTCCACTACATCCCTGCCTCCCATCCATCCCTGGGCCCACTGAGATCCACTCCCTTCTCCACAATGGACACCAGAAGGATTGTTAAAAGCTTGGATCTAATCATGTCATCTGCTTTCCCGAGCTCTTGGATGGCTGCCCTTGGCCCCAGGGCTAATGACCCAATTCCCTACATGACATAGGAAGGCCCTAAGGGTCAACACAGCCCCCCAGAGCCACCTCCTCCTCCCCTGCTGTGGGAGGTTCCTCCCACGAAGCATCCCCCAGCAGGCTGCCTCCCACCACGGGCCCCTGGTGACTGTGGACATGCTTCCTGAGTGCCTCGGTGCACAGTCCTAGGCCAGAGGCCCCCGCATAGCCCGTAACCCTCCAACCACCCACCGTGCCAGCTGTGCCAGCTTTTACTAAGCACTTACTACATGCAGGGTGCCGAGAACACAGCAGTAGTGAAGATGCGCCTTGTCCTCACCTGCTGGAGACACATTCGAGAGAGGAGGGCAAAAGTGCCCCCTCAGGGCCTCTGCCCCCGACGCCTTCCCCGCAGAGCCCCGAGCTCTGCCTCTGCTTCATCAGAGCCTCCTGCTCTACTGTGACCATCCTGGTAAGCAGCCCCCAGCCCTCTCCTGCGTTCTTTGTCTTAGTGCGACTCGAAGGCTACAATGTGCCCCCTGGGAAAAGTCAGGAGGGGATGTCTGCTCTGTTCTCTGCTCATCCCCAGCACCTAGGACAGTGTCAGCCACAGGGGAGCCGTGTGCTGAGTAAAGGAACGCAGTCTAGGAGGTCCATGAACACGTAAAGCCCAGGACAGGGATATGGGGGTGTGAGATGGCTCTGTTCTGATTGACATTGGTCCAGGAGGCCTCTCCCAGGAGATGGCATTGAGCAGAGAGACTCCAGGCCGTGAATCCTGAGCCTGAGGAAGCAGTAAATTGCAGGGCCCCGAGACAGGCTTTCCTGGTGGCTCAGATGGTAAAGAATCCGCCTGCAATGCGGGAGACCTAGGTTTGATCCTTGGATTGGGAAGAACCTCTGGAGCAGGGCATGGCAATCCACTCCAGTATTCTTGCCTGGAGAATCCCCATGGACACCAGGGAAGCCTGGGATCACGGGGTCACAAAGTCAGACACAACTGAGTGACTAAGCACAGCGCAGAGATAGGGCGTTACAGAGCAGCGGGGGAGGCTGGAGTTGAGGGAACCAGAGGGGAGCTGGGGGGCAGGGGAGGCTTCCAAGCTCTTTTCCAGGAGGGTCCACTGAGGCTGACAGGAAACTAAGTGACTTGTCCGAGGCCACAAAACAAGGAAGGGGCAGAGGTGGGCCTGCTGGTGGGATCTGGGGTCAGAGACTCAGGCCCCCCCCTCCCCAGTGGGGGCCCCTCCCTGTGGCTCTCTGGGGCTCACCCAGGCTCTGCTCAGTAATAACTAAGTGGGGCCCCACTGGCTCAGCAGCCTCCAGGTATTGGTTCCACCCAGCAGCCTCTGGGGCAAAACCCGGGGCGTGAGCGAGCAAGGGGCCTGCTGGGGAGGAGCTGTTGTCCCCTGCCCCACCCCGCCCCACTGCCGAGCCTTCGCCACTCAGGGGAGGCTCAATTTGCTGGAGTCGAAGCTGACTGGCTAGGGCAGGGGACATCACAGCCAAGCGCACAGAGACTGCACGAAAGTCAGGCCAGGTGGCCCCCACCCAGAACCTTCCCGGTGCAGGTGGATCTGAGACGAGCCATGGACTGCCTGCACCTGGGACTCGAACCTATTCCCTCTCCTCACCCCTGGGCTCCTGCCCTATGGCCGCTGGGCTTCCCCGCTGCTCCCGAGCTGTGGCGGCCATGCTTCTGCCCCTGTCCTTCCCTCTGCCAGGGACTCTCCTCACCCAGTGCTGCCTGGCTGGTTCCTGCTCAGCCTCAGCTCAAACATCCCCTTCTCGGAGGCCTTCCCTGACCACCTGTCCAAAGCAGGTCAGCCCCCACCCCCTCTTACTCTCCATCAGAGGGCATCCTGAGGTCTCTCATGACACAACAAAAAATGACAGTCATCCTATGTGTTGTTTATTGTCAATGTCCCCATTCCCAGCCTGGGATGTGATCTTTTCTCAGGAGTCTCCTTAGGGCCTACCCCAGGGCCTGGCGCACATTAGATGAGTGATAAACATTTGTGGAATGAGGGCATGAGAGCTTACCCTCCTCGTTGTACAGAGGCAGTAATTGAGGCTCAGAGAAGGTGAGTCACTTGCCCAAGGTCACACAGCAAACCAGAAGCAGATCCAAAACAAGGGCCCACCTCAGCTCTCCTGACCCTGTGTCCAGTGCTCTTCCACCTGCATCGTAACTGGTGCTGAGGGCTCAGCCAGGTCTACTCCAGTCTCCCTTATAGGACCTCTACCCTCACCACTGTCTCTTAGCTCTGGGAAGAAGGAAGCAGTGGGTAGAAAATCCAGAAGACAGCGAACAAGGGAGACTGAGTGTCAGACAGACGGGTCCTCAGGAGTCACCTCGTCCCACCTGACCGGGCCCAGCAATGTTGGGCACCTGGCCTGGGGCTTTGGGGCCCCAGTCCAGTCTTGCCCTTGCTTTCTGAGCTGGAAGGGGTTAAATTTTGTGCTTGGCTCCTGGCTCGCTGTGGACCGTGGCTGGGACAGAACATCTGTCTGTTGCTATGGTTGCCGTACACTTGAAGGGGATGGCTGGATAATTATGGCAAATGCTGCTGAGCAAGTGAGCGGGTGCCCAGAAGCAGCTCAGGACCCCTGCCCGCCCAGTGCAGTGGAGGGCGCAAGCCCCTTGCCTGGCCTGTTCACTGTAGGCCCTGTCTGCAGCCTTTGGCTCCCGAGCCAGGTGGAGGGGGGTCAGCCAGAGCCATCTTGACCTTTGCACAATGAATGGGCCTGGCCACAGGGCTCCTGGGAAGCCGGGAGCAGAACACACACTGGCAGCCTTGGCACTGGAGCCTGAGGGCAGTGGGCTGGCTGGAACAGGGGGTGGGCTCTGATCGTGTCCCAGTGCCTCTGTGTCCTCCCCCCAGGGGAGATGGCCTGTCATCTGTCCCTTTTCTGTAGGTCCCATGGAGCCCAGGAGGTGGCAGGCAGGGACTGGCTGCCTCGGCCCAGGCCTCTCTGCTCTGCCCACTCTCTGGGCAACACAGGTGGCCCCCCAGCCCCCTGAGCCTCAGGGCCCTCATCTGCTCGTGGTGGCAGAGCTGAAGGACTAGGACTGGGGCAGGGCAAAGGTGGCTGCCCCACTCTGGCTCACCAGGCCACTTGTGAACCTCACTCAAGCGGCCATGGATATGAATTCTAACCTGTGAAGTGAGGCCCCCTGGAAGGGCTGGAGGCGGCTCAGCGCTGCGGCCAATCACAGGGTTTGTCTTTGGATCCAACCACTGCCCACTGAGCTGTGGGCACTGGGGAGGGTCTTTCCCCACCCCACCCTCCCCTCTCAGTTTCCAGAAAGCTCTGTGCAGACTCCCAAGCAGACCCACAGGCAGACCTTAAGGCCTGAGACTCCCTCTGGCATGGCAGGCAGAAGGCAGGAGATGAGGGCTGGCACCCCCTGCCCAGGGCCACCCTTACAGGTTCCTGGTTCTCCCCACACCACAGCCCCCTCCTCTGGCAACTTCTCTTCTGTGCCCCCATCTGCTTCCCTCACATAAGAATTGCAATAATAATAACTGATATCATGCAGGTACCGAGCACCGCATGTGTCAGCTTATTTACTTCTCTCAACAATCTATGGTTAAGATGTTTCTAATGCTGTTTTCAGATGAGGAATATCAAGGCACAGAGCAGTAAGGAGATCATCCCAAATTCCCCTGGTAGGTAGCATAACCCCGAAGCTCGAGCAGAGCCCACTCCCAGGGACTTCCCTGGTGGTCCAGTGGTTAAGTCTTCACCTTCCGTTGCAGGGGGTACACGTTTGATCCCTGGTTGAGGGGACTAAGATCCCACAGGCCACATAATTCGGCCAAACAAACAAAAAACTGGGGCCACTCTGGGCACCGATTCCCCTTCTGTCTCCCTTCCCTCTGAGGATGACCTCTTTGGTGTCAGAGGAGGAGGGTCTAGCTCTTTGCCATCAGTCCTGAGCACACAGGAGGAGCAGACATGCAGTTAACTTTCTGCTCAATTCATCAAGTGCGCACCACACTTTACGGGCCAGGCCCTGGCCTGGATGGAGCAATGATCTGCAGATCTGGAGGTCTCTGAAGACAACTGACCCCAGTGCACACAGGTGGATTCAAATGAAGGCTTGGAGTCACTCTGGCAGTCTGGATGCTGCCACTGGCTTTCTCCGTTACAGAAGTTCACAGAAACTAGGTGCCCTGCCCAAGGAACACACCCAAGTGAGGCAGCCCCTGGGACCCAGAATGTTGCACCCCAGGGAGCTGTCAGGGTGGGGTGGCCTTGGTCTTGGAGTGCTTACAGTAGAGCTACCAGCAGGTCCTGGTTTGCATCCCCCAGACCCAGGCAACCTGGACAGGTGGTGACCCTAGCCCGGGACCTCCACAGACCCCAGCTCAGGTGCCGCAGGCCCAAGATTCAGAGTCAGGCTGCCTGGTCTGAGCTCCAAGCTCCCTCTCTTCCTGAGGGTGTGATCCTGGAAAGGGGGAGGGCCCTTTTGGGCGGGGTCCTCCCTGCCCTGCTCTGACCTGTGGGCCCCGCCCCAGGCTACTTTAACAGGTTAGAGTCTCTAATTCTGTCTTGGGAGACACCAGGCCTGCCTAGTTCCTGTTCCTCAGGGCACACAGGCTGAGTAGGGAGGCCCAAGCCAGCCTTAAAGAGACAGGCACAGGCCACAGTCAAGCTCCTATTTAACAGGCAACTCCTGCGAGGCATGAATCAGCAGCCTTCTGGGCAACACCAGAAGCACTTTCCCAGCCAGGCCCCTCTTGCAGCCATAGGGGTGGGGCGGGGAAGGGGATGGCAAGGAGGTCTGCTAGGAGGGGCTTGTGGGCCCAGAAGGCTGCTCCCCTCCCAGCTGCAGGGCCTCCTTGGAGTCTGACAGGCCCCAGCCAGGGCTTCCAGGAGACCTGCAAAGAGGGCCTGCAGTGAGAGGCATGGGGGCCAGGCAGGGGAGACCCTGGTACCAAATCTGGCTCTCCTGCTTCCTGGCCTTGTAAACTTGCGTGGGCACCTGAGCTTCTCCAGGCCTCAGTATCCCTAAGCAATGGCATCTGACGTCTGTGACCTCTCTGGCCTCATCCAGTTTTCCTGAGATTCTCAAACTGAAACCAAACTTCCAGATTTCCAATGACACCAGCTGAATCCTGCCTGGCCTTCGTGTCCCTAGGTCACAACATTCAGCCTGATACACAGTGCTGAGAACAGAGAATAAAAAGATGGCTGGCTGGCTGGATGATAGGAGATTGGTTGGGAGGATGGATCTATGGATGAATGGATGGATGGATGGTTGGAGAGAGAAAGACCTCGAGCCAGGGGACTCCTCAGTGCCCAGTGAGGGGACTGCCTGGCTCTGCTTGGGTAAGGGACGACCAGTGGGTGAAAGAGTCCTGGATTCCTCCCAGCTCTTAGCCTCACATCCACAGCCCCGTCAGGGCCACGATTTAACCTCCAATTTCCTCTCCATTCCGGTACCTTCTGGCTGAGGCCCCTGCCCTCTTAAGCCCGGACGACCGTAGCACCATTCTCACTGGACACCCTCACCCCGCTTCAGACTCTTTTCTAAGAGCTGGAAGAGTGAGAGTGGAGATTAGCCCCGACTTCCTCCGGCCTCGACTCTCTGCCCCACTCCCGCCCTCCTTACCCTGGCCCACAGGCCTCACATAACTGCACCCCCAGTTACGACTGGGCCTCATCTCCTGCCACTCACAGCCCCACCCCATCCCATCTCTCTGTGCTCCTTCGCACTGACTGGTCTCCTCAGGTGCGCCCTGCTTGTGCCTGCCTCGTAGGCTGGGAACAACCACCCCCACATCTCATAACCAGTACACTCACCTGTACCCATTTACCTTCCCTCCCCTTCAGATCTCAGTTCAGTGGTCACTTCCTCCAGGAAGGCCCCCTTGACTCCCAGCTTGTACCAGCCACTCCCAGACCTTTTTTTTCTAGCTCTTCTTGCCACTGACTAATAGCATCTATTTTCCTAGCAATGTGGACCTGCATGAGTCCTTCCCCACTGGGTCCCCTGCACCCAGGACAGGGCCTGGCACATAGTCAGGACTCACCAAGTATTTATTGAATGAATGAATGAACAAATGAACAGATGGAAGGATGGATGGACGGAAAGGAAATGGACAGACAGAAGGAAGCAGAGTAGAGGGTAAAGGTTAAGGTGATGGCTGTTTAGACTGGGTGGTTGGGGATCTGAAGTCTCGGTAAAAGGTGACCTTTGGGAAGAGTCACGGAGATGGTGGGGGGCAGGTGGGGGGCATCTAGGCAGAGGAAAGAGCACTGCAAAGGCCCCCAGGAGGCCAGCATGCATGTCCCAAGGACACGGGAGAGAGTGGAGTCAGAGAAGCCAGAGGGCGTCTGGCAGGCCTGTGAACCCTGGAGCTTGTCCAAAGGGAGGCGGCAGTGGCGGAGCGGGGTGGCGCAGGGAACCTTTTGAGGACTCTGAACAAAAGAGCAGTAGCTGCGTCCCTTTCTCCCCCAGGGGTGGAATATTCACTCAGCGAGGGCAGGCTCTGCTCTATCCCGTTGATTCACAGTAGTAAGTACGGTTTCAGAGAGGTATCTGAGTGGTCCTTGCACAGGGATCTGAGGGGACGTCTGCCATCCTCTCTCTGGTGTGTCTAGTGGGAGGGCCCTCTCGTGGCTTCCAGATCACTTGGAGTAAAAGCGCTAGTCTTCGGGCCCCTCAACAGGTCTTCCCCAGGCGCCCCAAGCACTGCAGGATGGTGGCCGCAGCCAACCTGGGCTCCACCTGCTATATACCAGTAGCATCCCACCCCTCAGCTGTGACAGACAGAGCTCTGGGGACACTGCCAAATGTCTGTCTCTGGGGACAAAATCTTCCCTGGCAGCGAGGGGCGGGGGGAATAAAAACCACTGCCCTACCAGATCTGTGCTGTCCCCTCATCCCACCTCTGTCCTGGACCTCCTGCTGAAAATAGCCCCCACCGCCACTGCCCAGTCTGCCCCAGCTTAATTTCTACCATACATCTTTCCAGCATCTGACATCTCTTTGTGTGTTTAGCTGGTCTGATTCCCCACTTGCCATGAATTCCATGAGGGTGGGCGCCAGCTTGGATCCCCAGTGCCCAGCACAGGGGATGTGTGTGTGGTGAGTGGATGCCTGATTTTGGGTCATCACTCCCTGTTTTATGGATGAGAAAACTGGATCAGGAGAGGAAGAAAACTAGATCAGAGAGGTTTGGTGACTTACCCAAGGTCACCCAGCTGAGTCTATGACACCAGCAAGACTAGAACCAGGGCCTCTGACTCTAAATCTGGGTTCCTATAGGGACTTCCCTGGTGGTCCAGTGGCTAAGACTCTGCTCTCCCAATGCAGGGGGCCCGGGTTCCATCCCTGGTCAAGGAACTAGATCCTACTGAAAGATCCCACATGCCACAACTAGGATCCAGTGCGACCAAATAAATAAATAAAAATAAATATTTAAAAATAAATCAATCCATCTGGGTTCAGTTAACTCCATCTGTGCCCTCAACAGCCAAGGCCTGGGATGGGGTGGGCAATGCAGAGTAGCCAGAGTCCAGGAAACAGGATTCCACTGGGGCCCAAACCAACGACCACCTGAATGTGAAGCAGATACGTGCTGGTCACAGTGTGGGGCTGAAGGAGAGGGGGTATCCCTGGGGGATGTGAGCAAAAATCTCCCAATGATTAACCCATCCTAATGAACAAGGTTTTATTGAATTTTTAAAAGACTCGGGCTGGGCATTTCAAAAAACATGGTTGCAGTGTCTCCCCAGGAAATGTGCTTCGATATCAGGCAAGCAAGCAGACGCTCTTTAAGATGAAAGTTCAGTGAATTTACCCAGTAAACCTTCCAGCTGGGGTCAAGGGAGGTGGTGCTCAGGAGAAAGGGGTATGATTTCCTGAAGAAGAGAATACGCTTTTCATAAATTACTAGGAGGAAAATTGTATGTGTCGGAATAAACTCTGTCAAGAAATATAGCAGGGCTGCCGGATAGTTAATAATTCAGAGCTGTTCCCCAGCACGACGTGGGATTTAAAAAATATTTCCTTGGGATTGTTGTTTAAAAACACTGTTAATGGTGGGGCACCTTCTCATCACATCAGATGGCAGGAATGCCAGCCATGGGTGGGCTTCTGCTGGAAGGCAAAGGGCAGCGACACAGTGACCCACTGTGGTGTGTGAGTGAAGGACCAGAAAAGGACCACAGGCACGCGTGCCATTCTCCTCGCAGTCCCCAGGATGGCAGGTGAGGACTGTGGGACTCAGGGAGGGCAGGAGCACAGCTCCAGACCACACAGCTAGGAAACGGAGGCCGGGTTGGGATGAGAAACCAGGTTGCGGAGGTTGAATTGCAACAACCTCACCCTGACTTTGAGCCATCGATTCCCCTCCTCTGTGTTTCAGTTTCCTCATCTGTAAACAGGAGATCTGTTTATTTGCTTCAGCAACAAGTATTTATGGGGTAGTTGTTAAAATCTAGGTATTGGGATGGAGTGTGAGCAAGACAGATCCAGTGCTCGCTTCCATGGGGCTCAGTCTGATGGAAGAGTCAGGCGATGAACAAATATAGCCCATCACAAATGGTAATCAATATTCTCAAGAAAAATAAAGGCGAGTAAAGGGGCAGGCTGGGTGGGAGGGTGGATACTTGAGTTCAGATCAGATGATAGTTGGAGAGAGACCTGAAAAAGAGGGAACTGAGAGGATTTCTGTAAGAACAAGACAGAGAGTGCAAAGCAAGCAAAGTGCAAGCAAGTGCAAAGGCCCTGGGGTGGGGGGCTTTGGGGCTGAACTAGAGGAGCAGAGAGAGGGCCTTTGCAGCTGGAGTGGAGGGAGTCAGTTGAAGAGAGGAGGGAGGTGAGGTCAGAGATGTCAGCCCAGATCACAGAGGACCCCACAGAAATTTGGGTGTCATTCTGAGAATTCTGGGGGCCCACCAGAGGGCTGGTTTGCAGGAGAAGGACCAGTTATAGTGTATGTTTTAAAATGAGCCGCTGGGGAATTCTCTCCAGTGGTCCAGTGGTTAGGATTCTGAGCTTATACTGCAGGAGGCACAGGGTTGATCGTTGATCAGGGATCTAAGATCTAAGATCTCTCATGTCTCGATGTAGCCAAAAATCAGTCAATAAATAAAAATTAAAAAATAAAACGGCCCCTCAAAATTCTTTATTGCCAAGTGAAAAAAGCACGGGACAGAACCACATGCTTGCATGCTACTGTCTGCTTTAAAAAAAAAAAAAGGAGATAAAGGTATGCACTGATTTGTATATGCATAAAATTATCTCTGGCATGATAGATGAAAATAGGAGGAAACAGTGTTTGCCTCTGGGGAGTTCTGCTGGGCTGGGAATGGGTGGGAGGGATATTTTCTTTATTCTCTCTTGCACCTTTTGAATGTTGAGTCATGCAAATTTGTTACCTATTCAAAAAATAAATAAATACATTTTTGGAAGCAAAAGGAAGAAAGGGGGAAAAAAGGCCTCTCTGGCTACCGTGTAGATAATGGATTATAGATGTGCCAGGGTGGCAGCAAGGAGGGAGATGAGGGGGAATGCTAGGGCCCCTTGGTCGGTATATTCAGCACCACTTTACAGGTGAGGACTGTGGGACTCAGAGAGGGCAAGTGCCGAACTCCAAACCACACAGCTTGGACGTGGAGGATGGGCTTGGCGGGGAAGGCAGGTCTGTTAGGTTCTTCCATTTTCCATTTTCTGCTCTGTGTCCTTGGATCCTGGAGGTGTCCTCCGCCAGGCCCCAGTGTGAGAGGTTTGGTTCCCAGGCCCTGTACCAACAGCAGATCTTGCCCTCAGGAAGGGATCATAAATATTTGCTGAGTGATGAATTTGTTCACCCATTCATTCATTCAGTGGTGGTATTGGGTGCCTTCTCTGGGCCAGGCCCCAGGATTCAACCATGAACCAGACAAAGCTCCCACCTTCCTGGAGCTCACATTCCCAGGGTGGGGTCAGGGGAGGATGTGGGGCTGCAGACAATTAGATGTGACCTGAAATATGTCTAATAACAGCACCAGGAGGAAAAAGCAAAGCAGAGAGGTAACAAGCGAGAGGGGAGGTGCCTTTAGATGATCAGCAAGGGCTGGTCTGAGGAGGGGGTATTGGAGCAGAGGCTTTGAGGAAGTGCAGGAGTTTGCCCTGTGGGGCTCCGAGGGAAGAGCATGGCAGGCAGAGGGAACAGTAAGTGCACAGGGTGGAGCCGAGTGCTGGAGGGGGAGGCAGCCAGGCAGAAAACCCCAGAGTGGGGAGGCCAGAAGGGACCGTCCCATCCTTTGAGCCTCCTGGGGTGTGCTGAAGAGGGTCTGGCCATTTGGACAGAAGCTGATGTCCTTTCCCAGGCCTCAGCTGTCTGCTTTGTCATAGGGGGACAGGGTCACGGATGGAGGAGAGCTCCCCAAGGCTGGCCACACTCTACGCGCGAATATCAGCGGTGCCTGATAGAGACTGACCTGGGCCTGGAGGCCCCCGCCATCGCCCGTCCCATTGCAGTCCGGGCTCTGGCTCTGGAGACCGGCCCCTTGTGCTTCCACCATCTGTGCATCACGGCTGGCCAGGCGTGCGCGACTCTGGGGTGCCCATCTGGACACCAAGCTGACAGCACATCCGGCTCCAGCGATCAGTCACAGATTCATCAGGCTTCCAGGGATCCGGTTTTGTTTTTCGGCCTACCTCCTCTCCTGGTTGAGCTGATAGGGAAAGCAGGGGCAGACAGAGCTCATACTGCCTGTCTCCTCCTCCGTGCAGGAGCCGTGTGGGCCTTGACCGCCACCCACGACCCACCCCCCGCCTCCCCACCATATACAGCTGTATAAACTGAGGCTCAGAGAATATGGCAGCCAAGTGTTAAAAAACCAAGCTAGGGTTTAAACCATCACTTCCTACCAAATCCCAGTTCCTGCTGCCAGCAAGCGGGATGGGGTGGGGGTCGGGGATGGCAGCGCAACATCTTCATTCCCAGGTTCAAGGGAAGGCCACGGCTCCTCCATAATGGTGAGAAGGTGAGCTGGCCAGTGGGCTGTGTGAACACAGCTCCCTCCTCTCCGCAGGGCAGCCATACCCCGGGCGCATGTGAGGCAGCACCTGCAGTTTGAGTCACCACCCGCCTGGCCCGCCAGCTACAATACCGCAGGGCAGTGGGCAGGCAGGCTGCAGGCCTCTGTCTGCTGGCCTGGCCTGGGGAAACCCAGAAACAGAGGTCAGGAATGCTGCTGCCAGGCTTCCAGAAGCTTCTCCAATTTCAGCAGCCCTCTTGCCTGGAAAATCCCATGGACGGAGGAGCCTGGTAGGCTGCAGTCCATGGGGTCGCTAAGAGTGGAACACGACTGAGCGACTTCACTTTCACTTATCCCTTTCATGCATTGGAGAAGGAAATGGCAACCCACTCCAGTGTTCTTGCCTGGAGAATCCTAGGGACAGAGGAGCCTGGTGGGCTGCCGTCTCTGGGGTCGCACAGAGTCGGACACGACTGAGGCGACTTAGCAGCAGCAGCAGCAGCAGCTACTTCTGGAACGGATCCCAAATTCTTGTTGGACCCCCAATGACCCCAGTGGACCCCTGGCAGCCTGACCCCGGCCCAGATCCTCTCACAAGTGCCAGCTCCCACATGCACACACATTATCACCAAGGATGATGCTTTCTGTGCCCTTGGCTTGTGAGGGGCTTTGGAGATTTCAGGGAAAACTCACAGAGGTGCTGCCATCCTGAAATCCACCATCAGCCAGCATCATTTTGGGTTAAGAATTGTTTTTTTCCCAATTTTTACCTTAAAAAATTTTTTGCCTACAGGGACTTTCCTGGTGGTCCAATGGTTAAGACTTCACCCTCCAATGCAGAAAATGGTCCACATCAAAAATCTTAAAAAAAAAAAAAAAGAAAGAAAGAAAATGCCTATAATCTCATGAGGGAGACAATGATAAGTCTTTAACAAATCAGTGAAATAGGGAATTCCGTGACGGTCCAGTGGTTAAGATTCTGTGCTTTCATTGCCAAGGGCCCAGATTCGAACCCTGGTTGGGGAACGAAGATCCCACATGTTGTGTGGCGTGGTCAAGAAAAATTAAAAATAAAACCAGCTTGCAAGGAGGAAAGAGCAGCGAATTTCTGTTAGACTCATCGTACTTGAACTCAAACTGTGATCCACGCCTTCACACCAGAGGCCTCTCTCTGCTCCTCCGGCCTCGTATCCTTCTCTGGGTCCCCCTCAAAGGCACCGCTTCCTCTCCTTCCCCAGGCACTCCCGTGGAGTCAGTCCCTCCTCATCCCTCTCGAGGACTGTTGCAGTAGCCTTGCCTCTGATCACAGCCCCTCTGTCTACCCTCCACAGAGGCCATGGAAACTTCTGTCTCAAACGCAGCTCTGACCCACCCCTCTCCCACTCAGAACCCTACTACAGTTTTCCAGAAACCCCAGGAGTAGGTCCTGACACCTTAGCTTGGACTTCAGGGGCTTTTGTGGCCCAAGTCGCACTGCTGTCTGATTCCACCTCTGGGTATTTGAGAGTATGAGCTCTGCGGTTGCTGTGTGACCTCGGGCAAGTGACTTATTTTATCTGAATCTCAATTCCTCATTCATAAAAATGAAATAGGCCCTTGCTGCAAAGAGAGCAGAGTTTAAGTTGTGTGATTTCAATGAGCTCATGCCTGCAGCACTGAGCTGGGCATACAGTCAGAGCTCAATAAAGGGAGCTATCTTTATTTATCCACTGGCCCTAAGAAACAAACAAACAAAAGATAATTCCCCACCATTGCGTGCTGTTTCCTGTCTCTGAGACTTTGCTATGTCCTCAGCTTTGACAGCCTGGTGAACTCCTATTGATCCTTCAATGCCCCTCTCAGGCAGTGCCCTGACCTGTATCAGCTCTCTTTCCTCAGAACACTCCCCCGTACGGGACAAACGGCTAGTATGGAATTTTTCTATTTACTTGATCCTCCACTATATGACTGTGGGTTCCCAAGGCAGCAGCTGACAAATGACTGAACCCAAACAGCCAGGGAAGGCTAGAGTGATGGGGGAGGGGTTTCGAGAGAGGAAGGAGGGAAAGGTGGGGGGCAGGGCTCTGTTGGCCGAAACTTCCATTCTTTCAATCATTCATTCATTCATCCAACAAATGTCTTTGCCCTCCTTTTCTACCTAAAGTCATTTGCTAACTTTCCACAGCCTTTAGAATCACAGCCCAAACTCCCCTCCATGGCCCACAAAGCCCTGAGATCCAACCCCAGACCACCTCAGTCTCCCTGTCCCTCTGTGCTGGTTCCTCAGGCAAAGCCACATTCTAGAATGTCCTTCTCCTGACCTTTCCAGGCCAGCCCTCTGGAGAGGCCTTCCCCAAACACTTCTGTGTAAATGGAGGCTCAGTCCGTCTGGCACCGGCTCCTTCTCAGCCCAGGTCTGTCTCCTTCCTCACCCTCACAGCCCACACCCCAGACACACTTGTGGGATTAAACAATTAACACCGCCTCCTTGTTAGGCTGTGAACTCCCCACATCCCAGCTCATGATCCTGACTGGTGCCTTCCAGAGAGGCCACGCCTTTGGAGAGCTGCCTGGGGAGCCTGGGGAGGCTGGAGCCAAAGGGGGCCTTGGTAGCACGTAAGTCCGCCTTCTCATGTTATAACAACAATAATAAAAATAATCATATTTCCAACAATAACAACAGCTAACACTGCCCACAGGGCTAGGCTCTATTCTCTTCTACTCACTGTTTCCTATAATCTGAACAACAGCCCACCAGGGGCGTTTCCAGTATATCCCCATTTTACAGAGGAGAAAACCAAGGCTGAAAGAGGGGGACTCACATCCCCAACTCTGGCCACAGGGCCTCTACTTACTCTTAGCTAACCCCTGGGCCACACTTCCAGATGACAGGGGGACAGGGAACAGCCACAGTGACCACTGCAGAAATGACAGGGCAATGATAAGACTGAAGTGGGTTGAAGCGACACCTTTTTAGTTGTGTGACCTTACCAAGGTCACAATCTCTCTGGCCTCAGTTTCCTCATCTGTAAAATGGAAATAAGCACAGTCCCCTTCATAAGATGACCGTTCACAGAAGGGAGGCCCCCAGGGGAATGGGTGCTGTGAAGGCAGAATTCTGGGAGTCCCCAAACACTGCTCCAGGCCCGGGGCCTCTCCCACAGCCAACTCCCCACAAAGCCAGTCTTGCTCCCCACCTGGCTCCACCAGGACCTGGGCAGGGCAGATGGGTGAGTGGGTCATAAACACCCTTCCTGAGAAGGCCCAGAGATGCCATTGTGGGTGGTGAGACCTAGTGATCTTGGGGTGTGCCATGGGCACCCAGGTGGCAACACCAGTCCCGAGTTGAGCCCTGAGCCGCAGGGACCCTGAGCACCCCTAGCCCTCCTGCCACCTGCTCCCCCTCGCCCCACGGGCCAGGCAGCAGGAATGGGTGTCTGCTAGGGCCTCCCCTGGGCCATGCCAGCCTCCTAATGCCCAGACAAAGCCCCTTTCCCTCTGGCCTCTTAGGAGGGGACGGCCGAGTTGGGGAGCTGACAAAAGGAGCCGGTGGGGCTGCACCCGGGGCTTGTGCCACCCCTCCCCGACCTGCCCAGAGCGCCCGCACCCCCTCCTGCCACTTGGCCTCTCGGCTGGGGCGCCCGGCACCGTTGCTATGGCGGCGGCTCTGGGGAAGCTGCAGCTGGGTAATTATTGCGAACATCCATCCTGCCTCCTGCCTGCCCTGGAGAGCGGGGTAGCGAACAGCCAGGGCCAGGGCAGCCCTTCCTCGCCTGCCGCCGGGTGGCCGCACCCTGGCCTGGCATGGTGCCCACCTGAGGTGCAGGGCGGAGGAGAACCATTCAGGCAGCTCGGGCAGCGGGCAAGCGGCTCCTACGGGCCCCCCAACCCCACTTCCACCCTCCCCCCCCACCACGGCTCACTCTTGGAGCTGACCAGCCAGGCCAGAACTTATTTTTTCTAGTTATCAACATACATACACACACACAACACCCCGCCAGAGCAGCTCCTTTGTTCAGAGTCTTCCCTCAGCCCTTGTGGGACAGTGGGGGCCTGGTCTGGGCTTGGGCCTGCCACACGGGGACTGTCGCCCGGGACAAGGAGGTCCCCCTGGGGCCCTTCTGTGGGCCCCACTACCTCCTCAGCCCCAGGAGCTCATTCTGGCCCCAGTGTCTAAATATAGCTCAGCCTGGCTGAGCTCGAGGTCACACATGCTCCCAACTGGCTGGGGTGGCCGCACTGGGGCCGGTGAGTAGCTTCCACTTGTCCGGGTATCTGACAAGCATTCTCAGGGGCCTTCACTGGGCACCACGTAGGGTCCAGAGCCGAAGCCATGAAGCAGGCCTACCCCCACCTTCTGGGGCTCAGGATCCTCTTCGAGAGACGCACAAGGCGCTCACTCCATGGGGCAACATGGGAAGGGGTAGGTGATGTTGGTGAGGAGATCGCTGGCCTGAGGGGAGAAGCGGGCCCAGCAGAGGGGAGAGGGAGCAGGCCCGGGACAGCCTCCTGTGGGTAGGAGTGTGGGCTGCACCCCTGCCCCCTGCCAGACATGGGGCCAGGAGCAGTGGGATGCTGCGGGCTAGGGGTCAGCAGGCCACAGGCCACAGGGACACCCTTTCCCCTCCTTTGGCCCCTGTCACTCCTTGGGGCTCTGCACAGGCCTTGGCTGAGGGCATCTGAAAGGCATTCAGCCAAGATCCCTGCTAGGGTCCTTGTTTTCCAAAGATCCCTGGGGGCCAAGGTGGAAACGGCAGGGGCATGAGGGAGGGAGGAGAAGCTGGCAGGGGCAAGGGCCATGGGTGAGGCAAGGCTCCCTGGGATAATGGGTTAGAGGGGAAAGGGAAGAAGTGATAGAATGCGGGGCTGAGAGGGAGGGAAGGCGTGGCCTGCCCTTCCGGCTGCCTCGGCCCACCCCCCAGACCCTGGTCATTCAGGTGCTCACCAGGGCTCTGCATGAGATGAACGTGCAGAAATAAAAGGGAAAATGTTTGCTGACAGAGATCCCAGCTCTGACATGCCCCCAGACATCAGAGCTCCGGGGAGAAGGCCGTTTGTTCTTCCATCGCTGATGGAAGGAGAGCAGCCCAGGTTTCCTCAGAGCCTTCGGGGTGAGAACCATCCGGTCCTGATGGCTTCTGGACCTCACACTTACTGTCACATGAGGCATCAATAAATATTGTCAATAAATCTTCCCAATGGATCAAACTTTTTCATATGGGAAGTTCTTTCCCATCCAGCCTCTTACACAATCTTCTAACAATCCTGGTGCTTGGCTGCAATGAGGAACAGCATCGTACACACAAGGAGACTGAAACTCAGAGAAATAGCAGGGAAAGGGAGAGGGGGTCACGACGTCAGGCACCTGTTAGGTGGTGGGAACCTAGCACACGTCAATCGGCAACTAGAAGGTGCTGGGAGCAGAACCTGAACTCACAGCTGATGCCCTGGTCCAGAGGTCCCCTCAGTCGCCTCCTGAGACAGGCTGGCAGGAGTCAGAGGCCAGGCCAGGCTCCAGCAGCACATTTCCTGAGACTAGCAGTCAAAAAGCAGGCGTCCAAGACAGGCAGAAACGCCCTTAGAAATCATTCAATCTGAATATGGCCATGTCTGGGCTTCCCCGGTGGCTCAGATGGTAAAGAATCTGCCTGCAATGTGGGAGACTTGGGTTTGACCCCTGGGTTAGGAAGATCCCGTGGAGAAGGGCATGGCAACCCACTCCAGTATTCTTGCCTGGAGAATCCCCATGGACTGAGGAGCCTGGTGGGCTGCAGTTCATGGTGTCACAAAGAGTTGGACGTGACTGAGTGACTAAGCACAGCACATAGGACCATGTCTATCTTACAGATGGAGAAACTGAGGTTCTGCCAGGCCCAGACTCAAAGAACCTGCTCTTTTCCAGATCTTGGAGTAGCCCATTATCCCCAGAGTCCTCTTGGGTCCAGTTGTCCACGTGACACGTGGGGTTTTCACTTGGAACATGGGAGAAAGAACTCCAGATATGGCTTCAGGAAAGAGGGTCCCGGGCCAGCCCTGCAGCTCATGTCAGCCCTGGGGACTCATGGGTCACTGGGTCAAAATGACTTGGAGCAGGAAGGCTGAGGAGGGGCCAGCCCCAGTCATCTGCAGGAATCTCAACAGTGCAAGTGACAGTGACGGCACATGTCTTCCGGTGCCACGAGTGAGAAAATGAAAGTAGGGCCCTTGAAAGGGCACCTGGCACGCGATGAGGCTACAGGATGCGCTTGCCACAATTGTTATTATTATCCCTGCCCCTCCTCACCAGGTCTCTGCCCTGGCTTTTCTCACTTCATCCTCAGTGTGACTCTAAAGGGAGGCACCAGTGTTATCTGCATTTTAGAGACTCGAAATGGAGGCTCAAAGATATCCATCCACGCATCCATCCCTCCATCCCTCCACCCATTAGCCATCCATCCATCCCGGCCAATCCGTTCCTCCTGTAGCGGAGACCCAGGGCTAGGTACAGGCACACAGGGGTGAGTCAGAGGCTTTGACCCTGCCCTCATGAGGCTTCCAGTCTAGACAATTTTCTAATCTGTAAAATGGACATTATGGTGTCTATCTCCTGGAGCTGTTGGGAGAGTGAGTTCTCACGTATGGAAGGCCAGAGCATGGGCATCAGTATTAGTAAGGCAGGTGTCATTGGCTACAGGTGAAAACGAGGGTGGTAATGAACTGCCAGCCAATCCCTAGCCTCCATGGCCCACAGGGCAGGCCTGGTCTCCCACAGCTTCCAGCTCTGCCCTTGGCACCATGACCCAGACCAGGCATGTCCACCATGAACATGCCAGGTAGGGGATTCTCTTGGGGTTCAGTGGTTAGGACTCAGCACTCTCACAGCCCAAGGCTCCGGTTTGATCCCAGGGTTAGGGAACTAAGATCCTGCAAGCCCCGTGGTGTGGTCAAAGTAAAAATCAAGAAATGAAACTAGAAACAAAAACAAACAAACAGAAAGCATGCCAGGTTCGTTCCCAACTCAGGCTTTTGTTCAGGCTCTTCCACTCACCTGGAAGGCGCTTCCCTCTCTCCCCAAATCCTACCCGTCTCTCCCGATGCTCCCTCCTCACAACACATGTGCACGCGCGCGCACACACACACACACACGCACATATACACGCATGCACAAACACACTTTTCTATCGTTCATTGGTCTCAGGTGCTCTGGAGAGCCAGCACCACCTCCTACACACATCTGAGTTCCTATGCATGCAGGGCCCAGGTTCTGCGGCTACAGAGGCCTGAGTTCAATCCCTGGCTCCTTCACCGTTCTCTGCCTCCTCACTTGCAGGATTATAGTACCCACTGCAGAGTGAGCGCTTCAGGCTGGGGTGGCACCAGGCATGCAGGAGGCACTTTATAAGGAAGAGGCCCTTAGGATGGTTCTGTTTCTTTGGTGCCCCGGCGTGTTCCACCTTTCCACCCTTCTTTGCTCCACGCTGCTCATGTAGCAGGAAGCCTCAGGTAAAAGGGCTCCTGAAGGGGGCAGGGCCTTCACCAAACTTCTCACCTTCATGGAGGAATTTCAGGAGGGGTGGCCTTTAGAAGGGGGAGAAATCTGGGGATGTGGGATTTCAGCCTTCTCCCTGAAATCACCACAGGCAGCAGGCTACTCACCAGAAGGGCAAGCCATGATGGCGGGGAAGTTCCCCGTGACCCAGGTTTCAAAGCCAAGCCAGGGGAGTGACTGGAGGCTCAGTGAGGAAGGATTATGCCAGGAAAGGAGGCCTGATGCAAAGATGTGACCCGTGAGACAGCTCAGTGCTGGTGATGAGCACGGACAGACGCGGGTGGTCTACGCCCTTGGGCAGGAGCGTGACTAAGACTTCCTGGAGCGAGGTTGTGAGTAGCTAGTCCACGTTCTCCCCAGCCCTTAAGCGCTGCCAGGGGCTAGCCAGGTACCACTCCCTGAGAAATTGCTCGAGTGCACAATGAGGCCAGGGCTGTTTGAAAAGCAACAGAAACAATTTCAATGTCCACCAAGAGGGGACTACAAAGAATTGATGGGCCAACTCGCATCACAGAATACCACGTGTGTACCTGTTAAAAAGACAGAGGTGATTATACCTGTACAGGCACAGAAACTGTCCATCACATGTTCAGTGAAAATAATGCATCCTGCAGAAGACGACGCACAGACTGTTACCATTTACCATTTATGTGAGAAACACACCATCACTACAGACACAACAAAATCCATAGTTACAGATGACACAGATATGGATATAGACACAGGCACGTTATCGTTTAATCGTTTAGTCGTGTCTGGCTCTTGCAACCCCATGGACTGGAGCTCACCAGGCTCCTCTGGTCCATGGGATTTCACGTGGACAAGGATACTGGAGTGGGTTACCATTTCCTTCTCCAGGGGATCGTCCCAACGCAGGGATCGAACCCCCGTCTCCAGAAAGTCTCCTGCATTGGCAGGCAGATTCTTTACCACTGAGTCACCAGGGAAGCCCCATAGATATAAGTATAGATAAAAATTGAGATATAATACAGTATTGTAAAGTAAAATAAAGTAAAAATAAAAATTAAAAAAAACTGAGATATAGATATAGAGGTATAGATATATACAAAGAGTAAAACTTTCTAAAGGATGCCAACTGACAGAAATGTTTCAGGGAAACGGAATTCGAGAAGTGCAGGGAAATTATTCAGGCCTTTTAAGAATATTCATTGGCTTGGCTGCATTGGTTCTTAGTTGCGACATGAGGGATCTTTCAGCTGCGGTGCGTGAATTCTTAACATGTGGGATCTAGTCCCCTGACCCTGGCCCTCCTGCATTGGGAGCACAGAGTCTTACCCACTGGATGGCCAGGGAAGATCTTACTTGAGCTTTTATTGGCTACATTTTTATTAACGTTTGAGATATAACAATGAGAATATTTTCCTAAAATATGTATGCGATGCTAAATTTTAGAAGGAGCCTGGCCATGTGACTGGGAGCCTGAGTGAGGGCTGGGCTGGGGGCTCGTGGGGGGCAGGTCTGTAGGGGTCAGGCCCGCCCGCTGGGTTCCTAAGGCTGCACCTGGAGCTTCTTCCTAAACCAGCTGTGGCTCCTTCTCCCCATACCGCCCCGGCCAGAGGCAGAAAGAACTGGCTTTGGCAGTGGCAGCATGGCAGACTCCCTGGTCTGGATGTAGAGGAACTCGGCCCACTTTCTCTGCTAGATGGGACTGCTTCTGCCCTGTGAGGCTGGGCGGCCCCCACAACATGGCAGAGGAGGTGACCTCAGACAGGAGGGCAGAGCACTGGACGAGGGATCCCACCAGCCCCCAGACACGCATGTAGGGTGCTGTGTGGACCCTGAGGGTGTCTTCCCAGATGGCGCTCGCAGCTGAACCTGGCAAACACGGCACCAGAGGAGCCAGTGGCCCACCTGTGCCCCCAGGCACCTGGCCCCAGGGTGGATGCGGTCCCTGGGTGGGAGCGGGGAGAAGGCTGTACTTTTCTTACTCTCTAACTTTGACCTTGTAATTTCGTTTGGGAGCAGGGGGAGGTGGTTTAAGTTTTCGGGGTTTTTTGGCAGAGTTGGGGAGTTTTTTCAGGTCAGATAATGAAAACAAAGGGTTAAAATAATTCTAATAATGCAAAAGGTTATACAGTGACGAGTCATGCCCCTACCTTTGCTCCCAGCCCACCAGTTCCTTTCTAGGAGGATGCAGAAGCAGGTGGGTGTGTTCAGAACCCGCCCTTCCCACACTAGCAGCACACCTCAAAACCTGTTTGGTCCTCTTCCTTTCTCACCAAAAATATGCATTGTTTTAAAGCTTTTTCATAGCAGTCCATTCGAGCCAACTCATTCTTTTTCATGCCTGGACTTCCATGACATACAGAATAAAAAAAAATTAATTAATTAGTCTGGCTTAGTTGCAGCACGTGGCGTCTTTCGCTGTGGTGAGCGAGGTCCTCTCTAGTGGCACACGGGCTGCAGAGCGCCCAGGCTCTGGTTGTGGCGAGCAGGCTTAGTTGTCCCACGGTGTGTGGGATCTTAGTTCCTCCACCAAGGATCAAACCCACATCCCCTGCATTGGAAGGTGAATTCTCAACCACTCCAGCCTTCACCTGTACTCAGATCTGGAATTCTGGCCTCATGGTTTTGTGCCTGCCCTGTCCCTACTTCTGTTCTGCACAACACTCCTGGGAGGCATAGAGTTCCCTGTGTTAGAGATGAAGAAACAAGGGTGACCATTTCGTTTGCCTGGGGACTGTCCCGGTTTTAGTCCTGAGAGTCCCGCCTCCCAGGAAAACCCTCATTCCCAGGCAAACTAGGGTGGTTAGTCACCCTAAAGGAAAGCGAGGCTGGGAAGGGGAGGAAAGACTTTGTGAGTGGTCAGTGCAGGCCTGACATTGCAACTGTCCCCTTGTCATCAGTGACACCACAGGAAGACCATGATAGCAGCACCTGCTGAGTAAGTGATTCCCCAGTGCCAGCGGTCACCCGGTCCTCACAACGGCCCCAAGAGCTAGACAGCAGGGCACTTTGCACAGGACCCGTGGGCAGCAAACCCAGGTCTGCGTCCAGCTGCAGGGTCAGCTCCCTGTCAGCCTCCAGCCCTGGACCCAGAACAAAAAAGGCGAGTGAATAAATGAAGCACTAACATTTATTATTCTCATTTTATAGATGGAAAAACTGAGGCACAGAGAAGTTAAGTCACTGGCCTGAAGTCACACAGCTCAAAGCAGCAGGGTCAGGATTTGAACCCAAGTAGGCTCCAGAACCCATGAAACTTTGCCCTCTTCTGGAATGTTCTTGCCCACATTACCTGTTGGTGCCCCCACCCCCGACTCCTCAGATTGGTCCGCCCACCCTGGCCATCACTGCCACTAACTTCCCCTTCCTTTCACGGCACTGCACTGCCCGGGCCCCTGGTCCCAGCCTCCTTTCACAGGAGTCTTGCCTCCAGCTCCCCAGTCCACACCGCCCTCTGTGCCCCTGGACTGGAGGCTCGTCCGGAACCCAGAGTCTGAGTTTCAGCCTTGCCCCACGGACTTGGTTGCATTGGGTCATTCATTCATCTGACTCTTCATTCCTTTGCTTAACAAACATTTACTGAAACTGAAATGAGCCAGCTCAATCCCCGGTGCTGGAAATTCAAAGATGAAGCTAGCCTGGGCCTTGTCCTCAGGGGACAAAGAAAACCAGACAAAGACACAGCGCTCGCAACCCAGTGAGACAGCAGCTCTGAAGGAGGTAGCCTGGGCAAGCAGCAGAGGCGGGTGGGCGTGGGGGCTCCCAACCCTGGGGCTCTGGGAAAGCTTCCTTTAAAGGTTTTGTCGGGCAACAGCAAAGATGAGGAAGAGGTAGCCAGACAGGGAATCAGGGAGAGTGAGCTGGGGGTGGGGGCCTGGAACAGCTCGGACAAAGCAGCTGGGACGTAGCAGAGAGTGTGCAGTATCCAGAAAGGGCAAGGTGTTCCTTCCAGCTGGGGCCAGGCTATCCTCGGGCGGGGACACGTGGCTCTGGGAAACCCACCTCCTCTCCTGGTTACCCAGCCAGCTCAGCACCCAGCAGGGCTTCCAAGAATCTCATGTCTAAGAATTAATCAGGAAAAAAACACAATAATCAGCGATGTGGACATGGAATTATGTATGTGTGGAGGCTGTTTATCACGGTGTTCTTTGTTAAAGCAAACAAATGGAAATAGCCTCAGTGGTGAGCGCTGAGAAATGTTCTCCTAGCCAGGAGTTCACTGCCGGCTGGAGTCCTCTGAAGGGCTTAGAAGTCAGGTTTTCAGAGATTATTTCGTGCCACCAGAAAATGCATCTGATGTGATTTTAAGAAAAAAAAAATAGCAAGATACACACTATTATATTATTCTCAGGATGTATCTATATACACGTGGGTATCAGGAAGAAATGTATCCAATGCTTCACAGTGGTTATCTCTGGTGATGGGCTAACCTAGGGGTTGTATTTCCTTTTTACAAATAATTTCCTGTGTTCTCTGATTTTGCAACAGTGAACCAGTCTCACTTTTGTTTTCGGAGTCTGATTCTAGGAGACAAGCTCTGTGAGGCCAGAATTTCCTTTTCCAGCCTCCTCTGAACCCTACCTCCTGGCCCACCAGGAAGTCTCCACTGGGACTTCCCTGGCAATGCAGGGGACAACAGGTTCCATCCCTGATTGGGGAACTAAGATCCCACATGCCACGGAGCCACTAAGCCCTCAGGCCGCCACTAGAGAGTTCATTAACCACAAAGAAAGTGCAAGGACGATCCCTGGTGCTACAACTAAGACCCAAAGCACCCCAAAAAAATAAAAAAGCAATTTTTACAAAAGAGCCCTCCACTGAGCCACACAGACCCACCTATTCCCCAGCATCCCTGTGCGTTTCCTCTACTGTTTCTCTGCCAGCCCTTCCCTTTCCCTCCGTCTCTGGTGAAACATCCCTGGCCTCCCACTGCCTCTGTCTCCTTCCTCCGAGGATCTGGTGTACGTGAGCGCCCACGCCATGAAGGCTGGGTTTACCCACCCACCTCCTACAGCAGACCCTAAGCTGCTGGAGAGAAGGACCTGCCTTTTCTCCCCCAAACACTTCAGTCGGGAACCAGATTTATTGTATTTATTCCCCCCAACACTTTATTTTGAAAATGTCTAAGCCTCCGAGACACAGTAAGACAAACACTCACATGCCCTTCACTTAGATTCTTTACTAGTCATTTCTTCCATCCCTCACCTGGTCTTGCTGACCCAGGGCAGATATCTCAGGCCAGGGCTGGGGCTTGGAAGGTGCTCGGCACCCACTGGAAGGAAGTAAAGAAGGAACAAGGACACAGTGTTGCTCCGTTCTCAGCCCTCTGCCCCAGCGAAGGGCCCTGCACGGCAAGGCACCGCTATTTCTAAAAGGCGGACACCGCGGAGTCACTTACCTGATTGGAGGCCGGCTGTCCACAGTCAATGCAGACCCTTTTTGGACACCCAAGGCCCCTCTGTCCCTTCTGGCCTCCTCATCACTGACCCTGGGAGGCAGCCTTGGCTCCACACCAGCCCGCTCCCCACACTCTGTGGCATTTGGGTCTTGGAGCCTCTGCCCTTCTTGCGCACCTGGCGTGGACACACAGCCTCGCCTTCCACATCCTCAGAGAAGCAGAGGCTTTCTTCGGCCTCTGTAGGGGGAACCCTCATGCTGGTTTGCCCAGGAATTTACTGTTGAGCACTGAAAGTCATGCGTCCTAAAAATTCCTTAGCCCCTGGCAGACCTCAGTGGCTCTTATGGGGTGGATCAGACCCCGTTGCCGGGAGTAACTGTGAGCCACTCGGGGCGAGCCCACTTCCCCACACCCCGCCAAAGCCACCGAACAGGCCCAAAGCCAAGGTTTGCCGATGCTGGTTGACTGCCTCAAGGAACAATGAATGAACGCCTATGAATGAATAGATGGACGGATGAGCAAACAATAACACTCTCTCCTTGGAATCTTTGCTCAAATGTCACCTTCTCTGTGGGGCCTTCCCTGGTCACACTGTCTCACATGACGAGTCCTCTCCCCAGGACCCCCACCCCCCTTCCTGCTGTTCCAGCTTCCTCGGTGTCGACCACGAGGCGACATTCCCCGTATGTCACTGTTCATTTCCCCTGGGGTCTCTCTCCCACTAGAGTGTTAGCTCTACCAGGACAGGAGTTTCGTCAGCCTCGTTTACTATCATATCCCCAGTGCCTAGAACAGTAGGTGGTCAGCAGGTGTTACTGGAATGAATGAATGAATGAATCTGCATTTTCCTGCAAAAGGTGGAGCCTCATGGCCTTCCTCTCACACATTTGGTTTTGAGGGCAACTTGTTCCACATACATCAGCATGCGTGGTGTCAGTGGGTGGGGAGGGAGTTGCCGGAAGGAGAGTGCCCAATCTGATGGCCTGATGGAGGAGGGGCAGAGGGCAGGATAAGAGCCTCAAAAGCCCTCACACCCAGATGTACATGAAGCCGAAGACCCAGAATTTGGCGATAGGGTCTCTGGGGCAGGACGCCCTGCACTTTGCAACAGTCCTAAAAGCCCAGCATCACAGAAACCATGGCTGACATATGTTAAATACTCGTGATGGCTCAAGCAGAGTTCTGGGCTCTTTATGTGTGTTTTGTTTTCTCACTTGATTCTCAAATCTCCGAGAGGTGTTGTTGCCCCTAATTTGCAGATGAGGAGAGTGAGGCTGGGGAAGCTGAGCACCTTTCTCAGGGGGCCGCAGCGAGTAAGCGGGGAGTCAGAATCAGACTCTAGAGCCCACCGCTGACCCCGGTGCCCTTGAGAAGGAAGGAGGCTCAGAGAGGTAGAGTCCCACTAGGTGGCCGGCCTGGGGTGGTGCGAAGGGTGACCAAGGGGAGGAGGGTAGGAGGCAGGGGAGGAGGGTAGGAGGCAGGGGAGGAGGACAGAGACCCTGGGCCAGGCGGGCTGGGACCCATGTGCCAGAGGTGCAGAGCAGCTGCCCAGGATGCGGGGACTAGAGGGATCAGGCTTGGCTGGGGAGACGGGGGCAGACTTCTTAGTGGAGGTGCCCTCTCTTCCTCTCTCAGAAGTGGGTATGGAAGCCGTGAGCGACTGTCTCCCAGCCCTCACCTGGGCCTGGACAGCAGTATTATAAGGCTGGGTTGGGCAATGGCCCCTTTCCCTGCCACTCCTCCTCGGCCCCCAGCACCCATCCACCTGACCCACATGTTGATACCAAGACTTATTCCTGGTGGCACCAAAGCTTATTCTGTGTCAGAGGTGGCTGAGTGCCTCAGGGCGCTCTAAGTTACCTAATTCTTGCATGTGTGCATGCTCAGTCGCTTCAATTGTGTCTGACACTTTGCAACCCCATGGACTATAGCCCGCCAGGGTTGCTATCCATGGGGTTGTCCAGGCAAGAATATACTGGAGTGGATTGCCATTTCCTTCTCCAGGGGCTCTTCCCAACCCAGGGATCAAACCCACGTCTCCTATGTCTCCTGCATTGCAGGCAGATTCTTTACCACGGAGCCACCAGGGATACCCCTATCTAATATCTTACACTCTCCTAATACAGACAGAGAACCCCAGTTTACACAGAGAAGAAACTGCCCGAGACAACAGCAGAGTGGGGTTTCCAACCTCAACTGTCTGGCTCCAGGGTCTGTCTCCCTTAACACCTGCCCATACTTGGGGCCCAGCTCAGCCTGGCTCCCTCCCTGCCAGCCTGCACATCCCGGCAGACGCTGCCTTCAAGGCTCTATTGTGACCCCACAGAGGACGCAGTGCACAAGGCGCACGCCAGCGCAGCCTGTGATTAAAGCGTGCAGCAGTTACCTCCCCATTTGGATGCCCTGCTCCAGGTCTGCGGAAAAGTAACACTCCCTCATTTGGACAGAATGCAGGCCTTTTCAAAATCATCCCATCACGGGTGGGAGGCAGGAGGGAGGTTCAAGAGGGAGGGGACATATGTATACCGATGGCTGATTCATGTTGACGTATGACAGTGCTCTGCTGTGCTTGGTTACTCAGCCATGTCCGACTCTTTTCGATCCCAGAGACTGTACCCTGCCAGACTCCTCTGTCCATGGGATTCTCCAGGCAAGAATACTGGAGATTATACCAACTCCAGGGGATCTTCCCGACCCAGGAATCTCGAACCGGGGTCTCCTGCATTGCAAGTGGATTCTTCACCAGCTGGGCTACCAGGAAAGCCTGCTGTATTGGCAGAAAGCAGAAAGCCTGCTGTGTTGGCAGAAAGCAATATTGTAAAGCAATTATCTTTCAATTAAAAATAAATAAAATTTTAAAAATTTCCTCTTTGGAGGGCAGAGAAGCAGCAAGAACACAGGCTTTCAACCAGCAAACCTGGAAATGACCCCTAGGTCCACCCTCACATGTTTGAAAAGGTCAAGTGACTGCACCTCCCCGAGCCTTGGTTTCCTGTTCCGCTCATAGGAGGTGGACAACAGTCAGTGTGAGGATTCAAGGAGACGCCACGAGAAAGGGCTGGGCATGCAGCAGGGGCTCCGAAAAGAGGTGTTTTCCACTGAGGGTCACAACAACCCCCAGGGCTCTCCCAGGGTCTGAACCTGACCCTGGGCCTACTTTTAAACTGAGTTGTTGTTTTTTTTTAATCAAAGAAAGATTCATTTATTAGGCTGCGCCAGGTCTTAGTTGTGGCACAGGGGATCTTTCTTTTTTTTAAGTTATAGCACGTGGGATCTTTAGCTGTGGCATGTGGGATCTAGTTCCGTGACCAGGGATAGAATCTGGGCCCCTTGTATTGGAGCCTTAGCCACTGGACCACTAGGAAAGTCCCCAGACTATGGATGTTTGGAGTCACGGTACATGCAAAGTTTACAGAATACACAGAACTGAGCTGCCCCTGGTTGGAGCACTCCAGGCTGGCACAACCCTCATCTTCCCCTCCCCTCAAACTTATTTATTTTTAATCGAAGGGAAATTGCTTCATAATATTGTGTTGGCCTCTGCCATACATCCGTATGAGTCAGCCACAGGTATACCCGTGTCCCTTCCCTCTTTAACCTTCCTCCCACCTCCCACCCCTTCCTGCCCCTCTAGGTCGTTACGGAACCCAGGTTTGAGCTCCCTGAGTTACACAGTGAATTCCCACTGGCTACCTATTTTACTCGTGGTGGTGTACACGCTTCCATGCAACTCTCTCCATCCGTCTCACCATCTCCTCCCCTCCCCGCCGGTGTCCACAACCGTCACCTCGACAGGGCCTCTGCTTCCGCAGTGTCTTCCCCAGGCTGGGGGCTGCACCAGGTCCCAGGGGCGGGGGACTCCCCAAAGGAGTCTCCTTTCCTCCTCACAGCTTCCTCCGCAGGGCGTCCTTCATTTACCCCACCTCACAGGTGGAAAGACCAAGGCTCTGAGCCACGAGGTTGCTTCCCACAGCCCACAGCCAGCGAGTGGCGAAGTGGCATTTGTTTTCATGTAGAGGTATATTTATTGACATGGAAAAATGTTTACAATATATTATTAAATGAAAAAGCAGCATATAAGGCAACAGAGTATAATTTGAAAGAGCATCATTAAAATGTTAACAGTGGTTGTCTCTAGGTGAGAGGATTATGGACCTTACCTTTTTTTTCTTTTTTCTTCTGCTTATGTGTATTTCCTAATTTTTTATAGCAGCTTTCTGGAGTTATAATTCACACAGCATGCAATTCACCCATTTAGTGTCCATTTCAATGGCTTTTTGGCTTATTCAGAGTCGTGCAACCATCACCACGCTTCTCTTTTTTACGCATTCGTTCATTTATTTGACTGCGCTGGGTCTTAGTCGGGGCACTCGTGGTCTCGGTTGCAGTACACCGGACCTTTAGCTGCGCCACGTGAACTCTCGGTTGCAGCTTGTGGGATCTGGTTCCCTGACCAGGGTTTGAACCCAGGCCCCCTGTATTGAGTATAGAGTCTTAGCCACTGGACCACCAGGGAAGTCCCAACACTGTTTTCAAATATTAGCATCATCCCTCTCCTCAAAACCCCTACCCATTAGCAGCCACTCCCCACTTCCCCAAAGCCCCGTATAGATTTGCCCGTTCTAGACAAGTCATACAAAAGGATTAATGCACGTGGTCTTCATGACTGGTTTCTTTCACTCAGTATAACGTCTTGAAGTCTCACCCATGTTGTAGTGTGTATCAGTAAGTCATTTGTTTTTATGGCCAAATACTATTCCATATTATATTTATCAGTTCATTAGTGCAAAGGCATTTAAATTATTTCTACCTTTTGGCTATTGTGAATAATGCTGCTATTAACATTTGTGTCATTTTTGGGGGTGGACAGGTGTTTTTAATTCTCTTGGATAGATATCTCAGAGCACAATTGCTGGGTCATAGGTAACTCCAAGTTCAAGCTTTTGAAGAACTTTCAGACTGTTCTCCAATAAGACTGCACCATTTTACATCCCCATCAGATAAGGTCACCGTTTCACTACATCCTTGCCAGCATATGTTGTTATTGATCTTTCTGATTCTAGCCATCTAGTGGGTGTGAGGTGGTATCTCATGAGGTTTGGATTTGCATGTCTCTGATGTTAAAGCTGGATTTAGAAAAGGCAGAGGAACCAGAGATCGAATTGCCAACATCCGTTGGATCATAGAAAAAGCAAGAGAATTCCAGAAAAACGTCTACTTCTGCTTTATTGACTACGCCAAAGCCTTTCACTGTGTGGATCACAACAAACTGTGTCCAAAGCCTTTCACTGTGTGGATCACAACAAACTGTGTAAGATTCTTCAAGAGATGGGAATACCAGACCACCTGACCTGCCTTCTGAGAAATCTGTATGCAGGTCAAGAAGTAACAGTTAAAACTGGACATGGAACAATGGACTGGTTCCAAATTGGGAAAGGAGTACGTCAAGGCTGTATATTGCCACCCTGCTTATTTAACTTATAAGCAGAGTACATCATGCAATGGCAGGCTGGATGAAGCACAAGTTGGAATCAAGATTGCTGGGAGAAATATCAATAATCTTACATACGCAGATGACACCACCCTTATGCAGAAAGCGAAGAAGAACTAAAGAGCCTCTTGATGAAAGTGAAAGAGGAGAGTGAAAAAGCTGGCTTAAAGCTCAACATTCAGAAAACTAAGATCATAGCATCCAGTCCTATCACTTCATGGCAAATAAATGGGGAAACAGTAGAAACAGTGAGAGACTTTATCTTTTTGGGCTCCAAAATCACTGCAGATGGTGACTGCAGCCATGAAATTAAAAGACGCTTGCTCCTTGTCAGAGAAGTTATGACCAACCTAAACAGCATACTAAAAAACAGAGACATTACTTTGCCAACAAAGGTCTGTCTAGTCAAAGCTATGGTTTTCCAGTAGTCATGTATGGATGTGAGAACTGTACCATTAAGAAGGCTGAGCACCAAAGAATTGATGCTTTTGAACTGTGGTGCTGGAGAAGACTCTTGAGAGTCCTTTGGACAGCAAGATCAAACCAGTCAATCCTAAAGGAAATCAGTCCTAAATATTCATTGGAAGGACTGATGCTGAAGCTGAGCTCCAATCTTTGTCCACCTGATGTGAAGAACTGACTCACTGGAAAAGACACTGATGCTGGGAAAGATTGAAGGCAGAAGGAGAAGGGGACGACAGCGGATGAGATGGTTGGATGGCTTCACCAGTTCGATGGACATGAGTTTGAGCAAGCTCCAGGAGATGGTGAAGGACAGGGAAGCCTGGCGTGCTGTAGTCCATGGGGTTGCAAAGAGTTGGACGTGACTGAACTGAACTGAACTGAACTGATGGTTCATGGTGTTGAGTGTCTTTCATGTATTTGTGGGCTCTTTATATGTCTTCCTTGGAGAAATCTCTACTCAGATCCTTGACTCATTTAAAAAATTGGGTTATTTGTATCTTTATTATTAAGATATTGGAAGTAGGATTTGGAGCCAGGTCCTGCTGTACCAGGGCTTCCCAGGTGGCACTAGTGGTAAAGAACTGGCCTGCCAACGCAGGAGATGTAAGAGACGTGTGTTCTAACTCTGGGTCGGGAAGGTCCCCTGGAGGAGGGCATGGCAACCCATTCCAATAATCTTGCCTGGAGAATCCCATGGACAGAGGAGCCTGGGAGGCTACAGCCCATGGGGTCACAAAGAGCCGGACACGACTGAAGTGACTGAGCACACACCCCGCTGGACCAATAGCTCCTGCACTTGCAGGCGTGCACTGCTGCCTCCAAGGAGCTCTGGATGCACGCTGGAGGCTTGCCCACCCTTGGGACAGGTGAAGGCCAGCACAGCCACCCAACCTGGAGGGGGCCCGGTGCACAGCAGATGCCCAGGTCCACAGGTGGACAGAGAGAAGAACAACTCTATCTCCAGGAACTGGTGAGCTGAAGGGAGAGAAAAATCACTCAGGACAAAAAGTCTGCACCCCAGAAGGAAGACACTCCTGAGGCCTTGCTCCAGGAGGCAGAGATAAAGCCCTGAGCACCTAGAGGCCACCATGACAACTCCTCGTGTCTTCGGTGGTGATGACCTCTCTGCCAATTTTCACGCTACTGACTGTTGGCCCACATGAGACCGGCAATGGGAGGCCCAGGAGATTAGGGAACCCTAGATGCTATCTGTCCAGAGCAGGCTGTAGTGGGTGTGCAGGGGCAGCAGCTAGACAGGGGAGAGCAGAGCCTGAGGGGGGCACGACCCCACAGCAGTGCCTCTGCCCTGGCTGCAAGGACCCACTGCTTTGTCACCAAGGGCGCCCGTATCTTGAACACCCAGCTCTGGAGTCCAGCTGCCTGCGTTCAAATGTCAACCCCCCCCCCCCGCCCACCTCCTTGCTGTGTAACTGGGTGCAATACTTTCCTTCTGTGAGCCCTGGATCCCCTCTGAGATTCTCCTGCGGAATGAAGCTTGGAACGAAGCCCATCAGGGTGAGAATGCAATGAGAGCATCGAGAGGCCTTAACTCGGCCTCTGGTGGAGCCAGGCTGTGGACGGCACAGCTCACCCGTGCGGTGTCCCCACCCCCTGCACTCAGAGCCAGAAGACGGTCACCCTGGGAAACAGCAGCCACAGACTCTCCTGAGAACTTTAGAGACCAGCCACTTGCAGGGAGCTGCTCCCTCAGACAGGAGCTTAATGCAGGGCTGCAAGCGCCGGGCAGCTTTCGGGGCCCTGTGGGCCCCAGAAGGTGGACCATTTGGTGGCTATGAGTGCAGCCCCTCACTCAGGCAGCCTGGCTTCAGATCCCAGCACCGCCACTTACCAGCTGTGAACCTGGACCAGGACTTGTCTCTCTGTGCCTTGGTTTACCCTTGAGGAAGCCACTGAAGATGACAACAGTCCTTACCTTCTAGGGTGGTACGAAGATTAAATGTATTAATAGGGAAAATAGGGACAAGGTCTTCCCAGGTGGCTCAGTGGTGAAGAATCTGTCTGCCAGTGCACTGGATGCAGGAGACGCCGGTTCAGCCCCTGGGTCGGGAAGATCCCCTGGGGAAGGAAATGGCAACCCACTGCAGTATTCATGCCGGGGAACTCCCGTGGATGGAGAAGCCTGGAGGGCTGCAGTCCATGGGGTCGCAAAGAGTCAGACACGACTGAGTGACTGGGCACACACACACACACGGATAAAGTCTTAGCTTTAAAATAAAGGCTAGAGTGGGACTTCCATGGTAGTTCAGCGGTTGAGAATCTGCCTTCCAACGCAGGGTCCGTAGCTCTGATCTCTGCTTAGGGAACTAAGACCCTACGTGCTGCTGGGTGTCTAACAGACTCACAGGCCACGCTAGAGCAAGTCCACATGCCCCAAAGAAGAGCCCATGTGCTGTAGCAAAGACCCAGCATGGCCAAATAGAATGAATAAATAAGCACATAAATAAAGGTTAGAACATCTTCTGAATTTTTTTCTCCGAACCCCACACTCCTCAAGATTCTTAGAGTCCTAAGATTCCTTCAGCTCTGATATGTAAGTAAGTAAGTAAGTGAAGTCGCTCAGTCGTGTCTGACTCTTTGCGACCCCTTGGATTGTAGCCTACCAGGCTTATCCGTCCATGGGATTCTCCAGGCAAGAATACTGGAGTGGGTTACCATTTCCTTCTCCAGGGGATCTTCCTGATCCAGGGATCAAACCCAGGTCTCCCGCATTGGAGGCAGACGCTTTAACCTCTGAGCCACCAGAGAAGATACGTGGAGTGGTGCAAAGTTCTATACTATGTTGAAAGTGAAAGTGGCTCAGTCTTGTCCAACTCTTTTTGACCCCATGGACTGTACAGTCCATGGGATTCTCCAGGCCAGAATACTGGAGTGGGTAGCCTTTCCCTTCTCCAGAGGATCTTCCCAACCCAGGGATGGAAGCCAGGCCTCCTGCATTGCAGGCAGATTCTTTATCAGCTGAGCCACAAGGGAAGCCCCTTTACTATGCTGTTACCTCCCAAAGTAGGTTTCAGAGCCCGCTAAGCCTGCGAGATGGTCCAGGATAATTGAAAAGGACCCTCAGAGAGGCCTGGCTGCTGTGTAGGCAGAGCCGCTGCCTCTAGAACTTCACCAGTGCACATGAAAGGCTCTGAGAAACCCCGCAGAGGAGAAACCATGTCGGATGGTTAGGTCAGTGTTTTCCCGAATTTATTAGACCACGAACACCCTTTTCTGCCCAATACCACTTTAACATCCTCCTAGAAAAACACTGATGGTCAAGGTCATTTCTAGCTTGCAGTTCCTGCCTCACAGAAGAGACAGAAGGTTTTCTAAAGATTCTTCATCCCTGCATTGGAGAAGCCCCTGCCAGTTTTTCCAGCACTTTGACACTCGCCCACAGAAAAGCACTGCACGCCTGCGATACACCCTCAGCCCTGCTCCTTGGGGCAGAGAGGACCAGGTGGAGAAGCCCCCTCATGGAAGCCCCCAGGACTGGCCCAGCTCCCTTCCACCCCCTGCAGCCGCCTCCGGCTCCAGGCCAGACTGCACACCCAGAACACTGTCAGGACAGTAGGCGGTGTCTTCTGGGAGCCTTCTAGAGAAGCAGTTGCCAAAAAGGAGCTGCTGTGGGTTGAGCCAGCCCAGCCTCAGGCAGGGGAGATGCCTTAGGAGGCCCTGGGGCTGCCAGCCTCCGTCGGGAGGGTCAGGACCACTTCCTAATACAGTTGCCTCCCCTGTCTCCCTGTAAATGTTTCAGCAGTTCTAATATTCGGCAACCAGAGTACATCTCCCCACCAGCCGCGTGAACACAGGACAAGTGCCAAAATTCATCTCCAGCTGAATCAGTGAGTCAGTGGAGGAGAGCATTTATTGAGCACCTACCACATTCTGGGTGCTTTGTGTAAGAAGCTCTGCCATTATGATGAGATCTCAATTCTGATACTAGCCCCATTTTATAGACAGGGAAACTGAGGCTCACGGTGGTGAGTTAACATGACCAGGGACAAAGCAGAGCTTGGATTCAAACCCAAACCTGGTTTAGACTCCCCAATTCCCACATGCCCACCCCCAACCCTGCACTCCCTCGTGCTGTTACTGGACAGCCTGGCTGAGACCACTGACAGCTGCTATATACTGTGTTTCTGACCTCTCCCCCTACGCCCCACTCATTATTAACCCAGGCTTCCCAGGCTGGGGTATGAGGATGGGAATCACAGGGAGAAAAAGAGTCTGGCCCCTAATGCTCTGGCCCATGAAGAAACTGGCATTTGGGTTTGTTAATCCCTGTCCTGGGCTTCCCTGGTGGCGCAGATGGTAAAGAATCTGTGTGCAATACAGGAGACCTGGGTTCGATTCCTGGGTCTGGAAGATGCCCTGGAGAAGGAAATGGCAATTCACTCCAGTATTCTTGCTTGTAAAATCCCATGGACAGAGGAGCCTGGCGGACTATAGTCCATGGGGTAGCAAAGAGTTGGACACAACTGTGAGATTAACATTTCACTTCACAGCCCATGTCCTGGAGAACTGGCTGTCTGGGCCCCAGTTCCCTGATCATCCTTGGTACGCAGACTGGAAGATGTAGGAAAAAAATCAGCTTTCTGAGTCTGCTAAGCTGAAGGCCAGCCCACCAGCCTGAAATAACCCTGCCAACCCAAAGACCACCCCCCTGGGAACCCAGCCAGAGCTGGCACCAGGGCTGGGCCCCTTTTCTCTTTGCCATTCCTACGGCTCTTGGCTGCAGCCTCCTTTCCTGCCTCCTGCCTCACCCACCTCTCAGGGTCCTGGCACACAGCCTAGGGGGTTAGGCCCTCTGCACAGACCTTGGAAAACCCCTCTCTCCTCCCCGACTCCCCAGAATTCCTTCAGCAGTGGGGCTGTGTGCTGGGGAGAGGGTGGATGCTCCCACCTATCCGTCTCCAGGAGGGCCTTCACCTGCTGTGTCTGCACAGCTGCAGGGAAGGGATATCCCACCTGGAGTTCCCCGCTCCCCCCTTCACCTGGCCACACCTTTCCATCTGCCCTTTACAGGAAGTGCCCATTGGACACTGGGAGAGCAACCTCCCAAGTGCCACTGTGTGCCAGAAGGCTCTCCTTCACCCGAGCTCATCCTCAAGCCATCTGACAGCAGGCTTCCTTACCTCCATCCTGAGTGGGGAGCCAGTTCATGGAGAAGACAGGGGCTTGTGCCAGGCCATGCAGCCAGGCAGTGCCAGGCATCTCTCCCAGGGGTGGCTGACTCTGGAGTTGGGGGTCCCTTCTCCTGATATAGTGCAGGGCTCAGGGATGCAGGTTCGGGATCAAGACTGCTGGGCTAGAGTTCTGGCTCCTCCACCTCCTTGCTGGGTCACCTGGGGCTGGTTACTCGACCTCTCTGTGCCTCAGATTCTTCATCAATGCTGTCAGAGAGTGCCTGAGTCCAAAGCCTGAGTGAGCCGTGTGGGTGAGTGACTTTACCTGTCTGTGCCTCGGTTCCCTCCAATTTAAAACAGAGCGATTGATACACAACAGCCGTTGGTATAAAGATTAAATGTGGCAACTGTACATCTGTCTACGGCTTTCTGGCAGGTGGTGCCTGGCAGATCCGTGGGGCCTGCTGATTGTTTGCTGGGGTTGCGGTCAAGGTGCTGCTCTGCAAAGAAGCACAAGAAACAGATCTCAGAGGGCATCTCTGGGCAGGGAAAGTGGGCGGGGGAACCTTAACTTTCTCTATATGTTGTTTTGTGCCTTTAGAACTTTGTATTATTGGATTGGCCAAAAACTTCGCTCCAGTTTTTCTGTAAGATGGTACAGAAAATCAGAACAAAATTTTTGACCAAGACAGCACAACTGTGGAGTATTACTATTTCCAAAGTTGATTACAAAGCTACTGTACAAAGACGCTCCCCGCCCTGACACGCAGCCTTGGGCAGGCCAGAGACCCCATCCTTCCGGTGCCCCCTTCCTGCTTGGCGCCCCCCTCTGTAGCCACACCCGGGCCTCTTCCAGGCCCCGCCTTTTAGCCCACTGCAGTCTCCCAGCAAGTTCCCAGCACAGCCTCAAGGACCATAAGGTCTCTCCTTCCAAGCACAGGCCTGTCCCTTTTACCATGCGATGTAGGCTTAGCCTCTGTTCTCTACCATCTCACCTGTAAGAGAGATGCTGGTATCTCCTGGGGTAACTGTAAGAGCTAAAGCGTGAAAGTGAAAGTGTTAGTCACTCAGATGTGTCTGACTCTGTGTGACCGCATGACTGTAGCCCTCCAGGCTCCTCTGACCGTGGGATTCTTCAGGCAACGATACTGGAGTGGGTTACCATGCCCACCTCCAGGGGATCTTCCTGACCCAAGGATTGAACCTGGGTCTCCTGCAGTGCAGGCAGATTCTTTACCATCTGAGCCACCAGGAAAGCCTAAATTATCACAGTGTGTGTTAATCGCTTAGTCGTGTCGGACTCTTTGCGGCCCCGTGACTGTAGCCTGCCAGGCTCCTCTGTCCCTAGCATTCTCCAGGCAAGAATGCCAGAGTGCCACTGCAATGCCCTCCTCCAAGGGACCATCCTGGCCCAGGGATCGAACCCCTGCCTCCTGCACTGCAGGAGACACCAGGGAAGCTCTAATGAGGTGCTAATTCGTGGGAAAAGGGTCACATACAGTTCCCGGCCCAGAGTCCCACTCCTCCCTCTTGTCCTCTGGTAGGGAAAAATGATGCTGAAGGAAAGCCGCCAAGATCCTGGAGCTCATCTCTAGCCACCAAGCCCCCTCCCACCCTGCAGGCGGACCTCAAGCCTCCCAGGCCAATTCCTGCCTCCAGGCCTTTGCCCCTGCTCTTCCCTCCTGGCCAGCCCTCCCCTGATCTTCTCATCACGCAATTACTCCCACCTGCTGGCCTCCTCTGAGAGAAGCACCATGTCTGAAATGGCCCCCCGCCCCTCTACCTCTTGGCCCTGTTCATTTTCTTCATGGTACTCGCCATTGCCCCAAAGTGTTTTTTTCTATTTTGGTCGTGCTGGGTCTTCGTGGCTGCCTGGGCTTTCCTCTGGCTGCTGCAAGAGGAGGCGGCTCTCTCGTCGCAGTGCACAGGCTGCTCGTTGCAGCGGCTTCTCTCTTGGTGGAGCTCGGGCTCTTGGGGGTGTGGGCTTCAGTGGCTGAAGCTCACAGGCCTAGCAGCTGCAGTTCCTGGGCTCTGGAACACAGGCTCAATAGCTGTGGCATACAGGCTTAGCTGCACCAAGCCATGTGGGATCTTCCCAGGTCAGGCATCGAACCCGTGTCTCCTGCACTGGCAGGCGGATCCTTGGCCACCGAGGCGCCAGGGAAGCCCCCAGACTGCATTTTTGAATAAGTTCTTTTTAGGGACAAGTTTTAAATTCACATAAAAGTTGTGAAGACACAGGGTTCCTGAGTATCCTTCACCCAGTTTTCCTAATGTCAGCTCATTACCTCGTGGTGGTACCTCTGTCAAAACGAAGAAATTAACACCAGTGTATTGCCATCAACTAAACTGCAGATTTAATTGAGATGAAATTCTACTTTCCCTTTATTGACTGCTTGCCTTCAGCTGCCTCCCCCACTGGAAGGAAAACTGAAAGCAGGGAGACTGCCTCGCTCGCTCTCCACCAACACCCTCACCACGGTGCTCAGGCGCTCAGTCCTGACTCTGCGACCCATGGACTGTAGCCCACTAGGCTCCTCCGTCCATAGGATCCCCAGGCAAGAATAATGGGGTGGCTTGCCATCTCCTCACCCGGCAACTAATACTGATTGATAAAAGGAGGGGAAATAATGGTAAAAAAAAAAAAAAAAGAAGAAGAAGAAGAAAGAAACACAGCCACGATGCCTGAGGACTCACTCTTGTTCCAAGTGCACTGAACATTGTAAATCCCTTCATCCCACGGCAATGCACGAGGTAGCAGCTACTTGTGGGGAAACTGAGGCCCCCACAGCTCGGTGGAGGCTGAGGCTGCACAGACGGTCAGCCCAGGGCGGGCGGGCTCGGGCACCTTCTCCCGGAACCAGAATAAACGCGGATCCTCCCTGCCCTCAGTCCATCCGCATCAGAGCTGGAGGTTGGCACCCTTCTCTTGGCACCCAGGATGCAGAGGCCCCAGTATGGCTGATTTGCCTGAAGCTGCAGATGGACCAGAGCGCAGGGCTGGGCTGGAACCTGAGTCTTCTCGCTCCAGCTGGTGCCCCTGGCGGCAGCTGCCCTGGCTGCTCAGGAAGGGTGTGGGGTGTCGCTGCCAGGGCCACCAGCCCCGCCCCGCTCCCAGGCAACAGAGTGCCTGCTTCAGCCACACAGTGTGGGCTCACTCCTGTGCCCCTGACGCCCAGGGCCCTGCAGATGTGGAGTAGGGCGAGACCCTCCAGCATGCCCCTCTGCCCTGGGCCTCTGGGATCTGCGGCTAGGAGAGGTAGGTGGGAGGATGGACACCCCCTCCATCCTGGAGGGTCAGCCTTCTCTGGGGAGCCTGCTGGGCTCTGGGGCAGTGAGAACAGGAAAACGGTGACTGTCCCTTTCCGGATGTGGGGTGGGAGCAACACAAAGGGAAAAGCTGTCCCTAGCTGTCACACAGAGCCAGGACAGTCGCCCCAGTCCAGCCTGGGTTCTGCCCAGCCCGGCACAGACCTGAGGCCCTAATAATGTTTGCTGGATGCCTTCAACACAAGTGTCAATGCCCAGAATCCCCTTGAGGCTTCAGCCAGGCGTGCCCACCCCATCCCCCATTCTGGGGGCTGAATAAGGACGGGGTGGGGGGGTTGACAGGGGCACCGTGAGGTGGCAGCGGCCTCTGTGAGACAGGCAGGCCGTCAGCCCAGGGCCGGGGGCAGGGGTGCCTTGCATGCGGCTAATTAAACAGTGACTGTGATGAATCGGGGAGAGGCTGCCGCTTGCTAATTAAAGGTGCAGGCGTCTTGCCTGGCAAGGGTGGAACCGTGTCGTGGGGCCGGGCCAGCAAGGATGGTGCTGGCTCTGGGCCTCCCAGCAGGAGCCCCGTGACCCCCTCCCCACTTCCCTATCTCTCCTCCCCACCTTGCCCGGGGCCTTGGACTTCCCTTCCCCACCAACCCAAATTGCTTTCCTGATAAGGGCCTGGGCGTTGGGGAGGAGGAGCCTGGTGGGTGGGCATCATTTTGAGCCCTTGAGTCTCCTATCACCCCCTCCCTCCAAGACCCCAGAGCTGGGCAGAGGAATCCAACCCTGACAGCAGCTGGAAACGAGGCCCCAGGACAGTTTTAAGTCGTAGACGCTGAGACTCACAGGCTTAGGCATCACCCAGGTTTCCGGCAGGTGTTGCCAGGCCCCTGCTTTGCCTCAGATGCCTGGTGGGCATGAGAGACCGAGGGAAGCTCTTCTTTGGGCTGCAGTGCTTCAGTGCCGAAAAAGGCCGATCAGAGCAAATGCTCTCTGACCCCTGAAGGTTCCTAGAGAGTGGATACGAGGACCTCAGGGCTGCCTCTCTCTGCCCTGCGTTGGCTTAACCAGGAGGCTCAGTACCTAAGAGCCTGGGCTCTGGAGGCCAGACGCCAGGGTCCAGGTTCCAGCCCCACCATCGGTCAAGTGTGTGACCTCAGGCAACATAGCTTAACAGCCATGTGCCTCGGTGGCCCGGTCCTCAGCTGGGGGAGGTCATGCTGCCTACACAAAGGCTCCCAGAGGAGAGAGAGAGAGAGAGAAAGAGAGAGAGAGTCTGGGTGAGACGCTCTGCACGGTGTCCGGTCCGTGGAACAGACCCAGGAAGTGCCGGCCATTGTTATCGGGAAACTGGGGCAGGCGGGCGGGTGTGGCCTGACGCCCGCCTCGCCTCCACGTGACCTCCGCGGGCAGCCCCGTGCTCTGAGGACCATTACACTCGACACGGGGAAAGCATGTCGCTCTTCACACCGGGGCTCTCACATCGTCCCTGACGCCGACAACCTTCTGAGGGAAGCAGAGCAGCAAAGACGAAAACTGAACGCTCAGGGAGGCTCAGCAAGTGGCCCAGAGCCCTGTGGCTGAGGAGCGGAGGCAGCCCCCACCTTTGGGGGGGACCCGGAGTCATGAACCAGCCACCACGGAGGGAGCTAAGGGGAAGGGGAGAGCCACTCTTGCTCTTCGAGGGGGCAGGCCTGCAAGGGGAGAGAAAAACACAAGTAATGGGCTTCCCTGGCGGTCCAGAGGTAAAGAATCTGCCTGCCAAAGCAGGGGACACGGGTTCAATCCCTGGTCCAGGAAGATCCCACATACCACGGGGAACTAAACCCAGGTGCCACAGCTGCTGAGTCTGTGCCCTAGAGCCCCAAAGCCGCAACTACTGAAGCCCACACGCCTTACAGCCCGTGTTCTGCTGCAAGGGAGCCCACTGCAATGAGAAGCCCATGCACTGCAGCGGAGAGCAGCGCCCCCACTGACCACAACTAAAGGAAACCCACGCATGGCAGCAAAGACCCAGCAATAAACAAACACGCACACACAGAAGGAATGGAACCGAGGCGCGCTGCCGGCATCCAGGCGAGGGGCTGTGGCGTCCCTCCGTGCCATGGGCTGAGAGAGGCTGCTCTGGAGCTTGGTGGCAAAGCAAAGGTTCTGCTTCTGTTTGAGGGTCCAGTCAGCATTAGGAGAGTCTGGAAGGGGCCTGATGGAGCCCCTCTGGTGTTCTCAGGAGAATCCTTCACAAACAGGGTCAGACATTCTGCTCTGGGAAGTGCCAGGTGGTCCCTAAGGTCCATGGTCCCGATTTCTGCAGTTCTGGGGTCTGCCATATGAGGTATCCAGGGGGCCAGATATTGTGGTTTCTGAGATTACACTGTCCAGGGCCCCCATTGTGAATCCATCCATATGCAAAACGGTCTGTGAGGTGTCCCTTCCAGTTGGCCAGGCACTCCCCAGAACAGGGGCTCCCTACTGCTGGGTAATGTGGTGTGGGAAGGGTGCATTACCCATAAGAGGCCTAGAGACAGTGGAAACCTTTTGAGGTTGAGAAACTCAAGGCTGTTGGCGTTGACATTGGGACGTGGCCTTACGGGGCCCTCCCAAAGCAGACAGAGATGAGGGCAAGGTTGCTGGCTTTGGAGGTAATGTCGCCATCCTCCCTCCTCAGAGATCCGTGCTAAGCTAGAGGGATGCATAACCACTAGTGGCTCCAGGAAAACAGGTCCCACCTCAGCCTCCCTGGGGCCACCTGCACCGGAGCTGGGCCAAATGCTGGTCTGGGGCGCCCTCTGGTGGTCTTCCTGGGGAGTGGCAGAAGTAGCAGTGGGTTTAGGAGTGTGTAGTCAGAAACAGGGGAGAAGGCAATGGCACCCTACTCCAGTACTCCTGCCTGGAAAATACCATGGACGGAGGAGCCTGGTAGGCTGCAGTCCACGGGGTCGCTAGGAGTCGGACATGATTGAGTGACTTCACTTTCACTTTTTACTTCCATGCATTGGAGAAGGAAATGGCAACCCACTCGAGTGTTCTTGCCTAGAGAATCCCAGGGACGGGGGAGCCTGGTGGGCTGCCGTCTATGGGGTCGCATAGAGTCAGACACGACTGAAGCGACTTAGCAGCAGCTGCAGCAGTCAGAAACAAGAGGACTTGAGTGGCTCACCTCTTCCACTGCACAGATGGAAACACCGAGACCCAGGGAAGGGAGGATGGAGCGACTTGCCCAAGATCATATAGAAATTTAGTGGTCAAGCCAAGAACAGAACCCAGTCTTCCCTCTGTACTGGTGGCTGCCCTTGGTGGGTCTCAAGGCATCACTACTCAGGGAAGGAAGGCTAAGTGTCCAGCAGGCTTGACTCTCCAGTGACTGTGGACAGCTGGAAGGAAGGCGGCTGAGCAGCTGTGTCATGGGGCATGCAACACTTCCCCTCCCTGGGCTTGAGGTCCTCACCTATAAAACCTGGGGCTACCATGTTGTCAAGGGGCAAGGGGACTGAGATCCTTCTCATACACACTAGTGGTAAGACTATATCCAGCCAACTTCCCAGGAAGTCTTAAAATGACCCTTCCTACAGCGAGTACTGCATTTAATCGTGAAAGACTGGGTGCTTTCCCCCTGAGATCAAGAACAAGACAAGAATATCCACTCTCACCATTTCTGTCCAGGACCATTTCTGTCCTGGAAGTTCCAGCCAGGGCACTCAGGAAAGAAAAGAAAGGCATTAAGATCGCAAAGGAAGAAATAAGACGATCTCTATTTTCAGGTAACTAATGTATATAGAAAATCCTAAGGAATCCACCCAAAAAGATTAGAATTAATAAACAGTTTCAGCAAGGTTGAAGGATAGAAGTGGAATATACAAAAATCAATTGCATCTCTATACATTTGCAATGAACACTTCAAAAATGTAATTAAGAAAATAATTCCATTTACACTAGCATCAAAGAGAATAAAATGTAAAGGGCTAAACAAAGGCAGTATGAAACTCATACTATAAAAACTATAGAATATTATTAAAAGAAGTTAAAGAAGACCTAAATAAATGGAAAAACATCCCATGTTCATGGATCTGAAGATCTAATATCATTAAGATGGCAAGACTCCCCAAATCCCCATCAAAATTTCAATTTGCACCTTTGCAGAAATTGACAAGCTGATCTTAAAACTCATATGAAAATTTGTGACCCCCCAAATAGCTAAAACAATATTGAAGAAAGAACAATGTTGGAGGACTTACACTTCTGATCTCAAAACTTTCTACAAAGCTACAGTAATCAAAACAGAGTGGTACTGGCATTAGGGTAGACATGCAAGATGAATGGAATAGAACTGAGAATTTAAAAATAAAGCCTCACATTTTCAGTTAATTGATTTTCAACAGAAGCACAAAGACAATTCAACGGGGGAAAGCACAGTCTTTCCAACAAATGGTGCTGGGCAGCTGGTTGTTTGTTGCTGTTTGGTTGCTAAGTCATGTCAGACTCTTGGGCAACCCCAGGGACGTAGCCGCCCAAGCTCCTCTACCCATGGGATTTCCTGGGCAATAATACCGGGGTGAATTGCCATTTCCTTCTCCAGGGGATCTTCCCGATCTAGGGATTGAACCTGTATCTTTTGTGTCTCTTGCATTGGTAGGCGGATTCTTTACCACTGAGCCACCAGGGAAGCCTCCTTCCTCACACCCTACACAAAAATTTACTCAAGATGAATCTAGACCCAAATGGAAAACTTAAAACTGTAAAACTCTTTGAAGAAAACATAGCCATAAATCTTCATCACCTAGTGTTAGGCAAGAGTTCCCTAAATATGACATCAAATGCACAGCAACAAAGGGAAAAACAATAGAAAAACTGGACGTCATCAAAATAAAAAAACTTTTGTGCTGCAAAGGATATCATTAAGAAAGTAAAAGACAACCCATAGAATGGGAGAAAATATTTGCAAATCATGTATTTGATAAGGAATCACAACCAGACTATATAAAGAACTCTTACAGCTCAATAATAAAAGACAAATAAGCTAATTTAAAAATGGACAAATGATGACTGGACATTGATCCAAAGAAGATTTTAAATGGCCCTTAAGTTCATGAAAGGTGCTAAATATCATTAGCCACCAGGGAAATGCAAATTAAACCCACAAGACACTACTTCATGACCACTTGGTTGCCTATTAAAAAAAACAGATAATAACAAGTGTTGGCAAGGATGTGGAGAAATCAGAACCCTCACATACTACTGGAAGGAATTTAAAAGGATGCAGCCACTTTGGAAAATCATCTAGCAGTTCTTCAAAAGGTTAAACAAAATTAGCACCAGTTCCATTCAGTAGCTCAGTTGTGTCCAGCTCTTTTCAACCCCATGAGCTGCAGCACGCCAGACCTCCTTGTCCATCACCGACTCCTGGAGCTTGCTAAAACTCATGTCCATCCAGTCAGTGATGCCATCCAACCATCTCACCCTCTGTTGTCCCTTTCTCCTCCCGCCTTCGATCTTTCCCAGCATCAGGGTCTTTTCCAATAGTCAGTTCTTTGCATCAGGTGGCCAAAGTACTGACGCAAAGAATTAACATATGAGCCAACAATTCCACACCCAGGAGATATACATCTAAGAGGAATGAAAACACACATTCACACAAAAACTTACATGAATGTTTACATCCATAAAAGCTAAAAGCAGAAACAACCCAAATGTCCATAGACTGATGAATGAATAAAATGAACTGTGGCATGACCATGCAATGGAATACTGTTCACCAATAAAAAGGAATTAAGTCTGATGCATGTACGACATGGATAAACCTTGAAAACATTAAGCTAACTGAAAGTCAGTTATAAAGGTCACACATCGCATGATTTCATTTATAAGAAATGTCCAGAACAGGCAAATCCATAGAGGTACAAAGAAGATTGTCTTCTTAGGGGAGCCACATGGCATGTGGGATTCTAGCTTCCCAATCAAATCTATGCCCCCCTGCATTATAAGCATGGAGTCTCAAACACTAGACTGCCAGAGAAGTCCCAAGAAGATTGTGTTTTATGGGAATGGCTGCCTAAGACCAGTGGAGAGGACTGGGGGAAATGGGAGGGGGGTCCATCGTGGGATGATGAAAATGTTCTAAAGACGGTGGTGATGGTCTCACAGCTCAGCATGTGCTAGAAAACACTATATCGTATGCTTTAAGTGGGTGAATTATATGGTATGTTGGAGAAGGAAATGGCAACCCACTCCAGTGTTCTGGCCTGGAGAATCCCAGGAATGGAGGAGCCTGGTGGATTACAGTCCATGGGGTCGCACAGAGTCCGACACGACAGAGCGCGCACACACACGTATGGCGTGAGCCTCATATCTGAAAAAAGAGCCTGTGCTTTGGACCCACGGTAAGACTTCTAGAAACTCCTAGGGACTCATTCACAAAAACATGCAAAAAACTTTCCATCACAGTACTACATGTAACGGAAAAATTGTGAGAATAACCTAAGTGTCCATCAGCAGGGAAATGAGTCGGTTATGTTCATCCCTGGGATGGAACAATGGATTCATTAAAAATGAGAATCACAAGGACAAGGCCCAGGATACACTGCAAGACTTTTTAATTTTTAAAAAAACAAGTTACAAAAATAAACCTGTAGATTAAGGGGACGTGGGGCTTCCTGGTAGCTCAGTGATAAAGAATCCGCCTACCAATGTGGGGGACGGGGGCTCGATCCCTGGTCCAGGAAGATCCCACATGCTTCAGAACAACTAAGCCCGTGTACCACAACTACTGAAGCCCACCTGCCCTGGAGCCTGCGCTCTGCAACGAGAGAAGTCACTGCGGTGAGAAGCCCACGCGGCCCACTGGGGAGCAGCCCCTGCTTGCCACAACTAGAGCGCACAGGCCCAGCCGCAGAGACTTCGAGCTGCCAGGAATAAACAGATGCTTCAGAGAATAAGAAACAATAAAGGGATTTAAAATGCAAGATTTTTTTTTTTAAGTAAAATTATAGCATCTAGGGTTTCCCTGGTAGCTCAGCTGGTAAAGAATCCACCTGCACTGCAGGAGACCCCGGTTCGATTCCTGGGTCGGGAAGATCCCTTGGAGAAGGGAATCGCTACCCACTCTAATATTCTCGCCTGGAGAATTCAGTAGACAGAGGAGCCTGGTGGGCTACAGTCCATGGGGTCACAAAGAGGGACTTAAGCACAGCACAGCATCTAGGGAAGCACACTTGAGTGATAACAAGCAAGAAAGTGATCATCTTAAAAATCTGGATAACAGAAGCTTTTTGCTGGGGGGGGAGGCAGGGAGCATGACTGAGATGGGGCACACTGAGGACTTCTCGGGGCAGGGCAGAGTTCTTCACCCGGGCAGAGGTTCCAAGGGTGTTTGCCTTCTACTATGTCGAGCTGAGCAAGCATTTTATGTAGTCTTTCTACATGTGTCATATTTTACAATAAAAAGATTTAAAAGGGACTTTTCTGGTGGTCCAGTGGTTAGGAATCTGCCTTCCAGTGTAGGGGACGAGGGTTTGATCCCTGACTGGAGAGCTCAGATCCCACAGGCTGCAGGGCGACCAAGCCCAAGCACCACAACTAGAGAAGTCGGAGAGCCACAGGGAAAGATCCCGCATGCCGTAACTAAAATCTGATGTGGTCAAATGAATCAATAGTTTTGAAAGAAGATTTAAAAAGTAAAGTAGGGCTTCTCTGCTGTCTCAGTGGTAAAGAATCGGCCTGCCAATGCAGGAGACACAGGTTTGATCCCTGGTCCGGAAAGATCCCACATGCCACAGAGCAACAAAGCCAGTGCGCCACGATTACTGAGCTTGTATGTCAAAACTACGGAAGCCCGTGTGCCCTCCAGCCCATGCTCTGCAACAAGAGAAGCCCCCATAATGAGAAGCGTGTGCATCGCAGCTAGACCGTAGCGCCCGCTCGCTGGAACTAGAGAAAAGCCCAAGGAGCAGTGAAGACCCAGCACAGCCAGAATTAAATAAATAATTAGATGCTTTCTAAAAGGGTATCAGTTCAAATTATTTTTAATTAAAAATATACTCATTCCAATTTTTTAAAATTGAGTATCATAGGATTCCATTCCTCTAAAACTATATGTGGATATGCAGAAAAACAGTCGGAAGTTTGAATTTGGGGTGCTCTTTTTTAATATTTTTTCTATTTTTTTTTCCTGAAATGAACAGAATTACTTATACAGCCAGGGGAAAAAAAAAAAAGAATAAAGGTTTTTCTGTGTCTTGGATATTTCCCTGGAGCTCTGGCACTGTGTGAGTGGAAAGGGAGATTGCTGGGAGATGGCCCAGGGGCTGGGCAGGAGAAGACCAGGCCTAGCCACGACCCCAGGGCCCAGTCTGGACACTCAGCCACCTTCGGGTTGCAGGTGGCAGCTGCTGCCGGGCCATCATGCTGGCCTCCTGCTCCAAAGATGCTGGGAACGCAGTTTGGCCTGGCGAGCTGGATGGAGGTCACACCGTTCCCATCTGTCCAAGTCTCCTATCGTGGGCCAAGGAGGAGAGCTGCAGGCAGAGGGCGGAGGCGGGGGAGGTATGCGGCAGGTTCTCACCCTGCCTGGCTTTGCTACCACCAGCAAAATTCCCATGAAAAAAGATAAATGAGCACTTTCTGCATGCTAGGCACTCATGCTGGTTGGAGCTGGGGGAAGGGGGTCTTGTGGTTCATTTTACCAAGAACTCCAAGTGACCTGGGGCTTCCCTCGTGGCTCAGATGATAAAGAATCAGCCTACAATGCAGGAGACATGGGTTCGATCCCTAGGTTGGGAAGATCCCCTGGAGAAAGAAATGGCAACCCACTCCAGTATTCTTGCTTGGAAATCCCATGGACAGAGGAGCCTGGGAGGCTACAGTCCATGGGGTTGCAAGAGTCAGAAACGACTTAGCTCCACCACCATCAACAGATGACCTAAAGGGTGGGTGGGATCGTCATCTTCATATTACAGGTGGCCAAAGTGAAGGCTGGGGAGGACTTCCCTTGTGGCCTAATGGTTAGGATTCTGGGTTTTTGCTGTGGTGGCCTGGGTTCAATCCCCGGTCGGGGAAGATCCTTCGAGCGCGTGGCCGGGGAGGCCCCCGGAGCAGTCACTATCCTTGAGTCTGGACTTAGCCAGGCCCCTTGTGTATACAGCTTCAGCGACTCCTCACAGGATCCCTAGAGGGCAGCTGCCCTCACTTTGCAGATGAGGACGCAGAAGCTGAGGGAGGAAGTCAGCTGCCCACGCCCTACAGCACCTGTGAGAGAAGGGTGGCAGCCTCTTGCAGCCTTGAGGGGGTGGGCATGTGCCCGCCTCTGCGGACCAGCTCCTAGTCGAGCTAGCGATTGTATTATAATCTCTGGAGCATGTGCGACAGTGGCCACTTTCATGACACCCTCTCATTTGCTGCTTTCAACAGGCTTATAAATCTTCAGTCTGGCTGCATTTCCCCCCATTTTAAAGCCTGGAAGCCCAGAGAGTTGAGTGAGGGGGCCGAGAGGACCTGGAGCCTCCATCACGCAGCTGCTGTCCCTGGCCTGTCCCGGGGGTGACGGGTGCCAAATCCTGCAGAGGGGTGTGGCCAGCCTGCTTCCCGCTGGTCTCCAAAGGAGCGGGCCCCCTCCTGGAAGAGCCCCCCCAACACGTACGCTCCCAGCAGGAGAGAGGACACCCAAGGGTGAAGTGCCAGGGACAGCTGCCAGGTCTCATGGGATCCAGAACCCTCCACGACCCCTGCCCGGGAGCATCTTGTACACTTCATCGGTCAGCAGCAAGCCAGCTGGTGTCATGGGACTCACATCACTAGAGAGGCCAGACCGCCACCCAGGAGAGGAGCCGCTTCTCCCTGAGTGATGGCCGCCAGCCACCGGAGCCTCCCCATGCTTTCAATATCAGTCCCATTTTACAGAAAAGGCAATGGAGGTTCAGAGAGGTTGAGAGACTTGTCCAAAGTCACACAGCCAGCAAGCTTCAGTTTCACCCAAGGAGGGACAGAGGAAGGGACCCATATGGAAGAGGTGGGGAGAAGGCAGGGCCAGCATCGTGGGCTCTGACTCTCTTGGGACATAACTTATCCATCCATCCGGTCTGGGTTCCTCTGCATATCCGTGGACCCTCTTCACGTGCCAGTGTCTTTGCTGGGCACTGAGGACTCAGGTAAACCTGGCTGATCTCTGCCCTCCCAGAGCTCATGGCCTGGCAGGGCAGGATGGAAAGGGGAAGTGAAGCAGTCAGAGGCCCCTGCTGGCCTCGATCCACTAGTAGTTACTGAGGGTGTACTGCAGGCCAGGCCCAGTGCTGGACTCTGAGGGCACATGGCTCCTGCCCTCCTGAAGCATACATTCTAGAATGTCCGGCTTTGAATCCCAAAAAAAGCCCTGCTTGCGTGAGTCCTGAGCCCCAGCTACAATAGGCGATTTCTTGGGAAGGGCTGGGGGAGGCAGCAGACCTCAGGGGTCTCTGTGGGTCATACCGAGGCCTGGTTCTGGGCTGCTGAGCAGGGATCTGGAAAAGGCAGGGAAGCCTGATAAGTGCCTTGCTAGGGACTACATCAGGGCCCTGGGGAGGCCTGAGGTATTCCAAGGGGTCTGGAGTCATCTGGTCTGGACAACTGGAGCGCCAAGGGCCAGCCATTCGGAGGATAGCCACAGGTTCCTGGGGCCGGGACACAGCAGAGAATCAGAGCCGGGAGAGGGTCCATGGCTCTTACAGGGCAAAGGCTCCCTGCTGAGGCCACCCAGCCCCACCAAGCCCTGGTTCCTTTGGTCCCTAGTGAGGCAGTGCTGGGTCAGAGGTGCCATCATGGGGTTTGATTCCAGCCACGCCAGCGTCAGTTCCACATTACAAGCCTAGGGAGGGGAGACATGGAGCCGTAAGAGGACTCGCCCGAGTCCGTCCGTCAGCTCATCACAGGCAGAGGGTGAACAGCGAGCAAATGGCCCAACCCAACCCTTTCCTCCAGCTGGCATCCCGGGACGCCGCCCAGAGGACGGGCACACCCACACCGGCTCCAGGCACAGAGGGAAGCCCTCTTCCTCACCCTCCCCGGTGGTGCCGCTGGGTTTCATTGTTCATTTTTTTTCAAATGCTCATCCTTTGCCGTTGCTCGGAGATGTTAAACCAAGGGTCTCTCTCAGCGTGACTAGCAGACAGCATGGCTCAGGGTCACTCCATCTTGGTGACTGAAAAACTGGGTTTATATTTTTAAGTGGAAGTTTTAAAACTGCCCAATTCCCTTGGTTAAAAAAAAGAGAGAGTCAAAAGAGAAGAATTAAAAAGGAGGAGAATGGCTAAATAAATTATTAATAGAATATTATACAGCCATTAAATAACTTTAAAGGAAATTGAATGCTCTGAAAAAGTGTTCACAATATAATGTAATGTGGGGCGGGGGGAGGAGGGGGAATCAGCTATAGAGCACGGCCACAATTAAAACACACGGTAATATACATGTGTGTGACCCATGCAGAAAAACAGGACTGGAGAGAACTACAAGAAAACTGCAAGTGTTATCTCTGAGCATGGGGATGATGGATGACTTTCATTTTCTCCTTTCTACCTTCTTGTAGTTCCCAAATTTTATAATGAGTACGAATTGCTTTTATAATTAGACATAAAACAAAAAGCAGAATCGAGCTTACTCTAGTCCAAGCTCACCCTCCCCACCTGCCCCCTTCACCCATAGCAAGCCGGGGGCCGCTGGGCTCTGTCCTGGCCGAAGGTCAGGGGATTCACCAGCCACCCCAGCCCATGGAGGAACCAGCAAGGGGACATTGTCCTCTAGGGGCCCAGGCTCCCCCCAACAGGTCCTCTGGAAGGGTCTGTAAATTTCCTGGCTGGGGACTGTGGGAGATGATCCTCCCCAGGGCTGAGAGTCAGAACGTTCATTATCTACTATGAGAGAAGCCGGCTTCTTTGTTCCTTGTGTTTCTTTCAGAGAACAGGAGGGCTGAAGGAGAGCTGGCCCTTGTCGTCCTCAGGCAGGCTCCCAGCTTCCCTGTGTGGGACTGGAACGCCTGGCCCACCTGGTCCGCTGGGGCCCTTCCAACCCCAACGCTCCCGGCTGCCTCTAACCTGAGCGGCAAAGGCCCAGGGGCGCTGGCCCTGTCTTAGAAAAGCCATCCGGATTCATTCAAGAGCAGTGTTTGGAGAAGACTGGAGACTCAGAAAGTGGCCATTCGCCCTGTCCCCAGTGGCCCAGCCCTGCGGCTGGTAGGCACCTGCTTTTGCCCCACCCTGCTCTCACTCACCGGGGCTGGGCTAACAGAGGTTTCCAGAGGCTGGGGCGGGGGGGGGGGGCTCCCTGCTCTCCAGAGGGGGACCAGTTCCAAGAACAGTGCCCTCACTTCCTTTCTGCCACCGCCTCCCAGTTCTGGAAGCTTCTGTCCTCCTCCCCGGCTATTTTAGCAATCAGGTCACCCGTGGGCTCCCTCTGAGCTTGTGGCCAATTAAAACCCACAGGACTCTTCACAGAAACGGTGGTGCCGCCTCCTCCTCCAGATCCTGCCGTGGTCGGCGTCCTCGGGATGAGAACTCAGAATGGGGTGGTGACCTAGTGGTCCTCGCGTAGCAGGAGGTGGGGGTCTTGCTTGGGAACGGAGGCCATGCACTGCTTCTGCCCCCATGGTGGCCAGCGCCCTGCAGGGGCGGCTGAGGGCAGGGAGGGAGAGCTGGGCACAAGGACACTGGGGTGCCTGCACATCTGTGTGTTCCCACACGATGCCCTGTCAGCGCTGGAGAGAGGACAGCCCTCCCTGTGTCCTCACCGGCCCCAGGCAGCAAGCCAAGGCTCATCTCAAGGGGAGCTGAGTGACCCGTCGAGGTCACGTGCTGGTGAGCAGCAGAGCTGAGACGGACCCTGGGGAACCCCAGCAAAGCCCAAGTCCTCTGGGGCTGCCCTGGAGTTTCCTGAGGGCCTCGCAGACGGTGGCAGCTGGCCTGGCTGCCAGATGAGTTCTCATGAAGCCTGGGAGGCTCTGCAGCCCGAGGTCTACCCAGGCAGCAGGTTCCCAGCACCCCATGAAAAGCCCAAAACCCCTTTACAGCCCATGTGTTCTGAGTCAGAACCACTGACTACCTACTCCTGCTTCAGGGAAACCCTGGCCAATAGCAGGAGGGGCCCTCTGACCTAAGACCCCACCCCCACCTCCAGGTGGAGGAATCTGGGCCAGTTCTCATCCTTCCCCCGAACTCAGGCCTCCGACTGACCATCGGCCTTCCCCAACCAACGAGGACCCAGGTCCTGGACTAAAAATAGAGCCTCCGGAGTCTGCACGCCATCTGGAGGGAGAAAGATGAAAGACACATGCCAACAGGACTTCCCTGGTAGTGCAGTGGTTAGGACTCTGTCTGCCAGCGCAGGGGACACAGGTTCGATCCCTGGTCCGGGAAGATCCCACATGCCCCCGGGGCAACTAAGTCCATGCGCCACAACTATTAAAGTCAAGTGCCCTGCTCTCGGGTAGGGCAGAGCCCATGCTCTGCAACAAGAAAAGCCACCACAATGAGAATTCCATGCCCCACTGTTTGTGGCAACTAGAGAAAGCAATGAAGACCCAGCACAGCCAGAAAGAGAAAAATGTTGAAACAAAACATGCAAACAGAAGGGTTCTCTGCGGTCCTGCAATGGAGGCATGCGGTCAGGCAGCGGGGGTGGGGGTGGGGCAGGGCAGCTGAGATGGGGTGGAGAAGAGCTTCGGGAAGACGGATCAGGGGCTGGGAAGAGCTTGGCGCCCTGCAGGAGCTGAAGGAAAGCCAGCGCGGCTAGAGAGGCACTGTCCAGTAGGAATAGAATGTCAGCCACACGTGCAATTTACAATTTTCTAGTAGCCACAGGAAGAAAAGGAAAAAGAGGGAGTTGGTATGGGGTGTTTGTCCAGGCTGGTTCCACCACAGTTTCCTTTAAGATCACACTGACCTTGGACCCAAGGCTGCCTTACAGAGTACTCAGTGTTCCCAAAAATACACCTTTCACAACAGTCTTAAAGTTTGCAGCAGAAGAATTTAAAGTTCCTTCAGCCACAAGTGCACGTATTACCAATGGTGGAACAGAGATAAATCCCACGCAGACAGCTGGAAATGCTTTTCCAAAGCATGGTTCAGAAACATTAATTATTCCTAGAGGTTTAGAGATCATGTTGGAAGTTGTTATGCTACTTGGAACACACAATTACCTTTCAGAATAAATACCAGTATTATTGTTAAAAAAAAAAGTAAAAAGAAACAGGTGAATTTCATTTTAATAATGTATTTTATTTAACCCAATATATCTCAAATATTATCATTTCAACATAGAGTCAATATAGAAATTATTATCGTTATAACCCTGTGATAGACATGTAACCCTGTCTTAACAGTTGCCTTCCTCCCAGGAAGAGATCTGCAGTTGCTATTTAACAAAGTCTACAGGAACTCAACCAGAAACATTTTGCCAAAGGCCCAGAATTGAAACGGCTGCCACTTTCTGTATCTCAAAGAATCACTGCATTTCTGAGCAAGAAAAGATAAATCTTCTAATGCTCAGTATCATCTAGTGATAAGGTGATCTCTGGGATCAGCCTGCCTGCTCTTGAATCCCTGCTGTCTTTCTAACTAACCGTGCGACCTTGGACAAGACAGTTGACCCTTTTGGGCTAGTGTTTCCTCATCTGTATTCCAGAGGTATCATAATCTTTTACCTCTGGGGGTGACTGGGAGGAGTAAATGGGTTTATACCTATAAACCCAGTTGGCTGACTTCCCTGGTGGCACAGCGGCTGAGAATTTGTCTGCCAGTGCAGGGGACACAGGTTCAATCCCTGGTCCGGGGAGATTTCATATGCTGCAGGGCAACTAAGCCCGTGCCCCACAACTATTGAAGCCCACACAACCTAGAGCCTGTGTTCCACAAGAGAGGCTAGCAGCCCCTCGCTTGCTGCAATTAGAGACAGCCCAAGCACAGAAATGAAGAGCCAGGGCAACCAAAAAATACATAAAATTTTTTAAAAGTAAAGTGTGTGATTTTTTTTTTTTTGAAAAAGAAAAAAAGTGGCTAGCTTAGTGCCTGACACATATGAGGCACTCGTTACACGTGCTCGATTATGGCTGTTGCTGTTATTACTAACAGATGAGATGACTAAGGCCAAGGGACAGGAAGGGACCTGCTCAGTGTCACATAACAAACCTGCACCCAGGCAGGAAATAGAATCTAAATTTTCTGATTTTGGCTCCCAGTTGGAAATGCTGGTCATCCCTTTGTTCAGACAGTTACCATCCTCTCCTCATGTGCCAGGTGCCATGCCGGCCACTGGGGGACACGCTGAGATGGCACAAGCTCCATTGCTGCAATATCAAGGCTTTCCAGTTCAGAAGGAAAAAAGCTCTTTGTCAGCCAACCTGGACTACAGGGGGAGGGAGGTTTTGTTCAGTGCAGGCAGAGACACCTGCTGATAACCGGGCAGTCAGAATAGTGCTGACCCACGAACTGGAGACCCCAGGCCGGGCCGCCTCTGCCTGCGCCGCTCTGTGCTGTGGGCAGAGGGCTTCACCTCTCTGATCTTGGCACCCCTGGCTGCAAGGCAGTGAACAGATGTTAATGAGCACCTCCTCTGCAGAGCTGTGAACTCCAAAGTGCTCACACTCTGATTGGGGAGAAGGAATGAGCTGCCAGTCAGACTGGGATGTGGCCGCCAAGGACTTGGACCCTACCTACAGCCCAGATTTTCTGGAACCTTGCTGACTGACCCACTCTTTTCATAACAGGCATGTGTATATTGGACCACACATCCTAGTTTTTAAAATATAATTAGTCACGATAATAAAGTTATGAGAATCTAGTTCTCAGGATTTCACAGACCAGTAGCATTTCTAAGGAAACCTTAGGGAACCTTCAAAGGACTGAAAATTTGTTATTCTGCCAAAGTAGGCCCTTAAAACCAAACAACGAATGGTGCTGGGAAAACTGGATATCCATGGGCAAAAGGATAAAACTAGACCCTTATCTTCCACCATATACAGTGAACTCAAAATGGATTGAAGACAAACGTAGGACCTGAAACTATAGGACTGCTAGGAGAAAACATAGGGGAAAAGTTTCATGACATTGGTCTTGGCAATGATTTCTGGGTATGACACCAAAAGCACAGTCAACAAAAGCAAAAATAGACAAGTGGGTCTATATCTGACCAAAAAGCTGCCGCACAGCGAAAGAAAAATCAACAAAAAGGCAACCTGACGGAAACAATTCGTGAGCCATATATATGATCATCTTCCCAGGCGGAGCTAGTGGTAAAGAACCCGCCTGCCAGCATAGGAGACGTAAGAGATGCGATTCGCCCCCTGGGTCGGGAAGATCCCCTGGAGGAGGGCACAGCAGCCCACTCCAGTATTCTTACCTGGAGAATCCCATGGACAGAGGAGCCTGGCGGGCTACAGTCCATGGGGTCGCAAAGAGTCAGACACGACTGAAGCTACTTAGCACATGGCACTCATATATTATAATAGATAAGAAACGCCTACAACTCAAAAACAAAAACCCAAAGAACCAAATTTAAAAATGGGCTAAGGAGGGGTTTCTCTGGTGACTCAGTAGTAAAGAATCCACCTGCCAATGCAGGGGACACGGGCGATCCCTGCTCCGTGCAGATCCCACATGCCTCAGGACAACCAAACCCTTGAGTCACAACTACATGATGGCGCTCTAGGCCCACGTTCTGCAACAAGAGGAGCCACAGCAATGAGAAACCCACGCACCACAGCCAGGGGGTAGCCTCCGCTCGCCACAGCCAGAGAAAAGCCCGGGCAGCAGCAAGGACCCAGCGCAGCCATAAAGAAGTAAACAAATTAATGAATGAACACATGTAAAAAAAATTAAAAGGGGCTGAACAGACTTTTCTCCAAAGAGACCCAGATGGCCAACAAGCGTGTGAAAGGTGTACAACACCCCTTATCATCAAGTAAATGCAGATCAGAACCACAATAAGATGTCAGCTCACACGTGTTAGAATGGCTATTATCAAAAAGACAAGAGTAAAAAAGTGTTGGAGGATATAAAGAAGGGAACCCTTGTGCACTGTTGGTGGGGATGTAACATGGTGCAGCTGTTAGGGAAGACAGTATAGCGGTTCCTCAAAATAAATTAAATACCATGTGATCTAGCAATTGCACTTTTGGATATATATCCAAAAGTGAAATCAGGATCCCCAAAATACATTTACATCCCCATGTTGACTCTAACATTGCAACAGAATTGGAGACAACCTCCATGCTCACTGATGGATGGGTGAGAGTGAAGAAAATGTGGCGGGGCCTCCCTGCTGGTCCAGTGGCTGGGAGTCCACCAGCCAATTCAGCGGCCTTGGGTTCAATCCCTGGTCCAGGAGGATCCCACACAGGCAACTGGGCTCATGTGCCACAACTACTGAGCCAAGAATAAAGAAATGAAAATTTTAAATAAAATAAATAAAATGTTAAATAAATAATTGAAAGTTGCACATTAAAAAAGAGAAGAAAATGTGGTGGATATGTACAATGAAATGCTATTCAGCCACAGAAAAGAAGGAAATCCTATCTTAGGCTAAACACCGATGAAAACTTGAGGACACGCTAAATGAAATCAGCCGGTTACAGAAGGACAAATATTGTATGATTCCACTCACATGAGGCACCTAGAACAGTCAAACTCATAGAAACAGAAAGGAGAAGGGTGGTTGGCAGGAGCTGAGGGGAGGGGAATTGCTGTCAACGAGGGTGGACTTTCAGTCAAGCACGAGGACTAAGTTCTAAGGATGTGCTGTGCAGCACTGGGCATCCAGTTAGCAATTCTGGGCTACACACTTAACATTTTGTTACAAGAGCAGAACTCATGTTATGTCCTCTTTAACCACAATAAAAACAACAACCAAGTACCTTCTGGAAAGGACATCAAAACACCAAAAACTAGGAAGGCTATCATTTCAGACTGAATAATAGTCCTGCAAATTAAGTAGCCTAGTTCTGTGGGGGAAATGAGCCACAGCGTGCACATGCGTGTGTGTGCGTGCGTGTGTGCGTGCGTGTGTGCGTGCGGGCATGCATGTGTGTGCACATGCGTGTGTGTGCGTGTGTGTGTGCGTGCATACATGTGTGTGCGCATGCGTGTGTGTGCAGGTGTGCAGGTGTGCGTGCGTGTGTTGCTTTCCATGCCCTCCCTATTTCTCATCACACCAGACCTTATGTCTGGAACTCTAGGGGAGGAAGTCATGGGCTCTTCCTTCTCTGATCACCTCTCCACCCTCCACTTCTTCCTTCAAGCCCCCAGTGTTTTGCACACACAGTTCTAGAAGAATATTTCTCTCCCTTACTTGGAGATGGCCCTGTATCTTCCCATTGGGCTGTGAGCTCCGGAGGGCAGGGTGAAGCCCACTCTCTGTCCTGGTCTCCCCCCAATCCGTTTAACTAGCCCTGGCATCACGTGGGGCCCATTGCACACTGTTGGGTGAAAAGGGGAGTCTGACAAGACCTGGGGAGGCAACACTGGCATCAGGCCAGGAGACCCAGAAGGACTTGGGAAGGGAAGAATGGAAACCGTTTGGAAGGAGTGTCCATAAAAGAAGCCTGCCCCCAGCACCAAGACCTCTCTGTCAGGAGGGCTGAGCACCTCTCTGTGCCCCCCTCACAGCCTGGAGGCACCTCTCTGTCCCCTAGGGAGAGGCAGAGGGGACAGGGTGGGGACAAGCCGTGGAAAGAGTCCTTTCTGATAAGGCCCAGGGCTGGGACAAATGGCAGGAAGAGGCTGGCCGGGCCCTGAGAACCACAGACAGCTGGGAGGCAGGAGGCCCCAGCCCCTCCTGGGGCCGTCCCGCTGCCTCCCCTCTGCGCTGGCCGAGGTGTCCCGGCCCCAGCAGCCAACCACAGGGAGAGCAGGGGGTGGAAGTGGCCGGCTCCTCAGACCTGGCTGCCAGAGGTGGGCTCAACGGCCACAGGCTCCTCACATTGCAGCCACTGCAGGCCCCCCAGGCCCAGGGACCCAGGTGGGGCTCCAAGGGACATGTGACGGACAGATGGCAGCTTTTGAAGCACACGCTGGTCTTTCTGCTGTATTTTCACTAGGTCACCCTCTCCCCTGCTTAGAATCCCTCACAGTGACCCTGTGCCCTCAGCATAAGGACCGGCTGGCCAGCTCCAGGCTCCCCTGATCCTGCACTCATCTGTGCCTCTTGCCCCACCATTTGGCTCCATTTGCACATGTGTGTTAATTTGTGAGATTCTTCCAGTGTGCACGGACATGTCTGCTTCTGCTCCTGTGGCGTCCCCTCCGTGGTGCAGAGAGCCTGGCTCTGGTGGCCACGCAGCGCTGTTTTGCTGATAGAATAAATGAAGAAGCTGGGGAGGAGCGTGGGGTCGTGGAGTAGCAGAGGGTCTGGCGATCAGGCAGGCTTGGGAAGACCTGTGAGCTGTGCAAGCTTGGGCAGGGCACTGCCTGGCCAGCCTCTTTCAGCCTTGGCTGGCTCAGCTGTAGATGAGTCTCAACACACCCACCTGTGAGCACAAAGCAGGGGCTCTGCTGTTCAGAGAAGACGAGTTTCCTAAATTTGTTTCTTTGAAAAAAAAAAAAAAAAATCCAGCCCTTTCATTTTATGGCCAGGACACATGGGGGAAGTGACTCACCTGGTCTCATCTTGGTGTTTATGTTAATCTGAACCAAACTGTTTTGGAAAGAGACTTAGCTGTCACCTGCCTACATGCAAAATGCTAGCATCTACCAACTCAGCCCTGGTGCTTCTAGGAACTTGTCCTACAGAAGATATGTTTTTGGATGTGTTAGTCTGGTATTCAGAAAAAAGTACAATACTTTGCTTTGTGCTTAGCTGCTCAGTCGTGTCCTACTCTTTGGGATCCCATGGACTGTAGCCTGCCAGGCTCCTTTCTCCATGGGGATTCTCCAGGCAAGAATACTGGTTTGGGTTGCTATGCCCTCCACCAGGGGATCTTCCCAACCCAGGGACTGGACTCAGTTCTCCCGCATTGCAGGTGGATTCTTTACCAGCTGAGGCACCAGTGAAGCTCAATAGTAAAGGGAAAGTGAAAGTGAAGTCAATCAGTCTTGTCCAACTCTTTGCAACCCCATGGACTGTAGCCCACCAGACTCCTCCATCCACAGAATCTTCTAGGCAAGAGTATTGGAGTGGGTTGCCATTTCCTTCTCCAGGGGATCTTCCCAACCTAGCGATTGAAGCCAGGTCTCCTGTCTTGCAGGTAGATGCTTTACCGTCTTAGCCACCAGGGAATCCCGTAACAGTAAAGGAGGGCATCCTTAATAAAGGAGAAAAAAAGCAAGTGGGAGAACCTTCAGTGTTTTTAGAATCGACCACCAGGGGGCGCCTTTGGGTCAGGGGTTCCATCAGGTTAGCCTAGCGTGTGCCTGGATTTTTTTTTTTTTTTTGGCTGCTCCCCGCAGGATGTAGGATCTTAGTTTCCTGACCAGGGATCAAACCCTAGCCCCCTGCATCCCTATATTGGGAGTGGGGAGTTTTAACCACTGAACCACCAGGAAAGTCCCCAGAATGCCTAGATTTATTTATTTGTTTTTAAAATATTTATTTGGCGGCATCAGCTCTTAGTTGCAGCATGTGGGATCTAGTTCCCTGACCAGGGAGCTGACCCAGGCCCCCTGCATTGGGAGTGCAGAGTCTTAGCCACTGGACCACCGGGAAAGTCCCAAGTGCCTGAATTTACAGGACAAAAACGACAATACCCAGCCCACCTCAAAGGGTGTGCCAGGGTTACTCCATCCCACCTTCAGAGCTTTTGTTACAGATGGTATCTATGCCTGCTCTTCTTCACAAAAAACACCCTCACCAAAAAAAGAAAAAAAGAAGGCAATTTTAACTCTTTCATCCTTATATTGTTCTGCTGGGTTTATTTCTGTCCAGATCTCATCTCTCAAAGCTTGCTGTTGGGGTTCAGCTGCCAAGTCGTGTCTGACTCTTTGCAACCCCATGGACTGCAGCACACCAGGCTCCTCTGTCCTCCACTGTCTCCCAGAGTTTGCTCAAATTCACGTCCATTGAGTCAGTGATGCTGTCTAACCGTCTCATCCTCTGTCACCCTCTTCTCTCAAAGCTCCTCAGTCAGAGTTTGGATGGTTAGGATTTGGGACTTGACTGTGCCATGTCCTTCACGGGCTTCAAGACACATGGATGCTACAGGTCCTGTTATTCCTGGGGACAGGTGGGGAAACCGAGGCTGGCAAGGCCCATGCTGCAAACAGACAACAGCCCAGAGGAGAGAACCCAGATCAACTCAGACAAACTCAATGAGCTCAGCCCTGACCCCGAGCAGGGAGCCCAGGCTTTGAGTTCCTGCTCAGCCTGCTAACCTCTCCTCTCTCTGCATTGTCCTGATTCCATGTCCCTGGACCCAGTCTCTCCTATCTGCTGGGAGTGTGCCAATCATCTCTGCCACAGGTTTGGGGCCCTCCTTGTGGGCCATGTTCACCCCCCTGCCCCTGCCACACCCCAGGGAATCCAGGCAAGGATTCCTCCCCTTGTCTGTGTGGCTAAAATAATCAGAGGCTTCCCTGGTGGTCCAGTGGCTAAGACTCTGTACTCCCAATGCAGGGGGCCTCGGTTCGCTCCCTGGCTGGGGTACTGGAGCCCACAAGCTACGGCTATGGGTTTGCACGCCACAGCTAGAAGAGGCTGCATGTCACAAGTGAGACCTGATGCCGCCAAATAGAAAAATATTTAAAAAAAGACTTCAACCCCAGGGTCCTTCATACCTGACACCCTCTCCTAGGGACCCCTCTACAGTGTGGCCGGCATGCTGGGCTCAGAGGAGGAGAGGCTTGTCTAAGATGAACTAACCACAGCGTCCACTGCTCACCCTGCCACCCGATGACAGGAAGTGAGGACGGCTCCTCACGGAGCCCAGCCACCCACAAGCGGCTCCTGAGTTCCCAGGTGTCCAGAGGGCCTTCCTCCGGCCTGGCCCCAAGGGCTCAGGGTGTCTCCTGCAGCATCGACCCTCTCGTCGCTGCTCAGATGCCAGGACACACCCAGCGCTCACTTCTCAGTCACACAATGCATCAGGCACACTGAGGGGCACAGGGGTGCTCCTGGCTCATTCAGGAAGCTAGTCTTTCACGGAGGAAAAAAGAATGAAAAAAGAATCTTTTTCCTGGCCTCCAGGCTGCTTATTTACAATGATAGTTCATGAGGAACTGTGCTCTGAGTTGAAAAAAAAATCCATTTTGGAAGAGGTGGGGCCTGGAGGAGAAGGAGGCAGAAAAGAGGCAGTGACAGACTCTAGGCTGCTCTCCTGCACCCCCCCCCCGCCCCCCGCCACAGGGCAGCAGGAAGGCTTTTTAACAACATAACTGTGGTCTTGTTGTTGCTGCTTCATTAAAATCCTTCAAGCTTTTCCCACCCTCTAGGAGTAGCGTGTGGTGTGATGAGCAAGGCCCCATGGGATCTAGCACATTCATTCATTCATTCATTCATTCAGCAAATATGTATCCAGTGCCAAGCTCTGGGCTTGGGAGAGAGAGACAAGCGGCAGCACATAAACAGACTGTCGGACTTGATGCAAGCGCCATAAGGAACAGTGGGGGAGGGGAGGAGGCAGAGGCAGGGTGGTCAGGGCAGGCCCCCGGGGGGAGGTGACCCCCGAGCTGAGACTTGACTAAGGAGGAAGAGTTAGCCCAGGAGGCCGCAGGAGGCCGGCACTGCAGAGGCAGTGATGGGGAGGCCAGCAGGACGGGACGCGACAGGAGAAGCGGGGGCTGGATCGTGCAGGATGGCCTGACAGATGGGGAAACCGAGGCAGGTCCCGGTGACTTGCACACGGCCCTGCGGCTAGGCAGCTGCTCCCTTCCTAACTGCCCCCACTCGAGGTACGAACTCTCTGTTCAAACAGAGCTGAGCCGCCTGGTGCGGGTCACGTGTCCACTTGGGGCTTCCCAGGGCATGGCTGCATTGGCCGCCTCGGGGGCCCAGTGCCCCGTGTGTGGTAGACACTCATAGCATTCGTTGAGTTGGATCTCGGCATTGCATCTCCAGGATGCCGCCCAATGCCTGCAAAACAGCAGGGGCCCTGAGAGCGAGCAGGCTGCGCCGAGGCTGCCCTGGTCCAAGTTGCAGCCCACAGGCAGTCAGCCGCGCAGCGGCTGCATCTGTGCCCGGGGGGCCCTCCTGGCCCTCACTGCTTGCTGCTGATTAGAGCTGTCATCACGATGTGGGGGCTTGGCGGGGCTGAGAGCATTGCGGGTCCCCAAAGAGCTCCAAAGCCAGCACCGCATCCGGCTTCACCGCTAATCTGCATCCCAGTAAACCCAGTACTAGTTCACAAGTCAAGGGCAGAAGCCAGCAGAGCCGCGCTTCAGGATGTCTTCGGTGACTGGGGGGCTGTTTGCTTAGGCAGGGGGCTGTCTAGGAGCCCCCCTCTACCTTGCTGGTGCCTGGGGAAGAAAACCCCACCCCGTGAGAGCAGGTATCCAGTAATCCATACTGGGCACCTCCGAGGTTTGGGGCCTTCTAGAAAGCTCCGCTGGGGGAAGTGTGATGGGGGTGGGTTTATCAGCTCTGGTAGAGGAACAGAAACCTCGGTTCAGGATGTGGCAGGTGTGAAAGGAAGAGGAAGTGCATGAGCTGTAGCTGGGCTCCTTCCCGAGGCCAAGGCTGTCGTCTGGGCAACCTTTGGCTTCTCCCGGTGGTGCGACAGGGTTTCTGTAGTGGCCGCCACACCTAGAGGAACCCCGGCAGAAAAGGGGCAGCGCAGAGAAGTCCCGGGGGAGGTGCCCTGCCTCCTGTCCTCCCCCTGCTGAGATGGTCGAAGTGTCCACCCACCAAGAATGGGTGTTGGCTGTGGGTGCAGGGCCCTTGAATTCCAGGCCTGTGCTGTCTAGGAGCCAGACATGGAAAGAAGCAAGTACAGTTCAGGTGATCGGACGGAAGCCCCGTCGAGACACTGTGCGGTGAGGTGGAGGGGATGAGGGAGATGGCTGTCTCCACTCGGGAGCAGCAAGAGGGGTGCTGGGCGAGGTGTCACACCCGCCACAATGACAGCCACCCCAGCAGTGACGGCTGCCACCGACGGGCTCACTGTGCGCCCCAAGAACGCAGGCTTGTCGTATGAATTCCTCCCACAGTTCCTGAATAGCCATGGCTCCCAGATCAGAGATGAGGAAACCGAGGCACAAAGAGGTGAGAGACTTGCCCACGGGCCCCCGGGCAGTAAGGGTGGTCTGGAAGGAGGAAGCTGGCACGTTGCTCCAGAGATGCTCCCCCAAGGTAATAGCGGCGGGGCTTCCAGGCGGCAGTGTGTTTAAACCTGCCAACTGGTCCCGTCTTACTGTCAGCATCACTAGCCACCCTTGCTACTCTGCTCATCCCGGCCTAACAGCGTGGGGTCTCTTCCCAGGTGTGACACAAAGACCAGGACCAGGGGGCAAGGCTGACTCGGCCTGCAGACGAGCCTGCGAGGAGGAGACCGTGACCCAGGGGCTTCACAGTCACTAGATTTCCTCTGCTCTCCAGAGGCTGCCTCCTCTCCTCTGCCCCCACCGCCTGCGTCAGTAGCCTGCAAATTGCCAAATGTTGATAATTACTGGAGGCCCCCAATCACCTAATCAACACCTGAGAGGGAGGAAGCAGGATGTGTGTGTGTCCTAGAACCCTGGGTGTGGGTGTGGGTGTCCTAGAGCCCTGGGCATCCTTCTGAACCCTGAGGATGGAGGCAGAACGGGGGTCCTGGGCCTAGTTCTCTGAGACCTGGGCAGGCCAAGGTCACGGGACCCTTCTAGGCCAAGCAGCAAATCTCTTTCCCTGAGCTGAGCAAGCCTCACAAGGAGAGTAGGAGGCCCACAGGGAGATGCCCCTGATGGCCATAGCTGGCCAGGACTCTCAGGCCAGCCAGCATCCAGACTCTTCCAAAACTCTGGGCCTTGGCGAGGTGGTTTGAGGAGGAAGATGCTGACAAGGAGCAGGGATCTCAGAAGCATCTAGTTTAAATTTTCCCTGGTCCAGATAGGGTGACAGAGGAGCAGAGAAAGGACACAGGCCACCCAGGATCACCCGGCAATTCAGACGCAAGTCCCTGACTCCCCCACCCCCTACTTCTCCCCAACAAGAGGGGCCCTTCCTCCCAATCCACCTTCTTCACGGGCTTTCTCTCCAAGAGGCAGGAAGTGACATGTGAGGAATGGCTTTGGACCTCCGCAGACTGGTTTGAAGCCTCACTCCCCCACTTAATTGCTGTGTGACTTTGGGCGAATGCATTTCCTTCTCTGAGTTGATTTCCTCATCTGTAAAATGGGGAAAATAACTACTTCTTAAAGGAAAAAGGAACTTTCCTGTTGGTTCAGTGGTTAAGACTCTGTGTTTCCAATGTAGGAAGAGTAGGTTTGCTCCCTGGTTGGGGGTAGTAGCATCCCACATGCCGTGTGATCTTGAAAAAAAAAAAAGAGGACTAACTGCTCCTTAATGTTGTGGTGAGAATTCCGTGGAATAAGGTGTCCATGGGATGGACCGCGCCTCCCCGCCCCCTGGCTGGCCTCCCCGTGATGGCAAATACACCCAAACTCAGAAGCACATGTTCTCTGCCCGGCCTTTCCGACAGGCCTGAACATCCTCCCCCGCTGGCCTCGAGCACAGGGCTTCTCTCCGGATGGCTTCTCTGGGGGGGATGCGGAGAGAGATGGACGTCTCTTGAAAGAGAGTGCTCCCAGGGGCTGGAGCGGACAGAGGATGCCGCCTCGCTTCTGCCACCCTGGTTTGCTGAGAGCTCAGCCCCCACTTCCCCCATCCCTCAAGAGTCTCCTGACTTTGGGGGGGGGGCCTGCTGCAGGGAGGGGCTCCTGGGGAGCAGGCTTCACCCCCTCCCATGCGGGCTCATGTCTGCTGAAGGGCGCTAGGCGGCAGCGGAGCTGAAAGCTGCTGACAGCAGGCCTCTGAGGAGGAGTGTGGAGGGGAGGAGGGGGGAGGTGGTAAAGGAAGACACGAGGAGGAGGAGAAGGAGGAGAGACGGAGGGGGTCCTGCTCACCCCCCATGGCCCACCCGGACAAGCTAAGAAAAGCTCTGGGAGGAGAACAACGGCCAAAGATGCACAGCTGCCCGCCCCAGCCCACCGCGCTGGGGGCCCTTCCTTCCCTCGAGCCAGCTGCCCCTGGCAGATTAGCATTCGACTCCGGAAAAGCAGGCCCCACACACCAACCCATGGGAGGCTGCCAGCTGAGTCAGCCGCTCTACCTGTCAGGAAATCATTCATAAAATATGACACCTTCCCAGCGGCCAGCGCCCGGCCTCACCCCAGCCACTGTCCCCGCCGCCCCCAGCCCCACAGCCACACGGCCTCCGGCCCTCCCTCCCACCCCCGCCCCCCAGCCACTCTGTACTCTTCTGGGATTACAAGAAATAAGGCCAGTTCAGCCTCCATAAATCAGTATTTACGTATGGGTTGCCTGCCCTGGGGACAACAGCCCAACAGCTGACTCAAGAAGAGCGACTACTTCACTCAATTATGAGCAAAAGTCAGTGACACAGCTTCCTAAGGGTTTTCCGTGTCACGGCCACTCGGGGCGTGGGCACTTCTTTATCTTTGGTTTCTGTATGAATAGCTGGAGGCTCCTAGGACACCTCACTCGACATAGCTAGACACGGACCACACACAGCCAGTCCTCCAACAGAGGAAAACTGGGGGACCCGATGGGGGGCAGCAACTTGCCCCAGGTCACATGTGAGTTCAAAGTAGAAGCCCACATCCTCGAGCTGCCAATGATATGCCACGTTCTTCTCACTTCCCACCACTCAAACCGCGATGCACTCTCTCACTGGGGAGATAAAAGGCAAGTGACTCTCCTGCTGAAGAACTGGATTCTTTATCACAGCCCTGTGTGCCTGGGCCCTGCTTCCCTCCACCCTCACCACATCCCCATGGGCTCTCCTTCTGCAACCACTTGTTTCTCAAGCACACCACGGGTGCCTCAGGGCCTTTGCACATGCCTGCTCCTTCTCCCTTCCATTCACTACATGTCAGGCTCCCTAGCATCCTGCAGGATTAGGTTCCGCGTCACCTCGGAGAGACCTTCCCTGACCATCACGAGAAACAGCCCCCAACACTATTCCCTAGCTTCGCATGAAAACTACTCCCATTCTCATCCACAGTACAAGTTAATCTTGTACTTCTTCACCTGTCAACTGCCTGTCTCCCCGGGGGAGAGTAAGCCTGTGAGGTTGGTTTTACTCACGGTGATGTCCTCGCACAATGCTTGGTATGAAACAGGCCCTCGGTAAATATTTGTCGCATGAAAAATGAACAATTTCTCATTGTGTACCATCAGAACCTCTCAGGCTGGCACTTAAGTCCCTTTATCTTCTGACCACACCACTAAGTTGAGCAGTTAAATGATCAGAACACATCGTCCCCGTTCATCATTCTTATTTGGTGTTCATGACAGAGGGACTCAGAAGAGCCCTGGAGGGTGAGGGTGGGGCCAGGAGCTGGGAGCCCAGGAACAGAGCCCCTTGGCGCCGCCCAGCTAAGAAGGTGCACTGACAGTTTTGTGGGTGCTGTAGGAGGCTGTTCTCTGAAACTGCCCTCATTTCTATCCTCTGTGCCCCTGGGAGCGGCAGAGTCGTCAAACACTCACTGCTTCATGAGAAGGGTTTCAAGCTACATCTGGGTCACCCTTCTGATCAACTGCTGATCAGCTCTGACCCACCAGGACTCAGACCTACTTTAGAAGCTGAGGCAAACATACCCAAGTCAGAGGATCAAGGGATCGCAACATTATACATCCAGTGGAATCACCCAGGGATCCTGAGAAGATCACAGATGCCCTGACCCCTGCCCGCTTGGGCCCATGATGATTGCACAGGTCTGTCTGAGCTTGGGCAAGGTGAGCACCCAGGGAGGTTCTGATGCGCACTGAAGGCTGTCAGTGAGCCCAGCTCTGGCCGGACACTGTAGTGATCTGAGCAGCTCTGGAAAACACTGACAACAAGGCCCTCTGAGATCCTGACTCAAGGGCTGGGGGTTTTCATTCCCCAGGTGATTCTACAGTGCTGCCACGGTTAGGAACCACTGCCCAGGTCCTTGATTTCTAGACTGCTTTCGCTGACCCAAGTCAGGGGACCTGGCTCTTCTTGCGGGTGGTGGATGTTAGGTGAACACTGATTGAGTGCTTGCTGTGAGCTGTGCTAGACATGCCCTTGCCCTTAAAGCCTCCACTCCCATTGGGGCTGGGAGACAGCCTGGAGGGGGACCATGCCGGGGGCAGGCGGGCACTGATGCTCCTGCCCCTCTCCTGCTTAACCCTGTCTGTGACTCCCTTTAAGACCAAGTTCTAAGGCTCACCTGGTAGGATCTGGTCCCTGACTATCTTCCCAGCCTTCTCTCCTGCGGTTCTGGCTCCCCAACACATACCCCAGGGCCTTCCTCATCTTAAATGACCTCCAATTTTTCCACAAGCACCACAAGTTTTTCCCACCTCCCTGCCAAGGGAGCTCCCGCCGTTACCCATTGCTGGGTCCTCAATCACCCCTCGCCAGCTTTCCTCACTCCTGCTGGGCTTCACCCGGTTGGTCAGAAGGCTCCATCAGGGCCCCTAGGGTGTGTTCTGCACACTTCCTCTAGTGGGTATCTGTCATGCTGCCTCAAAGTCGCTGTCCACCACCCGGAAAGCAAGGCTGGGTGTCCCCAGCATCTAACACAGGCACTTAAGGGTCTGGGGGAGAGGAGGGTAGCAAGGGCAAGTTGTGTTTTTGGTCTACTTTGGCCAAAGTTCTAAAGACTTCTTAGAGAATGGACAGTCTCTAGCTGGGCAGTCAGGAGACTACTTAATACCAACTCAAGGACTAGAAAGTTGCCATGAGAATGGAAATCCAGAACTTGACAGGCTAGCTATTACCAAGATACCTTATCACTCGGTTAGAATCCAGACTCTGCCGTGTACCAGCTGTGGGCCTTTGGGCCAGCTATTTAACTCTCTTGAGTCTCGGTTTCCTCATCTGTACAACAGAGATAGTTATAGTGCTAGCCCAGGGCTGCTGAAAGAAGTAAAACAAGCCAATGTATATAAAGCTTTTAACGCAGCAGTGCCTGGCATAAGGAATCATTCAGTAAATGTTGGCAATTATTACTGTTATTATTGCTCATGGAACACCCATGCTGAAAAAGCCTTAAGAGATAATCTAAATTAACTCTTGCATTTTAGAGCCAGGGAAAAGGAAGGTCTCACTGGCTTTTCTGTCCAGGCTTGCAAAGCCAGAGCAGGACCAAGCCAATGGGGTCTCCTCCTGGGCCATCGAGGAGAGCGGGGAGGGGCTGCTGGGGATCAGCTGATGTGTTGGCCAGACGCCAGCTGGACCCTGGAATGACTTGGAGTCTGACAGTCCCTACATCTCGGCTCTGTTCCAGGCCAAATCACTGAGCGTATTTTAGGATCAGCAAAAACCCACAATGCCTTTGGCTGAGCACTTTCCCTCTTCTTGTTGAAGCCCAGGGGTATTTTCGAGGAAATTGAGTCCATCTGTTTCTGATTCATTTGTACTTAACTCATCACCAAGCTGTTTTGTAAGAGCCCTTTGATGTGAAAGCAGCCTTATTCCATAAGCCTCTCTAAGCTTTTATTTAGTCAACAGTAGGTAAACGGGGCTCTCCAAAGAGGCCAGAGGCAGCTTTTTCATCTCTCACAACGCACAGGCCACGTGACTTGGAAGTGTGGCCCTCAGATCCCTCTCTTCGGGCCTGTCAGGACAAAGTGACCACGCCCTGACTCCGGACCAGTCTGGAGCTCCTGGCCACCTCTCCTCCCAGGGCGCTCTGACCCGGTGTCCTCCTCCACTCCACTGCCTGTCCACATCGCCCTGACTCCGGACCAGTCTGGAGCTCCTGGCCACCTCTCCTCCCAGGGCACTCTGACCCGGTGTCCTCCTCCACTCCACTGCCTGTCCACATGGATTTACAATTTCCTGTGCATTTCTTAATTTCAAGTTCCTCGAAGGTGAGTGGCAGGTGTCCTGATTCAACACGGCCCCTACCACCCCAGCACCGCGCCCTGTGCACAGTTACAGGAACCGTCACTTCCAAATCAAAAGCCCACGGGAACGATCTAACAAGTATAAGGGTCCCCAAAGGGACAAAGGGACGGAATATTTGAAGTTGGGGCTGCCAAGAATTTAATGAGCAGCTCAGAGAACTGCTGACTGAACTGAAAGTCCCAGGATATGAAGGGAGAGTCTGTCTCCCCTTCTGTCTGCCGCCCAGACCAAAGCACCCACGAAGTCTCACAGCTTCTCTGTTTCATTCAGCAGGATGAAAATTAGAAATCTCTTAACTCAAGAGAACGGATGAAAACTAACTAAACTCAAGGCTGAGTCACAAGATGCTCCTGAAGGGAAGCCTAGGTGTTTTAGGGGATGTCCCTAAATTTTGGAGTGCTTTCAAGGCTCCACAGCCCAATCTAGAGGTGTCTCTGTTAGATGGTATGATCTTAGAGGGAGGTCTCCCCTGGGCTGGTCATACCCTGTGTTTATTAATGACATAGTTGGTGGTCTCTTAAATGCAGGGGGTGGTATAGCTCAGTGGCCTTCAAAGGCAGGCGTGCATCATAGTTAACCTCCGAGGGCTGGTTACCACGCAGAGCACTGGGTCACAGCCCTAGAGTTCCTGACCCATAGGTCTAGAGCAGGGCCCAAGAACTTGTATTTCTCCAAAGTTCCCAGGGGATGCTCACACTGTGGCTCCTGGGACTATACTTTGTGAACCACTAGTCTAGCCACTCATTTAGTCCTGGGGTGAGACTATCAGGGGTGCAGCAGCCACCTACTGCCACTGAACGTGTTTTGTTTTGGTTTCCCCTTTTCTCAGTACTAAGTGAGGGGGTGACGGTGCAGGCTGCGTGCCCCATGGAGACCACCTCATTCAACCCTCACAACTGGGCTTCCCTGGTAGCTCGGTGGTAAAGAAACCGCCAATGCACCAATGCAGGAGACACGGGTCTGATCCTGGATCCAGGAAGATCCCACATGCTGTGAAACAAAAGAGCCGGGATGCCACAACTATTGAGCCTGTGCTAGAGCCTGGGAGTTGCAACCACTGAGCCCACACGCTGCAGCTACTGAAGTCTGCATGCCCAGGAGGCTATGCCCCACAACAGGAGAAGTCACTGCAATGAGAAGCCTGCACACTGCAACCAGAGCGGGGAAATAATGGCTCCAAGAACCTGACAAGTAACATGACTACAATGAAGCGAGACAACTGGGGTATCGCTCTAGAGATTCATGGGCTAGAAAGAAGCTGCCACAATGTTGGAGAGACCTGGAGGCTGTGAACTCCAGGCTCTGTGGGGCGGAGCTGAGCTCAGAGGCCAGGAGGTCTCTGGAGAATAAGAAAAGCAGCCTGATGAATAAAGCCTCCAGCTATGAGAAGGAGCTGAAATTGGTTCGGCAGAAGAACCACAAGAACATGCTGCTGTCTGCGGCCACCTTCCTCTTCCTGACCCTCGTCTATGCCTCCTGGACCTGGCGAGCCTGAGATTTCTCTGGTCAGCACAGCAATATTTACTGGAGTCCCGGAGTCATTATTTCCCTGCTCACTGAAACTAGAGAAAAGCCCACGTGAGCAGAGCCAAAAATAAAGATAGAAAATTAATTATAAAAAGACCCTCACAATTACCCTGTGAGGTTGACACTGTCTCCATTTTACCGATGAACCAGAGAGGAGAGGTGAAGCAAACCTCCTCAAGGTTGCACACTGCTTCACCCAGGAGCGGGTGCACGGCGAGAGAGTCAAAATACTCTCACTGAGTGAATGCATCTGTGAACACAGATGGCTATTTGAACCCACGTCTGATGCCAAAGCTCAGACTCATTCCACCACACTAGCAGGAAGTGCTGAAGGAGGTTATGGAAGGTCTGGGGCGGGAAGGACTGAAGTTTTTCTCTCCCTCCTTCCTCCGCTGCCACCCCCAGCCCCCTCTTCCTCTCGCTATGGCTTTCTTTTCTCTATGAAAGTAGTGATCTGACTAAAGCTTCTCTGAGTCTCCCGTCAGGGTTCAGGGTCTGACCCAGGGGAGCAGAAATGAAAAGCAGTAGGGAGAAGCTGGTCCCAGAGGGGCTATGGGGGAGAAATGGGATCACCTGCAAGAGGACTGAAGACAAGGCCCAGGTTAAGGGCCCAGATCAGCCCCAGGGCGTCACCCGACCTCATCAGAGGCGAGGTGTCTAGAAATAATTCAGGTAGGTGGGGTGGAGGAAGTGTAGTTGTTTTGGTTGAAAAAACTTAAAAAAAAAAAAAAAAAAGATGTTCTTTTTAGCAATCTAGGGGGTAGGGAAGTTCTCTTTGAATTTGTCACTGTGCACCTTTCATGTATTATCTCTACAAATAGATCACACTAACTGGGCTTCCCCGGTGGCTCAATGGTAAAGAATCTGCCTGCCAACTCAGGAGATGCAGGTTCAATCCCTGGGTCAGGAAGATCCCCTGGAGAAGCAAATGACAACCCACTCCAGTATTCTTGCCTGGGAAATCCCATGGGCAGAGGAGCCTGGTGGGCTACAGTCTGTGGACTCACAGAGTCAGACATGACTTGGTGACTAAACATCACAAATTGATGCTTATGTTGAAAATTTTAGATATTACAGATACCCAAAAAAAAAATTCAAAACCTGTTATTCCATGGCCCAGAAATCACCACTGACAATATTTTCCTTTATATTCACTTTATCAACTTACTAATTTATTTCTATGTAAACTTTACAAGAGTAGGTTCACCTTGATCTTACTGTTTTGTAACCTGGTTTTTTTTAGCTGTGTATCATGACCAAGGTCCCTTTACTGTCTTCTTCAATATCCATTTCAATGGCTGCATGCTCGTCCATTACATACATACACCATAATGGATATACCCAATCTATTGTCTGATATTAGATTGTTTCCATTACTTGTTATATCAATTTTAGTTTATTTTGCACTAGTACACTTTATTCATTTTTGGGTTACCCATGGTTTAAAAGAGCCCCATTGGATCAAGAGATAACACAGAGTGAGAAATGAAATATTCACGGAGATGTTTCAGTGTGGGTTTGATTTTGTAATACTTCTTAATTTACGTTAAGTTCAATTAAAACATTTCTAGTTGTAATTCTAGGGAATGTGAATTGTATCTTGGTAAAAAACAAAAGTCCTTTCTAGTTGGGAGATAGAAGACTAAAATTCCAACTGTTGCCACGTGACCTCATGTGGTGTAACCCTTGGTGTGTCCTTTTTCTCAGACACTGGTGTAACAATATGCAACTCTCAGAGTGTCCTGAGGTTCAAACAAGATGATGTATCTGAAGGAATGAATGCTGTTCTCTATTCATAATCACTAAAGCAAGAAATAAGCTATTCCAGATTTTAAAAACTGGGATGTAGCCTTAAGTCAGGGATAAAAAGGAAAAAACTACTGACATGTCAATAATATAGAGGAATCTGAAATACATTATGCTAAGTGGAAGAAGCGAGTCACAAGGCTATGAACTGAGTTATTTCATTTATACAACATTCTGGAAAAGGTAAACTGAGGGGACAGTAGTTACCAGGGCTAGGAGTGAGGGAAGGGGACTGACTGTAAAAACTCCTGAGGGGGGCTTCCACCTGCCAATGCAGGGGACATGCATGTGATCCCTGCTCGGGGAAGATCCCACATGCTTCAGGGCAGCTAAGCCCACGTGCCACAACTACTGAGGCCCTGTGCCTAGAGCTGGTGCTCCACAACAATCAGAGGCCCAGGCGCCACAATCAGACAAAGCCCCTGCACAGCAGTGAAGACCCAGCACTGCCAAAATTAAAATGAAAAAAACAAATCTTAAGAAAAGGCCCACGAGGGGACTTTCCGGGGTGGTGGAAGTATTTTACATGTTGATTGCAGTGGCGGTTACAGTTTTCAAAACTCATTGAACTGTACCCTTAAAAAGGGTGAATTTTACTGTATGTAAATTATGTCTTAGTAACTTTGACTCCCCTCAAAAAAAAACAAAAAACAATGTTTAGGGAATTCCCTGGCAGTCTAGCGGTTAAGAGTCTGCACTTTACTGCTGAGGGCCTGGGTTCAATCCCTGGTCAGGTAACTAAAATCCTACAAGTTACGGAGTGCGGCCAAAAAAATTTAAAAAAAGGTCTAGTGCTTCTCAAGTATAAAGTATTATCCATCAGGCACTATCTATAGTACTTTTCATAGAAACTCTGAAATACATTTGTGAAACATGGCAAATGTAAAAACTATAATCTCGAGAAGACCAAACATGCTCAGCAAAATAAGTGTTACTGGGTTGCCTTTTGGAAAGCTCACTTCTACATTCTAACAAATGCTCACGGTTGGGCAGCTGGTCTCACTGGGGAACAGCTGACCATTTGGACTGTTTGGGGATTCTCCTTGTCATCACCTGTTTTTTTTTTTTTTTTTTTTTTAACATCACTAGAGGAAAAAGAAACAACGGTGTCAGAACTGAAAGAATAGGAGACGCCCCCTTCCACCCCAACCAGGACAGCCTTTCCCCTTCAGGGAGAGAATACAGGTCTTTCTGGTTGATCTTCTCTTGGCCTGACCACTGCCATCTTAATGAACACCATGCTCCAAAAGTAAATAAAATAGAAACAAGAATAACCTGCAGCCAAAAACCACCCTAACAGATAGCAGATTCCTTTTTTTTTTAAAATTCGTGTTATGTTTTTATTTTTACTTTATTTTGCTTTACAACACTGTAGCAGATTTCTAATAAGAATAGGAACAAGAGGGGATCAATGCAAAGATGAAGTGCTAACAGTAAAAAAAGAATCTGCTCACAGTACTTCGGTGAAACCCCTGCCCTGCAGTCTGCGGCCCTGATCAATGAGCCTGATCCAATAGCTTGTATTTGTGATGAAATTCCAATACAACCAAGGGACTGAAGTAGTTCCTGGAGTTCATGATGGAATCTGAACTACAAATGGAAGTGAGGATATAATCTCTTTCGGAGAAATACGGTTGCTGAAAACAAAGGGTCAGTTCTCTGTATGCACAGGGCCCGGCGGAACTCTGGCCCATAGGAGGCGCTCCAAGAATGTTTGTGGAGTTAGGGAACAAGGCATCGGAAGATGGCCCCTGGAAGAAGGGTGCTCAACCCAGCCGCTTCACGCTGAAGACTCATCTACGATCCATGTTAAAAATGATCGGCAATCAAACCGGTTTCCCCTGATTTATTCTAAAGCCATGCAGGGAATTGCTGCGTGGTCCAGGGGTTAAGATGCCATGCTCCCACGGCAGCGGGTGTGGGTTTGATCCCTGATCAGGGAACCAAGATCCCACATGCTGCAGTACAGCCAAAAAATAAAAAATAAAGCCATGCAGGTTTGTTAACAGTCTGCTGTGGAGGGTCTACACAGCCTCATTTCAACTAACAACAGGTGAGGGGTGGGACACAGGGAGTTTGGGATTGACATGTACACACTGCTATATTTAAAATGGATAAACAATGGAGGACCTACTGTATAAGGTAGGGAACTGTGCCTTATAACGTAAGTTCCTATTCTACGTAACCGTTAGACTGTCACGTAACAATCTAAATGGGAAAACAATTTGAAAAAAGGAATAGATACATGTATATGTATAACTGAATCGTTTTTGCTGTACTCCTGAAGCTAACGACACCATTGTTAATCAACTATACTCCAGGGACTTCCCTGGTGGCACAGTGGATGGGAACCCACCTGCCAAGCCAGGGGGCATAGGTTTGATCCCTGGCCCAGGAAGATTCCACATACCAAAGAGCCACTAAGGCCAGACACCACACTACTGAGCTCGAGCCCTGGGGCCTCGGAGCCACGACTGCTGAGCCTGTGTGTCACAACTACTGAAGCCCGAGAACCTAGAGCCTGCGCTCTGCAGCAAGAGAGGCCACAGCAATGAGAAGCCTGCACCTGGCAACAAAGACTGGCCCTGCTCAATGCAACTGGAGAAAGCCAGCGCAAAGCAATGAAGACCCAGAGCAGCCAAAGATAAATTAAAAAAATAAAAATGACACTCTAATATAAGTGAAAAAAAAAAAAAAAAAAACTAACTACAGGGCTTGTTACCCCATTATCAGACAAGGGTAGGAGGGAGTAGAGTTGACTGATATCAGGTGTTGGCATGATTGAGCTGAAAAGCAAACCTCTTATCAAGAAGTTTACACATTAGTGGGGAAGAGAATTCCGGAAACAATGATATTAATTTGATAATCAAGAGCTGACCGTTAGCCAAGCAGACATTGTGCTAAGTGGCCTGTCCAATAATGCTGAGAGCTAAGAACCATACCCATTCTATTTTTCAAAAATTTTTGGCCATGCTGGGTGGCTTGCAAGGTCTTAGTTCCCTGACCACGGATCGAACCCAAGCCCCTTGCTGTGGGAGCACAGTCTTAACCACCGGACCTTCCAGAAAGTCCAAGAACTGTACCCATTTTATTATTATTTTTATTTGGCTGCACTGTGTCTTCGTTGCTGCATATGGGATCTAGTTCCCCAACCAGGGATCGAACCTGGGCCCCCTGCGTTAGGAGCTCAGAGTCTTAGCCACTGAACCACCAAGGAAGTCCTGTATGCCCATTTTAAAAAGAGGAAACTAAGGTTCTGAGAGGTTAGGAGCTTGCCTGAGGTCACACAGGCAGTGAGTAGAGGGGCTGGGAAAGGAACCCGAGAGATGTGACTCCAGGACCGCACTCCTGGCCCCTGCAGCCCAGCTATAGGGAGCCGAGGCCTGGAGCTGTCAGGGGAGGCTCTCAGACCTGTCAAGGATGCTACATCTAGAGGTGCGGGGAAGCACTGGATCCCAAGGGCAGGAGAGGCCGATGGCCTCATGGTGGACCAGACCCTCCGGTATAGGACCTTGCCAAGAGGCAGTGCAGGTAGGGCTGTGGGAGACACAAGCAGGGCCAGACTGCCAGGCTTTCACACTTTATCCAGGACCCCGGCAGAGCCACGAGCCTTTGGATCTGTCGGTTGACGTGAGTCTTGCCCAGGAGAATGCTCACGTAGGGACAGGCCAGGCTATGGAAGCTGGAAAGCTGAGAACTGGGGTGGAGCCAACAGGAAGCCACTGTGGTGGTACAGGTGGGTAGGAGAGCCTGAACTGGACAGGGCCAGGATCTCCTTGGTCAGAATCCACCCAGTGGAGCCAGGTTCAGGTCTCACAGAGCATCTGATGCAAACCAGCCCTGGGTAGTTCGCTGGGCTGATCCTCTTGGGTCTCTCAGGATTCTGCTGTTTCTGAACCAGGCAGACCCCATGGTTCACAGGGCAGCCTAGACCACTGGCCAGCAACCAATTTCACTTTCTAGTCTGTTTCCCCTTCAGTAGTATGAATGGATTTAATTAGACTGCACTTGAGGTAACTTCCTGTTCTGACATTCTGTGAATTCTTTTTGCATTAGATTCCTATGGTGTCAGGTACATGAAACCTCGTGGACACATTTGTAAGTTCTGTTCAAAGGCACTGACTTGCTCTTCTTTGGGACCTGTGGGCAGTGATCTTCCATAAACTGGAACAGGGTTTCCCTGGTAATTCAGCTGTAAAGAATCTGCCTACATCACAGGAGACCTGGGTTCAATCCCTGGATCAGGAAGATCCCCTGGAGAAGGGAATGGCAGGCCACTCCAGCATTCTTGCCTGGAGAATTCCACGGACAGAAGAGCCTGGCAGGATACATACAGTCCATGGGGTCGCAAAGAGTCGGACACAACTGAGCGAGTCACACACATACTAAAGAGGTGAGTTTGGCACTGTGATGGTTTGGTTTGTGTGTTAACTTGGCTGAGCCTCTGTGCCCAGGTATTTGGCCAAACATTATTCTGGATGTTTCTATAAAGGTGTTTTGGGGATGAGATTAACATTTAAATTTGTGGACTTAAAATCAGAGTAAAGTAGATTCCCTTGCATAATGTGGGTGGGCCTCATCCAATCAGCTGAAGGTCTTATTAGACCAAAGACTGACTCCAATGCCTCCTCCCAGCAAGAAGGAATTCTGTCAGCAGACTGCCTCTGCACTGGATCTGCAACTTCTCCCTGGGTCTTGAGCCAGCCAGCCTACCCTACAGGTTTTGGATTTACCAAACCTCCATAATCCTGTGAGCCAGTTCTTAAATCAATCCTCTCCTTCTCTTCCTCTCTCTTCTCTCTCACACACACACAGCTGGTTCTGCTCTCTGGAGAACACTGACTAATACCTGCAGTATTTATCAAAGTTGCAAATGCCGGTCATAACCCAGCCACATATCAGAATATGCTGTAGTCACAGAAAACGATGCAGTCTATTTATGTACTGATATGGAAGGATCTCCAAGATATATTAAGAATAATGTGTACAGTGTGCAAACAACAAAAATATTAAACTTCCTCTTGCTTACATGTGTGTTGGGGGGAACTCTGGAAGGATAGCTAAGAAACTAACAGCAGGGTTACCTGTTGGGGGAGGGCAGTAGGGTAACCGAGTAATGGGAAAGCAGGCGGAGGGGCTTTTTGCTTTATTCTTTCTAAATCCTTTGATAAATGAACATATTCTTTGACCCAGCAATTCTACATCCATATGTTGGTGGCTCAGTTGGTAAAGAATCCGCCTGCAATGTGGGAGACCTGGGTTCGATCACTGGGTTGGGAAGATTCCCTGGAGAAGGGAAAGACTACTCACTCCGGTATTTTGACTTGGAGAATTCCATGCACTATATAGTCCATGGGGTCGCAAAGAGTTGGAGGAGACTGAGTGACTTTCACTTTCATTTTCATGTTTACCTTATAAATACACTTCTCCTCATGCAACATGGTATGATATATATTAGAAAAAAACATCCAGGGGATTTCCTTGGTGGTCCAGTGGCTGAGAATCCACAATCCCAATGCAGGAGACCCAGATTTGACCCCTGGTTTCAGGGAACTATTAATAGATCTCACATGCTGCAAAGGATCCTGAGTGCCACAACTAAGACCCAGCGCAGCCAAACAAATAAAACAAAAATAAATATTTTTGAAAAATTCAGTTGTAGCATCGTTCATAAGAGAAGAATGGAAAGCACCTAAATACCCATCAGCAGGAAAGCGGTTAAATAAATCATCCATTTGTTACAAAGAATGAGGCTGCTCTCTTTGTTCTGATGTGATTTCCAAATGAAGTGGGAAAGAGCAAGATGCAGGATGCTGTGTGTATAGGATGCTACCATTTGTGTGGGAAGAAAAGTCAAATTCTATGCCTATATATTTGTAAAGGCATGATCACAGAATAAACTAAAGACAGGGCTTCTCTACAGGGAGCGGAACTAGGTAAGTGGGGAGTGGGCAGGAGAAGGAATTACTTTAAACTGTATTTTTCCAATCATGGGCATGTATTATCCATTCAGAATTAAAAAAATTTCTGAGGCGGAGGGGAGAGGTAGGAGGAGGAGAAGTCACATGACAGGTTGGTACTAAAGTTATCTGAACACAAAGTATTCATCTACTCTACTTTTCATATTTTTGACCTGAGTTTCCCCTGAACTGCTCTTACAAATGCCTACTTGGGACTACAGTGAATTTCACTGAAGACCCAGAGCCCTCACTAAAACCAGGAAGATAATTTTTGAAGATGAGAGCACTAGTTCTCTGCAAGGGAAATGACTCTTTAATCCATGCACGCAGACAACCGGATGCAGACCTGTTCTTCAGAATCTTCTTTATTCTTCATCTAACCACCACAGAAGGTCAGCTTGAACCAAAACAAGCTGAAGTAACCTCAAAAGGCCCGCCTCATTACACACAACGGGGCAAAACCTGAAGTGAAGCCTGTTTTTTTTTTTTTCAGAGCAGACCCAGCCCATACTTTTACACAGGTGTCCACTAAAGACCGATCAGCAAGGCCCCACCACCACAAACTCCTGTAGGAACTCTGCTGGGAGCTCCCTTTGGGTCATTCATGAAATCCACCTCTTCCTTAGTCATAAATAAGCCCTTGCTGTCTTGTGGAGAAGGTCATCAGTGTTGATATCTTGAGCAACAGACCATTTGTGTACTCTGGAGCTTTGAAGGGGAGGTGACTTGACTTACCTCCTCCCTGCATCTGAGATGCAATCACCTTTCTGAATATCTAAACAGTGACCTGGGAGATAGGTGGTGGAGGGTGCCTCATGAAGACTCTTCAGGGTCATCCTGTCCGGGCTCCTTAAGCACTTAATCCTTTGTTTTTCAGAAACTTTGCACCTGGGCTCCCAAGAGGCAGGCAGGCCCAGAGGAGAGGCCACAGGCCTGGGAGCCCAGCAGCCTCTTAGAGCAGGTCACCGGGAAAGAGGAGGAGGGCACAGGGAGGGGGCGAGGTGGAGATGCAAGGCGGGGACAGAAATCAGCTGAAACACTCCATGCTGGTTCTGACTCGCTCCATCTCGTGCAGGAAGCTGTAGAACTGAGGCAAGGTTAATTCTGGGGAGAGAAAACGTGGCTTCAGGTAAATGTTTCCAACTCCACAGAATCATCCAAGAAAACGAATTTACACCCAGCGACTTCCTTTTTATTTTTTGACAATACCTCTAAGCAGTTCTGGATGGGTAATTGATCATAATAAAGAACTGAAGCCTTGAACACAGAAAGTTCTCAGCTCCATAAAAAAAAAAAAAAGTGGAGGGGGGATTTTAAATGGCATCAACTCCCCAACACAAAGCCATTCAGGACAGCCGATATGATTCCCACAGCCCCAGAGCTTCTTGCTCTTAGATATTCACCATTCCTACCCCAAGCTTCCCTGATAGCTCAGTTGGAAAAGAATCCGCCTGCAATGCAGGAGACCCCAGTTTGATTCCTGGGTCAGAAGATCTGCTAGAGAAGGGATAGGCTACCCAATGATCTGCTGGAGAAGGGATAGGCTACCCACTCCAGTATTCTTGGGCTTCTCTTGTGGTTTAGCTGGTAAAGAATCCGCCTGCAATGTGGGAGACCTCGGTTCGATTCCTGGGTTGGGAAGATCCCCTGGAGAAGGGAAAGGCTACCCACTCCAGTATTCTGGACTGGAGAATTCCATGGACTATATAGTTCATGGGGTCGCAAAGAGTCGGACACAACTGAGCGACTTTCACTCACATTCCTACCCCACCCTTTCCCTTTAGCAAAAAGTTCATTGACTGTGGGGTCTCCAACTTGCTAATGGCTTATCATTTAGGAGAGCAAAGGTGGAAGAATGGAGATTCCATAGTCCGATTATGGCTTTTTTTTATGGAAAAATGATTAGTGGTGGGCTTCAGGAGCCTAAGGAGAAGGAAAATGGCAACCCACTCCAGTATCCTTGCCTGGACCATCTCACGGACACAGGAGCCTGGTGGGCTGCAGTCCATGGGGTCGCAAAGAGTCGGGCACGACTGAGCAACTAACACACACTCAAGAGCCTAATAACTGAAGAAAACATGGAAAAAGTGGAAGTATTCAAATGGGAATTTGGACTCACCTATGTATACATTTTCTGTTTGATTTCCTTTCTTAACGACCAACTTTAACTGAGCCAAAAAAGGAAAAAAGAAATAAAATATTTAAATTAAAATGATAACAACTGGGCAAAGAAATTCCTGAAACCTGAACTTTCACAGAAACATTAAACCATCCAATGTCTTGAGAGTTACTCGAGAGCTGTTTAGATTGTCCAACAGCAAAACTTCTAACGATTCCCAAGATGACAGGAACAATCAAAACTTTCAAGAACAACATCCAGATCCTATTCATCTGAAAGTAAGCGTGTTAGTAACCACATCTTTGGCTGACCACACTGCTCTGAAATACATAAGGCACTTCAGTGGAACATGGTTTAATTGTATATTAAAGAAACCCAAGGTAGGTTTGGTGGCTTAGATGGTAAAGAATCTGCCTGCAATGCAGGAGACCCAGGTTCAATCCCCAGGTGGGGAAGATCCCCTGGAGGAGGGAATGGCAACCCACTCCAGTATTCTTGCCTGGGAAATCCCAAGGATAAAGGGGCCTGGAGGGCTACAGTCCATGGGGTTGCAAAGAGCTGGACATGACTGAGTGAGTAACTGCATTAGAATATTGTAGAATGTGAGGGCTTCTCTGGTAGCTCAGAGGTTAAAGCATCTGTCTGCAGTGCAGGAGACCTAGGTTCGATCCCTGGGTCAGGAAGATCCCCTGGAGAAGGAAATGACAACCCACTCCAGTATTCTTGCCTGGAGAATCCCACGGATGGAGGAGCCTGGTGGGCTACAGTCCACGGGGTCGCAAAGAGTTGGACATGACTGAGCGACTTCACTTTCACTTTTCATTGTAAAATGTATTTAATACTTTATAACCAAGTCAAAAATCTCCCAATTTTCAGAGATCAGAAAAAGACTTACTTGTAAAAAAATACTTCCTACTTTTTCCAGTTCGCTGCTCCCAGACGTCACTGTGACACAAAAGAGAAAAATAGTAAGTGGCTGGTGGAGGACCAACTCTGAAGAGCCCAATCTTGCAAGTTGTAAAGCAGGAGCCATGTGGGGGCCAGGATGAAGACAGCAGAATGTGCTTTTCAGGAAGTGAACTCACAGATAGCCATGGGTAGAAAGAGCTGCTGAATGTGGACAGTGACACAGGGAAGCAGCTGCTAGACCCAACAATCTTAGGGGACCAAGGATCGCGATTCCCCAGTGAAGTCATCTGAGAGCCTCTGCCACCCAACCCTGCATCATCCAAGTGACCCAGGACTGGCTCTAACTGGTTACCTCCAAATTTCCATTCCATATCTACAAGCTGGTTAATCATCAGAGTCTGACCTATGGCCCATCGAGCAAGGGTGGGGGCATTCTGCTTCCACTGGAACAAAAGCAGAAAGCCAAAGTCATCACAATGGAAAAAAAAAGAAAAAAACCCTCTTTATTCCACCCCCAATGCAGCATGTTTAGTCTTTACACAGACATGGGCAGAGTGCAAAGGCACTGTGTGCACAGTGGGCTCGGCCTGTGTGCACAGATCCGGGTGGAGAGGGGCAGCAGGAATCTTCTTTTATTCCAAGATTTAATCCAGGTTGGAACAAAAACTGTATGATATTTATATTTAGTCAAATCAGAGGGAAAATATTAGATGCACTGAATAGTGTTTTCATGGATGTATGTCATCTGCATGAAACCAGGTGAAAAACTTTAAGCTGGGAAATGACATATGATGACTGAAGGTTTTTCTTTGGTCGGTGTTTTCCATTTGTATGTTTTCAGGAAATAAAAACAATCTTAAAATTCACTTTGATTAAGAGGGATTCTGATACCTTTTCAGAAAAGTAGATGGCTTTCTCCTCACTGAGACCTGGAAGAGGACAGAAGGGAGACGTGACCACAGGGAAGGGCCATAGGGCCTGTCACCTGAGCAACCTGGGGTGGTCACCTACCCAGAGTCATGAAGTCGGCCCGGACCTGCTCGGCTGTGAGACCCTTCTTCAAGGCACCTGGGAGAAGAGAAAAATCAGTCAGAAAGAGCAAATCAATCAATCCACTGGCAGGAAGTATTTAATGGGCACAACTTAAGTGACAGGGATGACAAAGGGAACACACAGACTCAGCTCACTAGGCGTGATCTCGGTCCAGCCAGGCAGGAAGGAGATGAGGGGGATAGGCAGCACGTTTTAGGGCAGATTCCTGAGTAGCTATAACGGCAAAGAATCTGCCTGTAATGTGGGAGATCTGGGTTCAATCCCTGGGTTGGGAAGATCCTTGGAGAGGGCATGGCAACCCACTCCAGTATTCTTGCCTGGAGAATTCCATGGACAGAGGAGCCTGGCGGGCTACAGTCCATGGGGTAGCAAAGAGTCTGACACAACTGAGCAACTTTCACTTCACTTTAGGTGCCACACAAGCATTGGCCCCTCCAGAAAGTATAGGTGAAGTCACAGACAAAAGAAAGACTGTCTGGGCTTGGGGAGGGGGTGACTCATCTGAGGAAATAAGGCCACAGACTCCTGGAGCCAAGTGGGGGAGTTCAAGGTCAGGTGGGCACAGGGGTAACAGCCTAAAGCTCGCACTGTGCCATCTGTAACCACCGAACACATGAGGCTCTTTTTCTTTTTTGGCCTTGCCACGTGGATTGTGGGATTTTAGTTCCTTGACCAGGGATGGAACCCAGGCCTTCATTAGTGAAAGTGCCAACCAGTGGATCCTAACCAGTGGATCTCCAGGGAATTCCCCTCTTTAACTGTTAATGAACTAAAATGAAAGGAAATGTAGTGTTCTGTTCCTCAGCTGCACCAGCTGTTCCAAGCGCTCAGGAGCCACGCAGGCCCAGCGGTTACAGCACCGGTTAGGGTGGATCACAGAGCATTCTTGTCTCCATTCGGGACAGCCTGCCCCAGAAGGTCAGCCCTCAGGAAGCAAACGCAGATGGACTAAGCAGTTCAGCCTCTACAGTTGCCAAGTCACTTGCAGAGGGGCTGTCAAGCCCCTCCCCTCAGGAGCCCTGAGAAACCCCACCCTCCTACTCTTGCCCTGCACCCACCTCCTTTGTTCCGCTCGAAGGCTCCCATTTCTGAAAATAATGTGCTCCCAGCAATCTGGGCTTCTCAACATTTAACCTGCAGGCTACAGCCTCCAGTCACAATCTGGCTACAGCTTTAAAATTTTCCACTTCTTAGTCCTTCAGAAGATGACTAATCCAAGTATAAGAAGTTGTCCACCAGGGTCCAGGGAGGGCCCTTGAAGTAACACCCTAAACCCGAGCCCCCACCCCCATCCCACTCCAGAGAAACAATCTGAAAGGCTGTTGTCCACTGCAAAATCAACGGAGTCAACAAAGGGAGGAAACCTTTTATCTCCGAAATCAGACTGAGCAAGGAAGCCAAAGGGAAATAAAAAAAAAAGGCAAGACCCCAGGAAACCTTGGCCATAAAAGCTCTCCAAGAAGGCTGTTATGTCCAGTCACTCCAATCAACTCTTGGTGAGCTCCTTAGTTTATATCCAGTTCAAATCCAACATTCTGTCTGATGATCCCCAAATACTCCGAGGTGGAGAATACCACTGTAACTTTTAATTTAGCAGGAAATTAAAGATGAGAAAGGTTCAGTTTTGTGGGGAGAGGATTTGGCAAATCCAGTGTTGACAACTTCACTGCAAAGAGCTCACCTACAGCTCTGCCCCTCCATACACTGAGTTCTGCGAGGAAAGCTCCTTAGCAGTGTGGGCAGGAGATGAAAACTCAGAAACAGTACACTGGTTCTGGTGTGTCCACACAAGTAGTGGGGTGCCAAGGTGATTTTGTTAAAACTTAAGTCAGACTGTGTCTCTTCTCTGCTCAAAACCCTCGAATAGCTCCTGTTCCACTCATTGTAAATCCCGAAGTTCTCACAGTGCCCTGTGGATCTGTCCTTCTGTAGAACCCTCTGCTCTCTCCCTCGCTTACTCCGTCTTTCCCATTATTTACTAGGCAGGGTCCTACCTCCATGCGTTTACCCTTGCAGTTGCTCCTGCAGGAAACATGCTTCCTCAAATCTGCACATGCTCACTCCTCACTTTCCTCAGGAATCTGCTTGAACTACACCTCCTCTGAAAGGGCCCCTGACCAATCTTCAAGTGTCCTTTTCTGCATGGCAATTTATAACTACCCAACTTCATGCTACATATTTATTGTCAATTTTCTCACGAAAGTCAGTTTGTTGAGAACAAGGACTTGGTCCGTTTTGCCCACTGCTGTGTCCCAAGTTACTAAAAAAATATGCCAGGCACTGTTCGTTGGTTGGCCCTCAACTCATTAAACACATGCTGAATCAAAGAATCCGTACAATGGAATGCTATACAACCTTTAAAAATAACGTAGCTCCTGACCTGCCTATTTGAAAAACATAATTAAAAGAAAAGAAAAGGTATGAACAGTCTGCTTAGTGTGGTCCCTTTTGCATAAATAAAGAAGGGTATATTATCTATTCTTCAGTTCAGTTCAGTTCAGTTGCTCAGTTGTGTCCGACTCTTTGTGACCCCATGAATTGCAGCATGCCAGGCCTCCCTCTCCATCACCAACTCCCGGAGTTCACTCAAACTCATGTCCATCGAGTTGGTACTGACAGCTTTAATTATATGCTTATCTTATGGCTAAATTGAGAGATATAAGGTACATTTTTGGTGAACATAACCACAAAACAGAGGATACCTTTGAGGAAAGGGACTGGGTGGGACTTTTTTTTGTTGGTGTCATTTAAAAACATCCTAGCTGCATGTTATTTCTTTTTTAATAGGAAGGCAGTAAAATTGTGAGTCATTTTTGTTTTCTTTCTTGTGCTTCTCTATTAAAAAAAAAAAAAAGCCCCTCCCTTCCAAGAAGAAAGGTTAAACGTATTGCCCAGGGCCACACAGCAGGCAAGTAGCAGAGAAAGTAGCTTATGGGGCAGTTGACCCCCAAATTCAGGCCCTTTCCATTCCAGGTCATTCTGAGATGCTGTCGGGGAGTAAGACTAGGCCACAACTGGACAGTGACTGACAGCTGAGGCTACCGAGCTGCAGGGGCCAAAGCAAGCGCTGTGTCCTGATGGCACCTCACTACCTGAGACAGGCAGGAGCCATACTTCAGAAACATACATAGAGGGACTCCCCAGGTGGTCCAGTGGCTAAGACTCACACTCCCAACGCAGCGGCCCTGGATTCAAACCTCGGTCAGGGAACTAGATCCAACGTCTCAACCAAGAGTTTGCATGCTGCAACTACAACCCAGGGCAGCCAAACAGATGAATAAACGTTAAAACAAACAAACAAACATGATCTTAAAAAAAGAGAAATACACATATTTGCATCGTTAGGCCTCAAGCCCTTAGTTTCTTTTTCAGCTTTTTCCTTTGGTGATTCCTCTGTCTTGTAAGCACAAGACAGCGCTGCAGCCTTGACCCCATGTCAGAAAAATCTGAACTCCAGGACTGCAGTCATTAGAACATGTCACTAGGGTAAATCTGAGAATGTCCTTTAAATACAGATAACCATCTGGGATGGTTTATAAGTCCTTGAGCTCCACTTTTCACTGGAACAGTTGCCTTAGGCAAACCCCCACTGCCATCAAATAGTGTGGGTGACAAAGAAGAGGGTTCCAGGAAACGGCTGGAAAGTTAGCAAACATTATTCTTCTAGCCAAAACTTTCCCAAGCTTATTCAGAGTAGTAAGGAAGTCCAAGGAACAGAACTAAGCCTTGGTGAATCAGATGGGAGAGCATGTGAGCCCCATTCATTCAGTGATTACTGACCCTGAAGGCTCACTAGCTGAAACCACCCCTGCAAGGTTCACGTGCAAACAGAGGTCACAGTCACTGTATACAAATGTCCTGAGACTGCCATGCGCCAGCACTAAGCTGGATGTCAGAATGCATCAAAAACTGAACAGGCAACAGTCTCTATCCTCCTGAGGCTCACAATCTTTTGGGATATAACAATATACACATATAATACATTATAACAATAATGTAACAAGTAGATAAGTCGTATAGCGAAAGTGTTAGTCCCTCAGTCATGTCCGACTCTTCACGATCCCTCGGTCTACAGCCCACTGGGCTCCTCTGTCCATGGGATTCTCCAGGCAAGAATACTGGAGTGGGTTGCCATGCCCTTCTCCAAGGACTCTTCCCAACCCAGGGATCGAGCCCAGGCCTCCTGCATTGCAGTGGATTCTATTATATAGAGTATTATTCCAGGTAGACGATTACTGAAAAGTGCCACATAGAAAATAGAGCAGGGTAAGGTTGGGAACCTCTAGGGAACTTAGTCCAGCATACCATTTGCGATTATTGTTCAATGCTCATTATTCCTTTTTTGGCCCAGCCAGACAGACTACTTTAAGTGGGGAGAGGGAATTATCGCTTTTTCTTTAAAAAAAAAAAAAAAAAAAAGACAACAAAAACCACCAAGCAGAGGAGACTTCCCTGGTGACCCAGTGGTTAAGAGTCCTCCTGCAATGCAGGGAACATGGGTTTGATCCCTGGTCTGGGAAGATTCCCCATGTTGAGGAGCAAATAAGCCTGTGCACCACAAGAAAATCTGTTCTCATGATGAAACTAAGACCTGACGTAGCCAAATAAATAAATGAATAAATAACAACCAACTACTGGGTACCCACAAGGGCCAGATATTAAAGTAAAAACCAACTTAAATTATGTCCCTACTGCAAAGTTATCTATAATCTTTTCTAGGTGACAACTCATAATAATAATGACAATCAATACTAACAGCAATGTAGCTACTACCACTTACTATTGAAACAAGCACTTTACATTTATTATCTTTCTCCATTTTTTTAAAAGAAATTCTTTAAAAATTATTTTAATTTTTTTGGCTGCACTGCATGGCTTGTGGGATCTTCGTTTCCTGACCACAGACTGAACGGAACCCCTGTCCTGAAAGTGCCAAATTTAACCACTGGATTGCCATCTTTCCCCACTCTTGAAACAATGTATGAGCTACTAGTATTAGCTCCATTTTATTCCTGAAGAAACTGATTCTCAGAGTGGTTACATGACTTGGCTCAAGGTCCCGGAGCTGTGAAGTTAAGCATACAAGGGCCGGGGAGGAACCAAATGCAAGGTGGGAGCCTAATCTGGATCTTAATGAGAACACTTACAAACAAAATGGATGAGACAATGGGGAAGTTTGAACTCTGAGTTTGTATTTTAATTTTAGATATGATTATTGCATAGTGGTTTGATAAAGAAGAGACAGTCCTTTATGGTTTAGAGATACATAATTAGGAATTGAATGAAATGATATGATGTCTGAGATTTGTTTAAAAATAATCCAGTTTGGAGAGCAATGAGTTGAAGTAGGCAGGGCACAGGTGAAGCAATCCGGACATGAGTTGACAAAGGGTGAAATCAGGTTTTTTTTTTTTAAGAGAACAATTCTTTGTGGACTTATTTTCATTTATTTATTCTAGTTGTGCTGGGTCTTTGTTGCTGTGAGGGCTTTTCTCTAGTTGCAGCGAGCAGGGAATAAATACCCTTTCTAGTTGCGGTGCTTGGGCTTCTCGTTGCGGTGGCTTCTCTCGCTGCAGAGCATGCGCTCTAGGGGCACATGGCTTCAGTAGTTGTGGCACATGAGCTCAGCAGTGGCAGTTACCAGGCACTAAAGCCCAGGCTCAGTAGTGATGGGCACAGGCTTAGCTGCTCCACTGCATGTGGGATCTTCCCAAACCAGGAATCAAACCCATGTCTCCTGCATTGTCAGGTGGATTCTTTACCACTGAGCCACAAGGAAAGCCCTCAGGTGCTTTTAAGAATTACATACTAAATAGTAAAAGAAAAATGTTAAAAAAAAAAAAAAAACAACCAACAAACCCACAAGCTTTGAGCTAATCAAGGAGGGTGCAGCAATAGCTTTTCATCTATAAGATCTAAAGCAAGTCACTTCCCCTCTCTAGGGCTCTGTTTCTTTATCTCCAAGACAAAGATCAGACTAGATCAGCACTTTACAAAGCTTTTACCTAACCCTCCCTCTGTGCACTCACTCCTGCCCCCAAAAAGAAGAGTTCCAGGGTTAACTGTTTCGCAGATACTGGTTAAGCAGGTTAACCGGTTTACTGCAGGGCTTTTCAGAGACTGAGATATGTTAATGTGTGTGTGAATCTCCAAGATTCCAAGGCTGGGAGGTGCAGGGACAGAACTTTATGACCCTGCCTGGCCACTGAAGTCTTTTCTGGATGAAAACACCAATTTGGGGAAGACTGATCTGGAAGGTCTTTGGGGTCCCTTGAACTCCAACAAGCCATACCAGGATGAAGGAAGGAGAAGGCAATGAGGGCACTTTCAGACTAGGCAGGGGAAGGCCTTGAAGGCCAAGTTAAGGACTACAGAGTCCATTAGGCAAAGTAAACAGTTGAGAGGAGCAGCAGGGTCCAAGTTGTTCTGTATTCCAGGGCAAACTAGAATCTGGATGGGAGAACAGAAGTGGAGAGGCTGCTGCCATAACAAGGCATGAAGGGCTGGGAATTTGTTCTGGGATGGCAGCCTTTGGGACTGAAAAAATAATCCCTCATCAGGCCAAGGGATGAAGAAGAGGCCAAGAGACTTACAAGCTACCTCAGATGATTAGCAGATGCTCTGGAAGAAATGCAGAACTCTTGAACTCTGTAGGAAGGAACAGTCAGATTGCATAAGAACAACAAAAAAGAGTAAAACAAACAAATTGTTGAGAGCTACTGAGGAGTTCGGCAAACCTGAGACTTCAACTCTAGAACTTGAAAAGCTTGAAAAGCTTTGGGGCATGACATCACCAATTCGAAGGACATGAGTTTGAGCAAGCTCCAGGAGTTGGTGATGGACAAGGAAGTCTGGTGTGCTACGGTTCATGGGGTTTCAAAGAGTTGGACATGTCTGCCTGAATGAACTGAACTGAACTGAATTAAACAATCAAGAGAATTCATATCCTCTCCATTGAGGGAAGGGATGTTTTATTTGATGCTTTGACATCGAGGCACATAAGAGAAACTAACTGAACTATCAATAAACAATGTAGGGCTTTCCTGGTGGCTCAGTGGTGAAAAGTTTGCCTGTCAGTGCAGGAGACACCAGTTTCATCCCCTGTCCGGGAAAATCCCACATGCTGTGGAGCAACTAAGCCCGTGAGCCACAACTATTAAGCCTGTGCTCTAGAGCCGGGAACCATAGCTACTTAGCCTGGGTGCTGAAACTCCTGAAGCCTGTGCACCTAGAGCCTGTGCTCCACAACCGCAGAAGCCACAACAATGAGAAACCAATATGCTGCAACTAGAGGGGAGCCCCTGCTCACCCCAACTAGAGAAAGCTTATATAGCAACGAAGACCCAGCACAGCCAAAAATAAATAAATCAGCAATGTAAAGTTCCGCAGGCATGGTATTAAGTGCTTTATGGATACTAACTCATTTATTCCTAAAGCCATCACCATAAACTGTTCTTACTACTCTGTTTTTCAGATAGAAACTGAGGCCCCAAGAGGCTGATTTGTCCAAGGCCAAATAGCTACCTAAAGTGATATGCCCAAGACTCAAATCCAAGTGAGCTTGCAAAGCCCGTCCCTGGAACTCAGCACACCTCAGCATTCTCTGGGCCTACAGAAAACGGTCTGCTATAAACACTGTTCATCAATCCTGCTTGAAGAATATACACCCAACATCCCCTGGGAGGGTCACAGGCTCTCCCAAGTTCAGCTCAAGTCACCCAGCATCAATCAAAAGCTCTTGTTCTATGTCATCATTTTATTTGTAACTGTAGCTTAGGAAAGTAGTACAGACCCGCCCATGACTTCAAGGAGACCCGCCCATGACTTCAAGGAACTGTCTGTTAGGACCACGAGATGGACACATACAAAACAGCATGATCAACAGAAGACTAAATGATTATGCTCCAAAAAGGGCTGCAGATAAAAGAATCCATCTCAGTTGTGGAGTGGAAGGGGAGGTCACCATAGATTGAGATGGTTTGGGAAGACTTTCTGCAAAGGGAGTACTGGGGCTGGAGCACAGGACTGAGCAGAATTAAGGCAGTCTGGCAGGACTCAATGGGGGCAGGGAGCAGAGATGATAAAGACTGGAAAGAATGGAGGCAGGGACAACAGACAGAGGTCTCCTGAAAAATCAGTGCCCACAATAGTTCACAGGTTTCCTCATTCCCACAGGAGTAGGCTGGACAATGAGAATAAAGAGGATAAAAACTCCTGGTTCTATAAGCTGGACACCTGTCCTACAGAAATGCTCACACACACTAAATACACAGATTTCCTAAGGATGTTCACTGTGGTACGGTACACTTTCTAAGAGTGAAGGATCAGAACTAAAATGTCCAGCAACAGGAAATGGATTAAGTAAAAGAAGATTAATTCAGTTCAAAGTCCACTGCAGTCATCAGAAGAATGAAGTTGATGTGGGGAAATCTTCACGATGTACCAGGTATGGAAAAATGCAAGCCGCAGAGCAATTCTGTGGTTTATCACCACTGATGAAAAACAAAACTATATGAATGTATATGGCTCTGTCTGTCGGTGTACATAAACATAGAAAAGGATACATGCCAAAATTATACCATGATTATTTCTAGAGACAAGAGTCAGATGAGAGTAAAAAGGAAATTTCTCTTTTGACTGTCCAGAGCTCTGCAGTTTTAAGTTTGCAATGAAAATTAATTCTTGTGTTAAGTGAAAGTGAAAGTCGCTCAGTTGTGTCTGACTCTTTGTGACTTTCTGTCCATGGAATTCTCCAGGCCAGAATACTGGAGGGAGTAGCCTTTCCCTCCTCCAGGGGATCTTCCCAACCTAGGGATCGAACCCAGGTCTCCAACATTGCAGGCGGATTCTTTACCATCTGAGTCACCAGGGAAGACTGCAATTCTCATCCAGCCTTGTGGCTGATGCTTTTAACCCGCCATGAGAGCAAAGAAGGCAAGAATCTCACAGAGGATCATAAAATTCCACAGCTGGAAACCTCAGGGGTCTTCTGATTCACAACCCGAACCCTCAGGAGCACAAGACAGGGCAAAGAAAAGGATCTGCATGAAGAATATATCAGAAGGTACAAACAATCAAGTTCCCAACTTTTAATGTACCATTAGGCTGAGATACTGGGAAGATCAGCTTTTTACTAATTTTTAAAATATGCAAACTGGGGATGCTGTTTACCTCCTCTGAGCCCAGTCAACATTTATTCATTCTTTAAGCCTGGGCTCAAATGTCACCTCTCTTTAAATAAAATTAACTTTTAATTAAATTGCCAAATTAATTCTAGCAACTTTTAAGACAATATTTAGCTAAAAATAAACAAGTAAAATAACCTGCTGTCTTATCACCCAGACAGAACCACAGTTAACTTTTTTAACACAAAAACAGGACCGTGGCAGACAGAACTAAACAGAATATTGTGAAAGGTTTTCCATATCATTATATTTTTCTCAACAACATGTTAAAAAATTAATATTAATACATAACATGAAAAATAAGAACCTTTTGCGGAGAAACTGTGCTAAGTGTTTTATTTCAGTTCAGTTCAGTTGCTCAGTCATGTCCGACTCTTTGCAACCCCATGGACTGCAGCATGCCAGGCTTCCCTGTCCATCACCAACTCCTGGAGCTTGCTCAAACTCAGGTCTATTGAGTCGATGGACATTTATTATAATAATTTATTCAGCATTTTATTTACATTATCTTAATTAACCTTCAAAACCATCCCACGCACACACCAAAAACAAGCTTAGATGGAGTGGAACAACTGCTGGGGGAGGGTTATTACTAGGGATTGAAAGAGACTGGGTACCAAAGCCACACTACTTACCAAGGGTCAGACTGGGATTCACACCCCGTTCCTACTAACTCAGACTGAAGTCTTGATCACTACCATGCGTATGTGCTAAGTTGCTTCAGTCATGTCCAACTCTTTGTGAACCTATGGACTACAGCTCACCAGGCTCCTCTGTCCATGGGATTCTCCAGGCAGGAAGACTGGAGTGGGCTGCTGTGTCCTTCAGAGGATCTTCCTGACCCAGGGATTAAACCCACATCTCTTACATCTCCTGCACTGACTGGCAGGTTCTTTACTACAAGCACCACCACCATACTCCTCTGCAAAACTGGACCACAGCACATCACACCAATTTTCAACAGCTGGGTAACTGGATTGCTTCTAATTTTTCTGTGATAAACAGTGCTATGACAGATAACCCTGCAGCTCAAACTTTGTGATCACCTCCCTCCTGGCTAGAATCTTTCCCTGACTGCTCTAAAGCAAACCCCACTTCTCAAACTATCTTCATCAAAAGACCTACTTAAAAAATTTTCAGTCTACCATGGACTGATATTTTTGTACAATACAATGAAAATTAATTCCTAGAAATATGAAATGAAAAAATGCTTACAAAATATAAGCCCCAAATAACTCTTAGTGAAATGTGAATACACATCACAGATTAAAGTGTTAAATCAGTGTAAACTTCCTGCTTTTGATAACTGCACTACAGTTATGAGAGAAAATGTTCTTGTTCTTAGTACTTGTTCTTGTTCTTGTTCTTGTACTAAGTACTAATAGTACTAAGTCTTAGCAAGGATAAGGGTGAGGATAAGTGAGCTAAAGATTCATCCAATAACTGGATCAAAAAAATTTTTTTAATTCAGATAAATTTCTATGCTATGATTACCCTAATAAATCATTAAAAAATTGTGAGACTCTCATTAGTTCAGGTTTTTCCTGAGCTGCATTTAACTTTATTTTTGTTTAGCAGGCATGCTACCCTGCTAGAAAAAAATTTATGTATCCAAAACTTGCTGCAAAACATGTACTGATTAATGTTTACAATCTAGGAAAAAAAAAAAGCTCCTAATGGTTACAATGGTCAATTATATGTTACATATATTCTACCACATTAAAAAAAAAAATGCAAGTCCCATTTTTTAAAATTAGTAGATTCAAGAAACTTCGTCAAGGGACTGCCCCTGATGGTTCAGTGGTTAAGAATCTGCCTTGCAATGCAGTGGACGAGGGTTCCGTCCTCTGTCGGGGAACTAAGATCCCAGGTGCCACATAGCAACTAAGCCCGTGCACCACAGCTAGTGAGTCTGTGCCAAAACGAAGATTCTGCGTGCCGCAACTCAGACCCAAGACAGCCAAATAAATAAATAAAAATAAATAGATATTTTAAAAAGAGAGAAACTTTGTCAAGTTGCTATAAAAGTTTATAAACCCTTACTCTCAATCTTGCACCTACCACGTGGAGGAAAGGTAAGTCTGGGGACCAGAATGGGGATGCAGACTGCAATTATGCTCTCCCACGGCTGTCTGTTTACCTGGCTTCCCTGCCTAGACTGCAGTCCCGCCCATGTCTGGTTCCCTACCAAACGCTCTGGCTCAGTGCCCAGAGCATGCCTGCCAACTCCGTGGATTGAGGGAATGTTCAAACAATGTCTCTGGCCTCGGCTGCTGGGAGGGGCTACTCACCATTTGGAACCAGGAGGAGGCTCTTCACGATGCTTCTCAGGGGGCCAAGACTGATCTGGTTGGTGGTGGCAAATTCGGAGAGCTGAGCCAGAAACCTTTCCACCTGCAGACGGGGGACAGCACAAAGCAGGCCTTCACCTCAAGCACCTCAGGACCGCAGATCCACCCTCGGGAACTCTCCTTATCACAAGATACTTTACCTCTTTTGGCTCAGTTAGGAAGTGGAAGAGCACTTCAGTCAGGGCTGAGAATTGCTGTGAAGAGAAGAACACAGAACATCAGAAAAGTCTACTCCTGGATCAGGGTTCCCCAGTTCCATCCAACTACAGCCCCTTAAGAGAGAAGAGGGGGCTTCCATGGTGGCTCAGTGGAAAAGAGTCTGCCTGAAAATGATCCTTGAACTGAGAGGATCCCACATGCCGTGGAGCAGCCAGGCCCGTCCACCGCAACTGCCGAGCCTGTGCTCTAGAGTCCAGGAGCCAAAACTACCGAGCCCGCGTGCTGCCTCCACTGAAGCCCTCTCAAGAGCAAGAGAAGCCACCGTAACGAGAAGCCTGCAGACTGCAACTAGAGAAAGTAGCCACTGTTCATCACAACTAGAGAAAGGCCTGCTTGGCAGCAAGACTCAGCAAAGCCAAATAAAAAAGAGGGAAGTGAAGAGAACATAGATGTTGATATCAGTTTTGATTATCTTAGAGCTACAAACATTTGTAATTTGAAAAGATATAAGCACAGTAATATTCACTGCAGCACTACGCACAATAGCTGAGATACTGAAGCAACCTAGGTGTCTATCAACGGATAAGTGGATAAAGATATGCTCCATACATACAATGGAATATCACTCAGCCATGAAAAGAATGAAATCTTGCCAGTGGCAGCAACATGGATGGATCTAGAGGGTATTATGCTAAGTGAAGTAAGCCAGAGAAAGACAAATGCCATATGATCTTATACACAGACTCTGAAAAACCAAATAAAACCAAAATAGACTCACAGATACAGAGGGGAGGGGGTGGGGTATGAAACAGGCTAAGGGGATTGACAGGTTTATACATTAGCCATAGGGATGTAATATACAGCATAAGGAATATGGTCAATAACACTGTAAAAAGTTAGCATAGTGACAGATGGTTACTAGACTTAGCATGGCGATCATTTCATAACGTACGCAAATGTCAAGTCACTGTGTAGTTCACCTGACACTAACATAGTCTATGTCAACTATATTTCAGTAAAAAAGACAAAAAAAAAAAAATTACAAATATTCACAACACCCACCACCAGTGCCCATCTAACTATACCACTTGATTGTCTAAAAAACTCATATTTTGTTGGGATGCTTACCAGATACACATTGAGAGACAGACTGTGTGCACATACACACGTTACACATAAATCTCAAGGGGTCAAATACCTTCTAACACCCCCCCTCCAAAATAAGATCTGAAAAGGGAAAATCACTGAAATAGTTTTTTCTTTTTTCTTTTTTTCCTTCCCTTTGTTTTGTAAGGCCCAGGTGGCTCAAGTGGTAAAGAATCTACCCTTTATGCAGGAGACATAAGAGACGTGGGTTTGATCCCTGGGTCAAGAAGATTCCCTGGAGGAGGAAATGGCAACCTACTCCAATATTCTTGCCTGGGAAATCCTGGGGACAGAGAAGCCTGTCAAGCTACAGTCCATGGGGTCACAAAGAGTCAGACACGTCTGAGCGACTAAGCACGCACATACTCACTCTTTTTGCTTATACTTCCACATATTTATTACTAAAACATAAATCAATCCAAATATATAATTTTCCCCATTTTCACTCTCATAAATGAACTTTTTCTCTACCTTACTTTTTTTTGAGGGGGGTACTGCATGTGGCATGTGGGATGTCCACTCTGACTAGGGATTGAACGTGAGCCCCATGCACTGGAAGCATGAGTCTTAACTACTGGTACCGCCAGGGAAGACGGAAGTCCCTCTATCCTGCTTTTGAAAGCAGTTACTTCTGTGTGGCAAGATTTTAGGTGATTTTTATTTTCTTCTGTTTTGTCTATCCATGTTCTCTGGGTTTCTCTCCCCCACAATAAACATCTTGCTGAGTATGTGACAGAATAGCAAATTTTAACACGTCATTTATACATTATCTTAGTGAGTGAGTCACTCAGTCGTGTCTGAGTCTTTGAGATTCCGTGGACTGTAGCCCGCCAGGCTCCTTTGTCCATGGAACTCTCCAGGTGAGAATACTGGAGTGGGTTGCCAGTCACTTATTCCCTTGAGCACGTGAACCTCTTTATCAGCACTATATTACTAAGAACTGAATATCTGTGTGCCCCAAAATTCATAGGTTTAAGTCCTAACCCCAACACTACTATATTAGAAAAAAGTGCCTGTGAAGAGGTGACAAGGTTAAAAGAGGTCATAATGGTGGGGCCCTAATCTGATAGGGCTGGTGCGCTTATAAGCACCAGGAAGTTCTGAGGAAGTTGCCTCAGAGCTCTTTCTGTGAGGCACACGTTGCGAAGACACAGCGTGAAGAAGGCAAGCCAGGAAGAGAGCTTTCACTAGGAAATCAATCTGTGGGCACCCTAATCTTGGACTTCCAGCCTTTGGAACTATGAGGAATAAATTTCTGTTGTCCAAGCCACCCAGGGTGTGGTATTTTGTTACAGCAGCTCGCACAGACGGAGACATTTAGCATTATTTTCCCATATCCTCTCCTGATGGACACAGTGTGTGTGGCACAGTGAAGGAAACCAGGACACAACAGTTTAAAAGACCCAGATGTGAATCACTGTTCTTCTGATCGTCCGGGTGACCCTGGGCAAGTCACTTAGCCTCACTGCGTCTCAGTCGCCATCAGAAAGACAGAGGTAGTAATACATAGCTTCCAGAATAGTACTAATCGGCTCATACAAAGCCTCCAGTACAGTGTCAGACTAGAGGCTCAACAAGCCTCTAGCATGTGTGTATGTATGTGTAGCAGTTACCACAGCCACAATTAAAGTCACTATGCCATTAGATACAGCTTTAACATTTAAACAAAAAAGACAACAGGCAGATATTGCGGCTCCAAGCCCCCCCAACTGTACATGTGACTGTCAAATGCATTTGCCCCTTTTTCCATGATACATAAACTTTACACAAACCCCTGGCAAGGTTCTGTATTATTTTATTCTAAAATGTACTCTATTTTAAAATATAAAACTAGTCCTATATGAAAATGTAAAAGTAATATACATGCAAAGTTTTAAAAAAGACCCACCCAGCTAGCATAAATGGATATCCCACAGAATATAAAATAAAATCTCTTACTCTCTCCTTGCCCTCTCCCACCTTAGTCCCACTATCTATAGGTAATTATGCTAACACCTCTGTGGCCTTCCCATCATTTCATTTTTTTTTTAGTTTCTTTTAAATAGAAGTGGGATCATACTGAACCCACTCCCTGCATCTCACCTTTTTTCCCACTCATTTACATTTTAGAGATCAATCATGTCAGCAGATATAAATCCACCCAGTTCTTTTAACAACCATATGGCATTCAACAGTTAAGACAGCAGAATTTAGCTCCCTACAAATGAACATTATAGTGTGTGTATGTGTTGATCTTATGTTAACGATGCTGCAATGAACATACTTCTTTGTGAAATATGTATGTGTATGTCTATAAGATGTATTCTTAAAATGTATTCTAGGTGAAAGGATATGCTTTTTAAAAAATTGTTTTTTTTTGCCATGCCATGCCATATGGCAGGTGAAATCTTAGTTCCCCCATCAGGGATCAAACCTGTGCCCACTGCAGTGGAAGCAGAGTCTTAACCACTGGACTGACTGCTGGGGAAGTCCTATATACATTTTAAAAATTGAGGTATAGTTGATGTAAAATATTATATGTTTCAAGTATACAACACAGTAATTGCTAACTTTTAAAGGTCATTTCCATTTATAGTTATTATAAAATATTGGCTTTATTCCCTGTATTGTACATTATATCCTTATAATTATTGTTGTTGTTTAGTTGCTAATTCGTGTCTGACTCTTTTGCAACCCCATGGACTGTAGCCCGCCAGGCTGCCCTGTTCATGGGATTTCCCAGGCAAGAATACTGGAGTGGCTTGCCATTTTCTTCTCTGGGGGATTCTCCCGACCCAGGGATCGAACCTGTATATCCTGGATTAGCAGGCGGATTCTTTACCACTGAGGCAAGAGGGAAGCCCATCCTAACGATAGCTTATTTATTTTTTACATAATAGTTTGTGTCTCTTAACCTTCTATCCCTATCTCCCTCCCCACTCCCCTCTCCCCACTGGAAACCACTAGTTTATTCTCTAAGATATGTGCATTTTAAATTCTGAGAAAATATTACCAAATTGCCTTGTAGAGAAGTTGCATGGATTTACACTCCCACCAGCTAATGGTATCTTAGAAGTCTCTGCTTTCTCAAAACTCCATGGATATCACACAGAAACACTCTAGCTTTGCTGGTCCAGGGTTTTTCTTTCTGCGATATTTATGATATTGGGTATCAGTCTTGCACAAATGTTGACAGAGTAAAAACAGAATAGTCAAGACTAGCTTGAGAATGGGTCCTCAAACTGAGTTTTCCTCTATTCCTTTAATTTTTTTTTTGCTACAGATCTGGGAACTGTTATATCTTTGGCCAAAAATGTTTCCTATGCCACTAGGGCCTTAAAAAAAAATGGGGTGACTGAGAGGGCCTCCAGCTGCTCTTTCATTTCCAGGCCTCAGCCTAACACTCAGGATGGAGCTCCTTGTGCAGCCTCATCCCCGACTTTCCTCCCATGAACAGCCTCAAGCTACTCTGATCTGTAGGCTGTTATCAACCCCCACCCCTATCTCCACTTTTCCAAACCCTCCTTATCCTTCAAAGCCCTGCCCAGATATCAGGACTCTCCCAACAAGAAAGGGACCTACCCAGATTCTTAACTTCTGAGGCTCCCTCTTGGAACCTCACCTGGGGGCACTTAGAATTTTCAATCTTGATAAGGAGTACAAACCTGTCTTAACAGAGAAGGTTTCTCCTCCAGCTTCTTAGGGTCACAGCACCTTAATTATTGTAAGTGCAGAGTTAAGTATCTGTTGAACAAATCTTCCCAAAACACTTTCCCCATTCTTTGCCTTTGTACCTGCATAGCTCTCTCTCCCTGGAATGCTTACCTGCTCATGACTAGCCATGAAATCAAAATCTTAACGAATTCTCACCAGTTAAACATATGAAAAGATGCCCAAGATTATTCCAGATGAGAAATGCAAATCAGCAGAACAAGGAGATACCATTTTTCATTTGTCAGATCTTCAAAACTAATTGTCTGACGGCACCAGGGTTGGAAAGTAACAGATGTGACTGCGTACTGTTGAGAAGATAAACTGGGGCAAACTTTCTGGATTACAATTTGGCAATCCATGTCTAATTTTTCAAACGATCAAACCCTTTGACCTGGTAATTCCACTGCTTGAAGCATACCCTTCAGAGATGTCCTAAAAAGTAAACCCAGACATAAACAAGGCAGTTTGTTGACAGCAACAAAGAAAAATAAAAAACTGAAAGCAACTGAAGTGTCTGTTAACAGGGGACTGGTTAAATTATGCTATATCTGTTTCAAGGAATATCACAAAATGCCTTTACTGTCAAAAAAAAAAAAAGTTTTTAAAGGATACCCATAAATGTGATGGCAGATGCAGATTTTTTTCTATAAAGATATATGAGAAACTATTAAAATGATGATTTCTGGAGACAGAGAAATAGGTATTTTTATTTTAACTTTGTATCTTTCAGTACTGTCTGAATTTTCTAAACTTGTATGCTGCTAGGTGAGAGACTGTCGACCATTTGTTTCTTCTTTATATTTTTTCTGAATTTCCTCTGATAACCACACTAAAAATGATTCTTTTAATCCTACCTACTCTCAAGGCTCCATGTTACCTAGACTGATCACAGCATCACAGAAAACATGCAGATTCACGTAGTAATGTGCCGTGTTTCCATTTTCTGACCTGCCACAGCAGATTACAACCTCCCCAACACAACAGGCCTCATTCATCAAGACTTTGTAAACTTTACTGGGTTTAGCAGCTATTTGGTGCATAGTAGGCATTCAGATAAATATGTATCAAATAAGCAATAAATAGTCATGCCGACATTAACACAATGATTCTTTTCTTCCTTGAGGCCTAGGTCTCAAGTATAAGGCTAATGAAAGTAATAACTAATAGAAATAGCTAATAGACGGAGAAGGCAATGGCACCCCATTCCAGTACTCTTGCCTGGAAAATCCCATGGACGGAGGAGCCTGGAAGGCTGCAGTCCATAGGGTCACTGAGAGTCAGACACGACTGAGGAACTTCACTTTCACTTTTCACTTTCATGCACTGGAGAAGGAAATGGCAACCCACTCCAGTGTTCTTGCCTGGAGAATCCCAGGGACGGCGGAGCCTGGTGGGCTGCTGTCTATGGGGTCGCACAGAGTCAGACACGACTGAAGTGACTTAGCAGCAGCAGCAATAGCTAATAGAAATAGCCAGAATAGCTGGCTAATGAAAGCCAGCTAATAGAGTGGCTACTCAGAGAAGTCTGATCACCCAAGAAAAGGGGCAAAAATGGCCCAAAGGACTTTGATAAAGGCTGCCTGCTCTTCAGTTCAGTTTAGCTCAGTTCATTCGCTCAGTTGTGTCCAACTCTTTGTGACCCCATAAACCGCAGCACGCCAGGCCCTGCCGTCTATCACCAACTCCCGGAGTTCACCCAAACTCACGTTCATTGAGTCAGTGATGCCATCCAACCATCTCATCCTCTGTCGTCCCCTTCTCCACCTGCCCTCAATCTTTCCCAGCATCAGGGTCTTTTCAAATGAGTCAGCTCTTCACATCAGGTGGCCAAAGTACTGGAGTTTCAGCTTCAAAATCAGTCCTACCAATGAACACCCAGGACTGATCTCCTTTAGGATGGACTGGTTGGATCTCCTTGCAGTCCAAGGGACTCTCAAGAGTCTTCTCCAACACCACAGTTCAAAAGCACCAATTCTTCAGCACTCAGCTTTCTTTATAGTCCAACTCTCACATCCATACTTGACTGCTGGAAAAACCATAGCCTTGACTAGACAGACTTTTGTTGACAAAGTAACGTCTTTGCTTTTTAATATGCTGTCTAGGTTGGTCATAACTTTCCTGCCAAGGAGTAAGTGTCTTTTAATTTCATGGCTGCAATCACCATCTGCAGCGATTTTGGAGCCCAGAAAAATAAAGTCAGCCACTGTTTCCCCATCTATTTGCCATGAAGTGATGGGACTGGATGCCATGATCTTTTCTGAATGTTGAGCTTTAAGACAACTTTTTGACTCTCCTCTTTCACTTTCATCAAGAGCCTCTTTAGTTCTTCTTCACTTTCTGCCATAAGGGTGGTATTATCTGCATATCTGAGGTTATTGATATTTCTCCCAACAGTCTTGATTTCAGCTTGTGCTTCCTCCAGCCCAGTGTTTCTCATGATGTACTCTGCATATAAGTTAAATAAGGAGGGTGACAATACAGCCTTGACGTACTCCTTTTCCTATTTGGAACCAGTCTGTTGTTCCATGTCCAGTTTCAACTGTTGCTTCCTGACCTGCATATAGGTTTCTCAAGAGGCAGGTCAGTCAGGTGGTCTGGTATTCCCATCTCTTTCAGAATTTTCCACAGTTTATTGTGATCCACACAGTCAGATGCTTTGGCATAGTCAATAAAGCAGAAATAGATGTTTTTCTGGAACTTTCTTGCTTTTTCGATGATCCAGCGGATGTTGCAATTTGACCTCTTGTTCCTCTGCCTTTTCTAAAACCAGCTTGAACATCTGGAAGGTCACGGTTCACATATTGCTGAAGCCTGGCTTGGAGAATTTTGAGCATTATTTTGCTAGCGTGAGATGAGTGCAATTGTGAGGTAGTTTGAGCATTCTTTGGCATTGCCTTTCTTTGGGATTGGAATGAAAACTGATCTTTTCCAGTCCTATGGCCACTGCTGAGTTTTCCAGATTTGCTGGCTTATTGAGTGCAGCACTTTCACAGCACTCTTAAACTGCCTCAAACTGGTCAAATTATTTTCCTAAACCATTTTTCCTTATCTGTAAAATGGGAATGGTAATAGTACCTGACTCCTAGGGTAGTTGCAAGAACTCAGTGACTCAATACACATAAAAGCACTTAAAACTCTGCTATGCAGTACAATGGTCACTAACCATATTGAGCACTTGAAAAGGCTAATCCAAAAAAAAAAGCTAATCCAATTTGAGAGGTGCTTCAAAATATAGACTAGAATCAAAAACCTTATACCAAAAAAAAGTGAAACATCTCATTGCTATTTTTTTATGTGGGTCACACATGGAAATGATAATACTTTGATAGAGTGGGTTAAAGAAAACACATTGAATTCATTTCCTCTTTCTTTTCAGTTTTTAAATGTGGCTACTAGAAAATGTAAAAGTAGACCTGTGGCTTGTAGTTTATTTCTCTTGGACGCCACGGCAGTAGAACATGCCTGCCATCACAGTCAGTGTTCCTTTATGAGAAAACACCAAGTTGTGAGGATGCTGAGATAACAGACAGTGGCCCCACCTTCTGGGAAGTTACAACACGGTGGGGGGAACAGATGTACCTTTGCAGTGATCCTGAGACCTGTCATTTTAACTTGCTTAATTTGGCTGCCTTGGTGGTAGGAAAGGGACATCCCAAACACAGGAGCAGGAAGCCTTCAAGGTTGACTGGCTGGCACCTGCAGCCTGAAGAGTGAGAAAAAGCCTTCGACAGCTCCACAAGGTAGTGGATAGGGTACATGGTTCTTGGAGACTACAAGTGCTGTGCTGTGCTGTGCTTAGTCGTTGTCAGACTCTTTGCGAGCCCATGGACGGTAGCCCCCGCCAGGCTCCTTTGTCCATGGGGATTCTCCAGGCAAGAATACTGGAGAGGGCTGCCATGGACGACCGGTATCTCCCTTAACTGGGGGGTGGGGTGGGGTGGGGTGGGGTGGGGGTGGGGTGGGGTGGGGGTGGGGACGAGGAGAGGATGTCATCACCAGCCTGCCCACAGAGCCACTCTGGCTTGGCCATTATCTGCACCCACATCCCATCCCCAGATGCCGAGCCCCATTCCAGGCAGCTTCTGCTCCGTTGAGATGCTAAGACCCTCCTCAGTCTCCCCCAAGACGCCCCCCCCCCCCCGGCGTCTTCCTACTAAACGTCTCAGTCCCTCACCTGACCCACCAAATCCCACGGCTCCCCCAAACTCCATTGGCCTCCCAAAGCCCTCAGTGCGTTACTCTAAACTCCGTTCAGCCACATTAAGACTCCCTTCAGTCGTTCTTCCGGGATCCTGCAAACTCTCCTCGTCCCCAGGACCCTGGGAAGTCTCCTACTACCATTTCTTGGCCGCCGAGGTTTCCCTGGGGCCCTTCAGCTTGGCCTCAGACCTCCCTTAATCGCCCGGCCCTCAAAACTGGCCTGAGACCCTAACTGCCCTCAGCCCCTCTCCGAACCCACCTTCCCCGAGCCAGGCTCGCACAGCGGCCTGCCGCGGCCTAACCCTCCACCCCTCCCCGGGAACCGCCCCGGCCCCGCGCCGCGGCCGCCCGGCCCACCTGCGCGCCCAGCTGGTTCAGCTGCTGCATGTCGCCGCCCACGGCCTCGGGCACGGGGTCCTGTGTGCAGTGCAGCCGGCCCATGGCGTCCGCCCGGCCCCGCAGGCCCCACGCTCCCGCGCCTCCCCCGACTTCCTCCTTCGCGCGGCCGCCGCGGCCGCGCTTCCGCAGCCGCACTTTCGCCACCGGCCGCGGGCGCCGCCGCCGCCGCGCTCCACCCGAGCGGGTCCCCAGGGGCTCCCTGGCCGAGCCGCGCACTCGCGCGCGGACCCTGGGTGGGGCGGGGCAGGGGCTCTCTGGGGAAGCCCAGGATATCAGCAATCGCTGTGCCCAGGCCAGGACCCTGAGCAGCAAAGCGGTGAGACCTGGACTCCCAGCGGGGTCTCCCGCCGCCGCTGGATGACCCCTGGGCACTGCGCTTGCCCGCTCGGAACTTGCTTCACTCTCCTTGTAAACGATCGCGGGGGTGGCACCTTAAATGAGCTAACCCTCCTAAAATATTCAGAAGATAGCCCAGCACACAGCACACAGAAGGTCCTCAGTCAATAGCTAGCTGCTATCATCATCACCGTTATGATGCATTCGGCATGTATTCAGTGCTTGCCTCCTCCTAGATGCCAGGCACTGGCGACAGAAAAGTGAACAGACAGGCCCAGTGTCCCTGAGCGAGCTTGGGTCAGAGCAGAGCAAAGCAATAAAACCTCAAACTTGGGCTTGCACCAGTGTCATCTGGAGGGCTTGCTATGCCAATTGCTGGGACCCACCTCCAAAGGCTCTGCTTAGAAAAGCCTGGGATGGATCCAGAGAATTTTCCAACAGCTTCCCAAAGACCGCACTTGGGGAAACTCTGGCGTGGAAGAAACTGCCTCACAGAAGAGGAAGGTGGTCAGATTGGTGGAGGGGAGATTTGGGGGACAGTGACAAGCACTGCAGGCCTTGAAACATTGTAACCCCCATGTTCTCTTCCCAAGATTCCCTTGAAGTCCCAGATATTACCTGATCCCCATTGGACAGATGAGAAAACCAAGACATGCTCCCTGGAATCTAGGTCCTGACACCAAAGCCCAAAAGCATCTTCACCTGCCTCTTAGCTCAGACTTGAGAGTAGGGAGTGGGTGCCTAGAAACCTGGGTGGGGGAGTGTGGGGAAGACTGGCATTCCTCTACCCTTCCCCAAAAAATCCCTTCTGGAAAGGTATGAACAACACTCCATGCATTCATTCAACAGATAATCCGAGTGAGTGCCACCCCTAGGGCACATGTCCTGACAGGTGCTGGGACTCCACAGTGACAAAATCAGTTGTAGTGCATGGTCTAGAAGAAGTCAGAGTGTGATCTGGGAGACAGACACACACGTGAAAAATCACACATGTGTGAAATTATTAACTGATGCCAAGAGGTACAAAGTGCTTTGAGAATGTATACAGGGCACCTGTCCAAGTCCGAAGTACCTGGAAGAGAGTAAACCTTCAAGTTACTGACAGACAGGGACTGAGCTCAGACCCCCTGACTCACCATCCAGGAATATTAATTTTAAAATAGTCTTAACCTATTAAAAACGATCCATGTCAGGGCCTTATATTTATTCATATTTTTAAGTACTAAATCAACTTTGTTCAGGTATAATTTATATACAAGGAAATGCTCCCATTTTAAGTATGTTTCTTTAAATTATTTTTAACTTGAAAAAAAAAAAAGGAACCTTGCGGAAACCACTAGATTTCCTTCATTTCTGCTCTCACAGTGGCTGGTGCTGAGGCACTCAATAAATATTTGTGGAATTGATTGTGACAGAAAATAGATAAACGGAAAGAAATTCACTTGAAATTGCAGCCCAATACCGTAGGTGAAATAGTAATTGTATTGTTTTCCAGTCTTTTTCTATTTCACAGGTCACTGGGGCTTCTGTGATTTGTTTCGTTTTTACATATTTGGGGCTCTCCCACTTTGCCAAGCTATTTAATCTCTGGTACTCAGAGTGTGGTCCTTGCACCAGCAGCTAGGACATTACCCGGAGCATGGTGGAAATGCAGATTCCCAGGCTTACCCCAGACCTGCTGATCCAGCATTTTAAACTAAATCCCCAGGTGACTCATGATCACATTCAAGTTTGAGGTACAAATTATCACTGTTTTAAAATGCCCACCACATGCTGGGCTTTATTTTAAGCACCCAAAGATATACCTTGTATGATATTAATCATACTTTCAATTACTTCAAATACCTTCAATCACACTTTCAATTGTCTGTCTTGTCCCTCATTTTATTTGTTTTAATATTTATCACATTGTGTTTCTGCTGTCATTTACACATCTGTCTCCTCTGTTTACTAATTATGTTGTCTTGAGCAAATTACTAACCTTTCTGTGCTCCCATTTCTTTTTTCTTTTGTACAAATGGAGACAATAGTAGAACCTACTAGAAAAGATGAAATGAGATAATGCTTGTAAAACACTTAGCACAGGAACTGGCCCACAGTAAGTGCTCAGCAAAAGCTTGTTAGCAATAGTATTCCAACTTTTAAATCTTTTAAAAAGAACTTGGCAATAAGCATCCTGGTACACAATTCATTTTTCACATCTGATTATTCCTTGAGGAGAAATTCCTAGAAGGTCAAGGGATATTATGTTCAGACGTTCAGGGCTCAAAATAGTGCTAGGATGCTGCTGCTGCGTTGCTTCAGTCCTGTCCGACTCTGTGAGACCCCATAGAGTGCTAGGATGACAAACTTTCAAGTAAGGGACAGGCTAGACAATGAGAACACCCGGAAATTAGCATTTCAGCCTGAACAGAAACCTGGCAGCAGGCTCATTTCCCTGAAGAGGACCCTGCTTCCCTAACCCACATCTCTCAGCCCTGAGAATTCCAAGTCCTCTAAGAGAAACCTCAAAATCTCACACAACAGCATCTTGGTTTCAATTATAAATGCTACAAAAACATCACCATAAAATGCAGCATAATATTCTACTGAGTGAGAATATAATGATGCTTGTAACGAATCCCCATTGGTTGCCCGTTCAGGTCTTTACAATTTTTCAATTTTATTAAGAACTTGGCAACTAACAAAGACAATAGATAAAAATTATCTTTCCAATGGTATCCTTCACAACCCACTCAGACAGAAAGGAGCGGTGATCACTGTTAAAAAGTTTGTAGCAGGAAATGCAGACCTGGGGCCAAGCCTCCTTCTAGAGAACCCCCGCCCCCAGCAGCTCCCATTTCAGCCTTAATGAGGGACCTTGCTCCCTCCATTCACTTTAAAATGTCCCCGCGGAGGGCAAAGGAGTCTCCCAACCCCCACCCCTGCAAGTGAAAGGGGTTCATTAAGAAGTCCTTTCTCAGGCTAGAGGATTCCTGCTGGGAATTTCACCAAGGGGCTAGGTTCTCCCCAGGAGAATGGTTGACACTTCAGGCTCTGATATTCCAAAAGGCATCTTTTTTAAAAAATTAAACTTTTCATTTTGAGATAATTGTAGATTTATTTGCACTTGTAAGAAATCATAGAGAGAGACCACTGTACTCTTTTTCGAGTTTCTTTCTGTGCACAGATCCAATCTTGCAAAGCTAGAGTGAAATCTCCCAAGCCGGATACTGATGTTGGCACAAAGATACAGAACATCTCCATCACCACAGGGATCCTGCATTTTAACAGAAGGAACAAACTCCAGATCCTCCTTTTACCAAAACCTAGGGGGAAAATACTATGGATATTTTTATGTTTCCATTGGTGATTATCTTCATCATACTTTCAGTATTATCTTCTTTATTATAAAAACATGTAACAAATGCCACAAGATTACAGTTACCCTAGACTCTTCAAAACAACTATGTTATGAAAGTCACCAACAAAGGAACGTGAAGGAATTTTTCCATATTAAAAGACACTGAAAAAGACAAAGTGACTACATAAATGCAATGTAAGATCCTGGATGGAGGTAAACGATTGCTATAAGAGATATTATTGACACAACAATGTGAATATACCTAACACTGCTGAACTGTACACATAGAAATGGCTAAGGGAGTTTCCTGGTGCTCCCATCCTTAGGACTCCAAGCTTTCACTGCCAAGGGCCTGGGGTCAGTCCCTGCTTGGGGAACTAAGATCCCACAAGCTGAATGGCACAGCCAAAAAATATTTTAAAAGAATGAAATAAGACGGTAAATGTTATGTGATGTGCTTTTCTTTTAACCACAGTTTTAAAAAATGACATTATTGGGACAATTGATGACATTTGAATACAACTTATAGATTGGATAATAATATTGTATCAATGTTTAATTTCCTGTATTTGATCTTTGTGTTTGCTTTATGTAAGAGAATGTCTTTTTTTTTTTCTTAAGAAATACAAGCTGAATGTATTAAGAGGGATAAAGTGACTTAAATGAGGAGGGGATAGTGCAAATATGTCAAATGTTAATAGCTGGTGACTGGGTAAAGAATATACATGGATTCTTTGTATCATGATTGCAACTGTTTTGTAAATTTCAGTTTATTTACCGAAAATATTTTAAGGAAATTTTTCTCATATCCTGTCACATGATAAATTATTTTCTTTTTTTTAAAAAAATTATTTTCTATTTTAACTAATATATCTTTGAGTACTCCTTCTGGGAGAGGTGTCTGGTATTTATGCATTTTCTTCCTTAATCCTCTCAGTAACCCCACCAGGAGGTCTTAACCTTGGTCTTTTTTTTTTTGTAGAAGGGGGGATACACTTAGGGAAGAAAGGAGCTAATCAAGGACATTGCTGGTTAAGGGTACGGCTGAGGTTGAAATCTTCCAAAGGTGTTCTCAGGATCCTCTGGAATGGCCTAATAGACTTGTTTCTCCATATATATTTTTTGAACCATGGACTCATATATACAGAGCTTGCTAGGTGGTGCAGTGGTAAAGAATCTGCCTACCAAACAAGAGATGCAGGTCTGATAGTCTGGAGAAGGAAACAGCAACCCACTCCGGTATTCTGGCCTGAGAAATCCCATGGATCCCAGAGCAGAAGAGCCTTGTGGGCGCTATATAGTCCATGGGATCACAAAAGAGTCACAGCTTAGTGACTAAACACACACACACACAGAGTTTACAGCACTTAGCATCTTGCCTTTTCACTTAGCAGTATATCTTTCAGTTCCCTCCACATCAGCATTTACAGACTTGCTATTTCCTTTATAACAGCTGTATAGCCTGGATAAATCCCACTGGATCTAACCAGGCTTCAACTGATGGACACTTAGGGTTTATCCATGTTTGCACTATTACAAACTTACGAACAAATCTAGAGGGGACATTTCTACATGTACAGATAGTTGTTTTCTAATGAATGGAATTGCTGGGTTGGTACCCATTTTTTTTTTTTTTTTTTTGGTCGGGCCACTCAATCCCTGTGACCAGGGATTGAACCTGGGCCCTGGCAGTGAAAGGGCCAAGCCCTACCCACTGGACGACTAGGGAATTCTCACTGGGTCAGTAGCTTCCATTTGGGAAGGATTTGCCAAACGCCCAGGAAGATTTGGAGTCAGTTTTGTGAATACATTTGTCCATTCATGGGACACATCTTTATTGAACACCTATTATGCAGCATGGTGCTGGATGCTGGGACAAGTAAGCTAGACAAAAATGCCCTGGTTGGGTGGCTATTAAGGGCAGAAGAAATGAAGAACTTAAAATAGGAAGATTTAAAAAAATAGAAAGATAGTAAATCAGGACCAGGTAGGAAGTAAATTCACTAACACATGGGGCAGTGGAGGCATTATTGATTAGGTTTTAAATGGGCTCTGAGCTCGCTGGAAGCCAGGGGTGCAGGCGTGCTTGCTAAGTTACTTGAGCTGTGTCTGTCTCTGCGATCCTGTGGACCAAGGAAGCCAAGGAAGAAGAGTCGTTCCACTTTTAGTTTATCCTTATGCATGTGAATGAATGTAAAGAATACTCTACTGTTAGACTCCCAGGACAGTTCCAGTTTTTTTTACTTTTATATAGGATGTGGTGATGTATTAATACTTATTTGTTTGTTCAATAATATTTCTCTAATAAATCTCAAGATTTTCCCTTGAGACAAATTTGAGAAGTGGAATTCCTGGGGTAAAGTTTAAACCTGTTTAAGATCCTTGGCATTAGCTCCAGTGGACGTTTACACTGTCCCCTCCAGAAATTTGCTTCTTAAAGGGCCCTTTGGCACTTTCTAGTTTTGAGGGTGGGGGTGATAATGCCTCTACCCTTTCGGAATCTCACCGCGTATTTCAAATTCAAGGTGGGATTCACTTTGCCTGAGAAAATGAGGCCTTGGATCCCTATTGTCTGCTTTGTTTTTCTCCTCAGGATGATTATAAAGTGAATGCCTGGCTTGGGCCCCAATTTAGGACTGCAATGCAAATTGCTGCTGAGTGTTGTGAACACAACCTGGGTGTAACCTTGGAGGAGTCCCTGGGGAACTTTGTCTTCTAGACCACTTTGATTACCTGAAACCTAGAGAAGCCTACTGATTCTTTGAAGTAGCACATACTCTTTTTGGAGAAGGCAATGGCACCCTACTCCAGTACTCTTGCCTGGAAAATCCCATGGACGGAGGAGCCTGGTACGCTGCAGTCCATGGGGTCGTGAAGAGTAGGACATGACTGAGCGACTTCGCTTTCACTTTTCACTTTCATGCATAGGAGAAGGAAATGGCAAGCCACTCCAGTGTTCTTGCCTGGAGAATCTCAGGGACAGGGAAGCCTGGTGGGCTCCCGTCTATGGGGTCACACAAAGTTGGACATGACTGAAGTGACTTAGCAGCATACTCTTTTCCTTCTTTTAACTTTTTATTTTATATTGGAGTATAGCCCATTAACAATGTTGTGTTAGTTTCAGGTGGATAGCTAAGGGACTCAGCCATACATATACATGTATCCATTCTCCCCCAAGGCAGCAGATACTTAGTGAGCATCTACTCTGTGCCAGGCCCTGTGCTAGGTGCCCCGGACATAGCAGTGAACAAGACAGGCTACTGCACTGCCTCCGTGCAGCTCCCAATCTGATGGAGGAGACATGCTGTATTTTTGAAGAGTCACTTTTTATCCAAGAGTCACTTCCTGGATAAATGCCAGGAAGAGAGTAGGAACTTGTGGGCAGGTTCAATGAGGATAGGGGTAGAAGAAGCCAGGCATGAGCAGACGAATGAAAGTTAAGCAGAGTCCTCAGGCCTTGAACATATGACTTAAACAACCCGGTGGAAGTCCTGGGGCCCTAAGCATGTCACCCAGTCTTTTCCCGCTACTCCACAACTCACAGTCACTTTCCAAAGCCCAGCCTGCAGGCAGAGTTATCGCCACCCTGTGTATATGGACTTCCTGCAGATTGGAGGGAGAGGGCCTGCCCAGAAGAGATAAGGGCAGGTCTGGACAAGGGGATTCCATCCCTTCTATGCTTATCCTGAAATAAAAGAGGAGGCAGAGTCCAGATCCGGAGCAAACTCAGGAAGTAGAATCCTTCCTTTCCAATCCCTCAACAACAATTGTTATTATTACTACATATCAGATGGTGATGTTCTATATCTTGATAGGGGATGGGTTACACAGGCATGTGTGCGTGTATATGAACGTTCAGCAAATGTACAATTGAGATTTGTGTGTATCAGTGTGTGTAAAATTTACCTTGGAGACAAAGCAACTGTAAATAAAAATAAACTCCAGTTAGTGATATGCAGGTTGAAATGTTTAGAGGAGGTACACTGATGTCTGCAACTTATATATTGAAATGCTTCTAAAAGTAAGATGATAAAAGTATAGATGTGTAAGCTGGGTGGTGGATATAAGTGAAAGTGAAAGTCACTCAGTCTGGTCTGACTCTTTGCAACCCCCATAGACTTTACAGTCAAGGGAATTCTCCAGGCCAGAATACTGGAAGAGGTAGCCTTTCCCTTCTCCAGGGGATCTTCCTAACTCAGGGATTGAACCCAGGTCTTCACATTGCAGGCAGATCCTTTACCAGCTGAGACACAAGGGAAGCTCGGCGGGTATAAGAGTGTTCTTCATAACCTCTTTCAACTTCATTGAATACTTGAATGTTTTCATAATAAAATGTTGGAACATTATAAAAATAATTAATAAATTGTTATATAGTCAGTCACCTGTGACAATTTAACAGTAATTCTTAAAACTGAAAATGTCTCGGAGCTCCCTGGTAGCAAGTCAACCAGGGCAGAAGTCTGGGTGTTCCTGTTGAAAAGGGAAGGTGAGGAACCCACTTTGCAAATGAACGTAGCCTCTAATGACACTGCAATTAAGACTGAGTACTTTACAATGGGGTTCTTTCACATACACGGGCTCCGCGAAATCCCCGCAGTCACTCCTGGAAGTAGGCATCACTATTATTATTATTCCAATTAGAAGGGGAAGAAGACTGAGGCTCAAACTCCTTAGCATAGCACTCGAGGAGTGGCGGGCGGTGGGGGGGGGGGCGGCAGGTCACAGTGAGTGGGGGTTGAGCTGGGAGTCTAGTCCTGAGCTGCCACCCACCAGCTGTGGCTCAGCCTAACTGCCTCACTACGCAGAGTTTTGTCTGTAAGATGGAGCTCATCCTACTAGACTCCGCTGGTAGAGGTGAACTGGGCTGGCCTCAGCAGCTAGGAGCCTAAGGGACTGGGTTGTGTTACCCTGAGGAGGAAGGGTGGATGTTCATCTCTGTACCAGCCAGGGGCCCAGTGTAGCACATACCCATCATTAATAACAAGGTGGTTTTTTAATTTAACAAGCACTTTTATGGTAGTTTATATGTTCAAAATGCCTCCCATGTATTAACCCATTCAGATCTCCCAACAACCCTGTGAAGGAATTACTACTTTCATTTTACAGGTGAAGAAACTGAGGCACACAGAGATGAAGTTACTTGCTCATAAAAAAACACCAACCATAGGGACTTCCTTGGTGGCCCAATGGCTAAGGCCTCAAGCTCCCAATACAGAGGGCCCGGGTTCCATCCTTCATCAGGGAACTAGATCCCGCATGCCACAACTAAGACCTGGTGCAGCCAAATAGTTAAATAAATAAAAATGATATTAAAAAAAATACCGACCATATACAGAGAGCCTACTGGGCATCAGACACTTTCATGTGTTATTGAAAAGCTGCAGCTGCTCTAAGAGCTGAAAAGAGGATGATATAATTCCATACATACAGAATATTTAATCTCAACACAGGCAAAAATCCATCATCGGTTGATTTATTAGCATGAGGGCATTAAGGGTGTAATGTATGTGTGTTTTTTTCTTTTTAATGTTAATTTTTTTAGGAGGAGGGTTTTAAAATTTGAGGTAGTTCCTAATTTACAGACAATTTGTAAGACTAGCATAAGGAACTCAAGAATGTCTTTTTAACCAGATTTTCCATTTGTTTACATTTTTGCCCCATTTTCTGTCCACTCTCCCTCTGCCATATATATGCATATTATTGTTTCTGAACCATTTTATAGGCAAATTGGTGATAATATTGTGCCCGTTTATGCTTCAATACTTTCCTGTTTATTTCCTAAGAGTATTCTCTTCTCTATGTTGTTTTGTTGTTGTTAATTTTTTTTGACCATGCCTCTTGGCTTGCAGGATCTCAGTTCTAGGAGCAGGGATTGAACCCAGGCCAAGGCACTGGAAGCCTGGCTTTCTAACCACTGGACCACCAGAGTACTTCCTCTTATCTATCTATATATCTTTTTTATAACAAATGTATTTTAATCACAGAATTTTTGTTGTATCCTTAATAAATATTGATTGGCATATGATTATAATGATTGTGATGTGTCACAGTAAATTTTTAAGTAAACACTGTTGCACCCGTATGCAACCAGAGGAAAATCTGAAATCCTACTCAGGTGTGTTTTAAACATCTGAGTCAGAACATGGCTTAAATGGGGACATATCCACCATGGCTTGGCCCCTGTTACTTTTCCCCTCCTTATTCCCTGTGCCCTGGCCACACTGGCTTCCTGGCTGTCCCTCCCACATGCCAAGCTGGATCCTGACATAGGTCTTCCCCTGGCTACATCATTCCAGCCTCCATTTTATCTTCTTCCCAGATTTAGCCACCCACCCCAACCATCAGGTAAGCTCTGAACCTTCCCTTCTGAATTCCTAGTCAGGTAGATGCCACATAGCAGGTGCTCAAAGTCAGGCTGCACGGCTACTCACTTCACACAAGTCCTTCTATTCTCTGGGCCTCAGTCACCTACTCTGAAATGAGCACCCAATTCTCCCTGCCCTGATTTCTCATGGAGTGGCTGAGAGGCTCAAAGGAGGCAGTGAATATGACCAATGAGTTTTGCAAACTGTAAAGTTCTGTGCCACAGGGAAACATGACATCTTTGTTTCACTTTCTTTCCAAATGACAGGACAGAGACCACTTGCTTATTCAGACCTTGTCTGTTTTTCTTCCTGGAGTTAGGCACTACGATGTCCCCAGAAATGTCTGCCATGTCCCCCCGAACCCTACTCTTTGTCATCTTAACTATACCTTCCAGGCATTCGTTGTTGTTTATTTTTTTGACCATGGTGGTATACAGACATGCTTTGACACATGGAGGTCTTAGACCTTATGCATCAGAAAACAGAGACCCAGCAGTCACTCCCCACAGACCCACCAGCTTCATATATAATTTCTTTCCTCTGAAGACTTACCGCAGAAGCGACAGGCCCTCTTCAGAGATCTTCTTGCACCAACTGACTGGAACCCAGTTTTGGATGCTTGTGCCAGAAGGTCAAGGAGTTCCTGCCACTCATTTACATGAGGCTTGCCTGGTCACTGAGCCCACCCCACTTTCACACTTCCAACATCAAATAGCTATACGTGCTACAGAGAGAATGAAATAGGGGTGAAGGAGGGGACTATTCAGGTTGCTTGGTCAGAAAAGTCTGTCCAGAACGCGAAATTTTGGGAGAAAACTGAATGGTACAGAGATCTGGACAAAGAACACCCAGAACCAAGCTTGATGCATTTGAGGAACAGCAAAGATTAGATTAGAGTGAAGTGAGGGAGGGGTGAGACTAGGAGATACCTGGGAAGGCAGGCGGGAACCAGCTGACCTAGGGCCTTTGCAGCCCATCCTGTCATCATTCACTTGCTCTCTCATTCATTCAACATTTATTTGGCATCTACTGTGTGCTAAGACATACTGAGACACTGCTCTCACAGTCACATAGACACACAATGTGCTGTGCTTATTCGCTCATCATGTCCGACTGTTTGTGACCCCATGGACTGTAGCCCACCAGGCTCCTCTGTCCATGGTGATTCTCCAGGCAAGAATACTAGAGTGGGTTGCCATACCCTCCTCTAGGGGATCTTCCCAACCCAGGCCTCCTGCATTGCAGACTGACAAAAATAGGCAGATAAGTAAGTGTAGATGCCAGGTATGGGAAATATTAGGAAGTGCTGTTTTCCAATAGTTCAATGCCCCTTTTGGAGAAAGAAACGGCAACCCACTCCAGTACTCTTGCCTGGAGAATCTCTTGGACAGAGGAGCCTGGCGGGCTACAGTCCATGGGGTCACACAGAGTCGGACAGGACTGAGCGACTGACACATAATGTCCCTTAAAGGGCAGAGGCCATCAAGACCTGCTAACAGAGTGGGGCTTCTTCAAGGAATGCCAACTGTAACCCAGAAGTCCGCCAGGGACCTAACTACCTTGGCTCCTCAGCTCTCCCTCCCATCCTCTCAAGATGGCCGACAAAGGCCCAGCAGGGTGGGAGGAAGGGACAAGGACTAGTCCGAGGGTCCAGAGAGGGCTGACTGACCCGCGGGGGTACCGCAGCGCCCAGGTGGCCTTGCGGCTGGGAGTTGGGGTAAAGGGGATACCCGGCTGCTGTGTGACTCGGGGAGGGGGGCGGGGTTCTTCCTTCCCTGGGCCCCCGGCATCCAGACCAGCCCGCGTGTCCGGGGTCGGGGTGGGGATCGGGGAAGAGGGGCCCCGGGAGGAGTCTCGAGAGTTGGGGGACGTCTGCGGGGTCCCCAAGACGGGCCTGTTATCTGGGGGGAGATTTAACCGACCGGGGTCTGTGTGGGGGTGGGGGTGGGGCCGGGAGGCGGCGCCTGTGGAGGAGGGGCGGAGGGGAGGCTCCAGAGCGATTTCAAATTTCCCTCGTCCCCGCCCCCCGCCCCCCGCGCCCGAGGCCCTGCTCTGAGTGGCTGCGGCAGGGGCGCCCCCGGGCGGGGGCGGGGCGAGTGCCGGGCCGGGGTTACAAGGGGACTCGGCACCGCCCCCTCCCCACCCACTCCAGCTGCCGGGTCCTGCCCGTGCCGCTTCCTCGCCGCAGCCGCACCCCCTCCCTAGCCCGGCTGCCGCAGCCCTCGTGGACGCCCCGAGCGCCCCCCGACGGACGCCACCGGCTCACTGGCAGGCAGGCAGGCAGGCAGGCAGACGAGCGGGCGCCCGCGCCCGGCCGGCAGCGCGGGGGTTAAGTGACCCAAGTAAACGTAGCTCGGCGATCGGCGCCGGAGATTCGCGAGCCGAGCGCCCTGCGCGGCCGCCCGCCGGCCTCCCGCCCGCCTGTCCGAACCCGCGGCTCGACCCGCGGAGCCGCGCCCGAGCCAGGCTCTCGGCAGGTGAGCGCCCCGTGGCCCCCGGGGAGGCTTGCCAGCCCGAGGGCTCCGTGGGCTGGTGGGGGAAGGGACCGTGGAGGGGTCCCGCCACCGCAGGGAGGGAATCCCGTTCCGGGACGTCCTGGGGAGGCGGCTCCCGTGCGGCTGGAGACCGGGCATGGTTGGGGAGGAGAAGTCTCTGATCTTACTGCGGGGAAATGGGCAATGAGGATAAAATTGGCGACGGGGAAGGCATGTATCTTACAGGGATACGAGTTGAAGGGATACTTGAGGTACTCAGGAGACCCAGAGGAGAGAGGATCGTCCCCAGGGAGGGCGCCGGGCGGCCTTCCCGGGGTCTAGAGCCGAGGGGAGGAGGTCTCCTACTGGAGACAACTGGAGTTAGTGAAACAGGGGTATTCTTACCTGGCCTCGGTTAGAGAGGGAGCCTTCTTGGGAAGGGGGACAGAGCAGAAGAGAGTTCTATCGAGGAGACGAGCGTCCGTCCTTTACGACTTGGACCTGGGGGATCAGCCGAGGGCCTTTTTTTTTTCTTTCTCCCTCCCAAGGACAGGGGAGAGATAGTGGATGGGCGCGGGAGAGCAGGTGGACCGGTATGTGTGCGCTTCCCAGGGGCGTGTGCCAGAGGGGCGGGCTCGCGGGGTCCTCCCTAGGGTACCTACGGAGACCGAGGTGCGGCTGGGTTGCGGGGATGCCCTCAGGAGAGGCTGCCTTCACGCTTGTGCACACCTGGTTGGGAAGGAGCCGACCCGGTGCGGCGCCTCCCTGCCCAGCCACGCTGCCTGCCCTGGGGCCTCATTTTCCATTTTTCCCCCTCTTCCAAGAGTCAGGTTGGTCCCACTTCGTAAACTTGCAAACTGAGTCCTGAAAACCTCCAGCGCTACCTCGGTGCCCAGTGGGATTGTTTGCCGCGGGTAGGTGGGTTTTGAGTCCCACTTTCAAGAAGAGAAAGTGGAAGTTGGGGAAGAGCCGGCAGAGGTAGCAAGTTAGCAACAGAGTTGCTCTTCGGCCTGGGTTTTCCTGCTGGAGTCACTCACCTGTGGCAGGGAAGGGCTGCAGGAGTTCTGGGCCCAGGCCAGGTTGTCCACGCTGCCTCCTTCACTTACCTCCCAGGCTGAAAGAGGCTGGCTGGGCCCTAGTGCTTCCCCACCCTGAGCTGAGAGGCGTATGCATTAAAGAGAATTAAGGACAAGGTTACGATGTGTGATTTTCTGCCTCCTGATTTCTGGATGTTGTGAGTTTTGGCGAACTGGTGGCAGTTGTTTTAGGGAGCCAGATCCCTGCCGGGGCCCACATTTCCAGGATCCAGGACACTGACCTGTCTCTGTTCTCCACCAGGACTGCTGTGACTTCTTACACCCCAGCCATTGGAATCCCCAGGTGCAGGCTTGGTTTTTCCAGCTTTGAGATGATGCTACCTATTTTATAGGGCTGGCATACAGTAATCCCCCAATAAAGTCTTGCCACTCCTTATCTATCATGTGGGATAAGTAGGCTGCTTCCTTTAAGGGGGATGCATAGATCTTTGGCATGTGTTTAAGTCTGTCCATGTTAATCTGTGGCCCTCTGTGCATTATTACATCTGTGAAATAGGAACAGTCATACTAAAACTCCAAGTTGGGTAAGAAGGAAACCAGTTTTACACAATTTAAACTCTAACCCTCTGTGTTCCTCAGATGATGTGATAATTCCTATCACATTAGGCTTGGGTTAGGACTCAGTACTTTAATGCTTGGTATAGCAGGTAGTGAATGGTACTGTAGTAACCATTAGCCCCTCTTTTTAGGGTGGCCATTAATGAGAATTGGGGAGGATGCAGGCCAACTCTGCCATCCCCTCCTTTCCTCCCTCCCACCAAGGTACTCCTCTCAACTATGGAAGATTTTCCAAATCATTGTCCTAGATTTGGGAGTTGGCAGGAAAGGGTGCCTTTGTTCCTTTTTGAAAGGAGCAAGTTTTTGTTTTATGGATTGGGGTCATTTTTACACCCCCACCCAAGTTTGGGACCTGCCTTGAGGTTGCAGAACTAAGGGAGAGCCTTTACTTTTCTCTGTTAGGGTGGAGAAGGCTGAGACAAAAGGGCTAGGGTTAGGGCTGGCTCCATCCTGCTCCTTAAAGCCATAAGCGGTACCTCCAACCCCTGCAGTTTGCAGGGAGGGGTAGGAGGGTATTTGGGAGCTGCAGGGGGTGAAGGGGAGGAGCCAGGGAGGTGGGGCTGCCAGAGGCTGCTTGCCCTCCTTCCTTTCCTCCTGCCGTGTGGGGCCTGCAACCCAGAGGGGCCTGTCTCCCTTTCTCATACTGCAGTCCCAAGCTCCTTGATGGAGGGTTTGGGTAAGTTCTTCCCAGAAAAACTTCTCCGGGACTAACTCCTTTGTCTCAGACCAGCTCTCCTGCCTGCTGTCCCCTCCAGGCTCAGATACTTTTCCATTTCACCTGAGATGATCGCGCTAAATCTGAAAGGCCGCTTGGTGTGACACCATGGCAAGTGCTTCACCCCAACCCTCCAGAAGTACAGGCACACTCTTGGTGTTGAGTTTTAAAATCATGAACTTAGGGTATTTTTTTTTTTTTTCAGTTTCATGGCAGATCAGGGCTGCAGGAGTACAGAATTCCTCATGTCAGCACCCTCTTTGTAAAGCAATGGGCTCACGTTCTCACAGGGTCAAAAATTTGCTGCTGATGGAGAGATGCAGGTACTTTGGCAGCCTGCTGATTAGTGCTTTACAGAACTTTAACGTCTGCCACTATCCCAGGACAAGAGTGATCCTCCAGAAGGGGAAAAGCCAAGTCCAGGTGTTCAGATGTATCTGGCTGTGGATGGAGGGAAGTGGCCTGGTGAATGCAGAGGGAGCCCGCACGTGGAGCCCCTGTGCTGATTAATACCTGTATGTAAAGTGAGTGAAGGTATACACACCCCAGTAGAGTTGGTAGGAGGATGAAATGGGATCCTTTTAGGCCTTAGGCCATTTTCAAAATAAGTTAGGTGGGGGCCCCGAGATATTATAAAAAGCCTGGTATGTTGTAGGTCATGTTAGTCATTAGAATCAACATACATGCAGTCTGGGCTGCCAAATCAAATCAGGATTTATATCCAACTCACTACATTTATAAGCTAGTGACCTGAGCCTCAGTTGCTCCATCTGTAAAATGGGGATACATTGTTGGCCAGTTAAGGGGATGTTGAAGTCAGTTGAGATCCTATTAAAAAGTGTACATAATGAGGATTTAATAAATGTCACATTGTGTAGTCAATATTGAGATGATGGCTAGTGGTCGTAGTTTACTTGCTGAGAGAAACAGTCCTAGATGGCATTCCTGAACAAATAAGCAAAAAGTGAGGAGGATCTGTTTTGCATAGGGAATTAGAATATTTCACCAAAAGGATTTTCATCGTGTTTGATACAAATGAAGATCAAATTTGCCATCTTCAGATGCAAAGAAAAAACAGATCATGGCCTGTAATCTCACAGTCCCAAGGTAATCAATGTTTTACTTTCATCTGGGGGCCCTCTCAGTTTCTTCTAGAAGTGGAGAAAGCGTAGAGAGGAGCAACAGTGCATCCTAAGCAAAACGGCAAGAACCCAGGGCAAGTGCAGTGTGGTGAGGAAAGGCCCTCCATTGGCGAGGTTTCCCAGCGCGCTGTGGTCATCTTGGGGGCCAGCTCCCCAAGTGGATGGGAGGACCTTTTAGAGAACCATTGGCCTCTGCTCATTTCTCAGCTCAGCCTGACCAAGTTTTTCTAAATAACTTCACCTGCAGAGGTTTTTCTCTTTCTTCAGAGTAATTTTTTTCTCCGTATATATATAAATAATATTTTATTTTTGGTTGTTCTGGGTCCTTGCTGTGTGGGCTTCTCTATTGTGGCGAGTGGGCACTCTAGTTGGTGGTGTGTGGGTTTCTCATTACAGTGGCTCTAGAGGGCGGACTTTAGTAGTAGTAGTAGGGCTTGTGACTCAGGCACAGACTCAGTAGTTGGGGCACAATGGGCTTAGTTGCCCCGTGAGATCTTCCCAGACCAGTGATTGAACCTGAGTGTCCTTCATTGGCAGGCCGATTCTTTACCACTGAGCCACCAGGGAAGCCCTGCAGAGATTTTTTCCATTCAAAGGACCCGGTCTCTGGACTGTGCCCTAGGCAAGCCATTGCCTGTTGTGTTGTCCTCCCTGCTCCCCTCCACAGCCTTTCAGTTTTTTGACACAGGGGACATACTTAGATCTTCTAGAAAATGGCCTTTGGTAGTCTATGAAATTTGTGGGTAGAGCATTAGTCATTGCGAAATTATGAGCAGGAAATTAGAAATGCATTGTTAAGAACTGATGGGTGGGAGAGGTCATAGGGAAATGTTCTTAACCAATTAATTTCCTCTCAGGGACAGATGATGCTGACCAGGTGTGTATGAGGAGCTGGTACGGGAGAAGGGCTCAGTGTCACTGAGGGCTTCTATCCTAAAGTCGAGGGAATAAATTTCCTTGAGCTATCACACTCCTTGTTTTTTGTGCTCTGTTACAACTCATCAGATGTGGCCCCTCCTGGCCTGGTGGCATTTTGGCCATCTGTCCTTAGTTCTGCTTTCTGGTGTCCTCAGCTTTTTTGTGTTTTGAAGAGTTCCTGTCTTAAGAATTTCATTTGTAATGGTGTCTTCATCTTGTTTTTGGACACATCCTTTATCCCCTTGTTTTAATTTTAGTGTGTAGAGCTCCATCCAATATTTCTGAGTGTCTTTTTTTTGTTGTTGCTGTTTTTGTTTTTCATATTTTAGTTTTGAACTGTGTTCAGAAGGATTTAAAACTGGAGGCTTACTGTGTGGGACATGGACTGGAACTTGTCTCTGGGTCTCCCAAAATCTGAAGGTAGCTCTCTGACATTGGCATGTCTTATTCCCCATTCCCTGGAGGAGAGGGATTGTCCAATGCCCTGCCCAGTGGTACAGGTCTGGCAGCTAGAAAAGGGACCGGGGAGCTCTCAGTCTGGTATTAATTTTTCCCGAGTCAGGTCTCTTATGTTGCAGCCTGGGTGAAGTCATTACCTACCTATTTCTTCATCCTTTCCTGTACTTCCACCTTCTGAGGTTAATGGGGCTTCCTAAGCAGCATTTATTTCCAGTTGCATTTGCTTCCAGTTGCAAATGGGCCTGCTGGGGCCAGAGCCAGGGCCTTCCACTGCCTTCAGCTCCTGGAGAAGGGATGGTGCCTTCCTGGTGGATGTTCCCAGCAGCCAGCATGGTCCTGGGGCACGTGAATGTGTGCTGGGTGACACCCAAAGGAGGCCCTGGACAAGCCTGGGTGTCCTGTAGCTGAAGCACTGGAACCGGAGGAGATACTGCAGGTGAGCGGAAGGAAACCTCAGCTGGGACACAGATGTGCAGTGTTAGGCGGGATGCCTGGATGGGCAGGTACTGTCCTCAGGGATTTTCTAGGTTACCAGGGAGGCAGCATGTACCTGCACAATAGGATATGGACAGTTCTGAGCAAATGTACATTCAGGTATGGGTGAAATCAGGAAAATCAATGAAACTTTAAGGTTGGCAGGCTTGTCCAAGCAGATACGAGCATTTATTGTAAATGTATCATGATTAAAAGAGGTGGCAGGGGCTAAATACCAAAAAGAAGTGAAGCCAGAAACATCCCATGTATATAGGGGAACCATATAGAAGAGGTGGAGTTGGGTCATACTAGTCATTGTATGTCTGACTTTCCTTATAGAGAAAATTGAGAGCTCTACCTTATACCATTCAAAAAAACTTCAGATTGACTAAACTTAAATGGTCATTTTCAAAAGTGACATTTTAAAGTTGGCTTTTTGATTGTAAAAGTCACATGGAGATAGATATGGTTGTCTGTTCTTCCACAGGCTACCTTGCTGAGAAGTTAAAGAAAAAATGCTGGAGGAACATGGCTTAATGTACACAGTAACCGATTAAATGCGATTGTATTGTTAGGTGGACCTTTTCACTTTACATGGTTTCATCTAGAAACAGCTGCCCTATTCTTTGCCTCTCAGTGGTCTCCCCAGTGTGGCTGCATGTAATTTAGACAATCTCCCATTGATCATTTGTTGGTAGCTTTTCCTTTGACAATGAAGGCAGTGCCAGTCTTTCCACAGGTTTTGGGAAGAACTTTGCGCTGAGTGGATTCCTAGCAGTAGAATTCCTGTATAACAGGATATGGACACTTGGCACTTGAGGTCATACTGTCAGATTGCCATCTTCAATACTGAATCAATATCCCCACAGCACTGGTATGTGGATGGGCTGAGGTTTTAGGCAATGGCAGTAGCAACAGGTGCAGGCTGCTGCAAGGGCCAGAGCTGAGGGAGTGACTGAGGACAGCGGTCTCCTTTCTCCATTCCCCTGGGAAGAGGGCAGAGGACACTTCGGCTGGATTTTGCCTAGGGGAACAAGGCCACAGGAGTGGGTATAGCAGCTCCCAAATCCTCGGCCTTAGGATGCCCCACGTGGCATTCTGGGTGACCCATGGGTTCCCTGTCTTCATCTGCATGACCTTCCTAGGGCTTCTCAAATAACTTGTAGGCGGAAGGGGCTAGTTGCTTGCAACTTGTTTCCATAGGGTAAAAAGTTTGGCTCCAAACTCCAGGTGAAGCTCTCATTTCAGATCTTTCTGTAAGTTCCTAGGTTTTCCTGTAAATTATCTAGAGGGTAATGGTATATAATTTTATTAGTCTATTGACAAATATCCAGAGGTACTGATGTTTCTCTATAATTTTGCTATTAATGAGCAATGCTGCAAGGAACATCTTCATAGCCAGATTTTCTCATACTTGCCCAGACTGACTACTGGAACATCTTCATAGCCAGCTTTTCTCATACTTGCCCAGACTGACTACTGGAGTCAGTCCTTACGATGATTCTGATAAATATGCCCAGGCCCAGCTATTATCATACAATGACAGTGGTGCATGCAGCCTCGACCCAGAGGCACTGAAAAATTCTCCAAACTTGAGTCATCATGGATGAAGGGATGCATCCCCTTGTGAGCCTAAGCCGGGAAATCTGGCACAACAGCACACGAGACTGCGTAATCTCCAGGTTTTAAGGTTTTGCCGTCTGCTTTGGGATCTAGCACCAACCGCCTACGGAATCAGATGAGGTCACTTCATTGCCTAGGCTGTATGAATGAGGCTTGAGAAGGGACAGTGAGGACATTTTCTTCCCGTTTCCCTGTGAACCTGATCTTTTTTATGAAATTTACTGGAGATTCCTGATCAGGCATCGGGAACTGGGCCCCTGTGCTCTGTCCCCAGCCAGGGCGACAGCTGTTTCTTCCTCCCTGACTTTGCCTGTACTGTCTCCACTGCCTCCCTTCTCCCCACTCACCTGGGTGAGCTGTCCCTCCCTGGCCTTGAACTCTTTAAACTGTTTAAACTTAAAAACTGCTCGCTGCATTGTTTCATGATGTCTTTAAGATCTGCCTCCTGGACTAAGGCCTCCGTCTCCATCACTCAGTCACTCTGGGAACCTCATCAAGGAAACTGCTTATCTGTTTCCTCTGAGCTTGCTTCCTCATCTACAGAATGGGGATCATAAGAGTAACTCTTGCGGTGCATGCTGAGTGCTCTATCTCAGCCATTTTGGGAAACAGCAAAGAATACTTGAGCAGTTCAAGGGGAGGAGTCAGGAGTCGATTCCCCTCCCACAGGCCAAGGAGGAACTTTTTAAATAGGGGAGGTGGGAATGTCTTTCACCCTTTCCCTTTTTTGCTTTACAAATCTCTAAACCCTGGGTGGACAGAGTCGGTCAGGGATGCCCAAGGTCCTCCCCTGCTAACCTTGCCATCAAGCCCGCCATCATCCCCTTCCTGCACTGTAAGTTTAATTAATGCAATTAACATTTACAGAGTGCCAGGAAATAGCTCTGCTGCTGGTACCAGCCTGGAGGAAATGAATGACATCACTTCTCAGGTTTATAGCTGGGTTGAGGGGAGTCCCTGGGCCTCCTCCTCCCTGAGTCTAATTGGGGGTGCCACCCACCCTTCTGTCTGCCACATTGCATTTGGACACGTCTGACCTGGTTCAGTCAGGACACAAGCATCCTGCACTAATGAGGCAGGGTCTTGCAGGGGGAACCTTGCCTGTGAGCCCACCCAGCACCGCTGACCATCCCGAAGTCACATGCTGGACCCCAGCCTCTGGGAAAGGGTCAGAGTTCACCTGCATCTCGAGGTTGGACCACCACCTCCTGTGATGGTGAATACTCAGCTGGTGTAAGTCCCTCAGCCATACAGCTCCCGAAGCTCCTGGAACGAATGGTGCATTGTTCATAACTCATCTCAGGCACAACAGTTCCAGGCACGTGCCCTGGATTGCCTGGGCATGAGTTTGGCACTGCCACTTTGCTGGGTGACTTAATTTATTTGAGTCTGTTAAGAGCAGGTTGATGAGAGGACTTGCCTTGGGTTGGGGTGGGGGTTAAGAGGTGTCAGTTCCACCCTTAGCAGACAGGAGGGGCCTGGGACATGCTAACAGCCAAGTGGCAAGTGTCCTGGAGCTGGTATGTCAGCCCCTCTGGGAAAATCCCTGGGGAAGCTGCCACCACTCAGGATTGGGATCCCTCTAGATAAAGGAGCTGGCTTGTGCTGGGGGCCACATTATCTGGGAAATGCCAATTTTGGCTCATTAGAAGCCAAACAACTTCATGAGGGAGATGTATTATCTACCATTACAAACCAATCCCTGGTGCTAATATCTTCCTGTTGCTAAAAGCAGGTAGTTAAAATTCATGCCTTCTTGTTTAAGTTCCCTGGGAGCATTCTTTTGAGTGAGTACGTATTATGTTGCCTAACCTCAGTTTGCTCATCTGTTATACAGGGATAACATTAATGGTACGTAAGGATTAAGTGAACTCATACAGGTAAAGCACAAGGGTGCCTGGCATATGGGAGTAAATACTGAGAAAAGTGATCAAGATTTGTGGATCTTCATGAAGGCCAGATGATTACTTATGGAAGCCTTTGAGAGACGCCTTCCTTGTTTTGACCTGTGGTTTCTGAAATCTGAATATGTGATAGGGCTTCTAGGTTGAGGGCCTAACAGTAGCACATGCCTGCAGGTGTTCGGGTCATGTGTATACTGTGGAGGAGATATATAATGTGTGTAGAGTGTCGAGGAGCCGAGCTGGGCATCTTTGCATCTGGCCAGTTCTGGACTCTGGTGTGTGTGTGTGTTGTAACTAGTGAAGTGAAAGCGAAAGTTGCACAGCCGTGTCCGACTCTTTGCGACCCCGTGGATTATACAGTCCATAGAGTCCTCCGGGTCAGAATACTGGCATGGGTAGCAGGCTCCCTACTCCAGGAGATCTTCCCAACCCAGGGATTGAACCCAGGGCTCCCACATTGCAGGTGGATTCTTTAGCAGCTGAGCCACCAGGGAAGCCCAGGAATACTGGAATGGGCAGCCTAGCCCTTCTCCAGCTGATCTTCCCAACCCAGGGATCTACTGTCATTGCAAATTCTGGGTGGTGAAAACTACAGGGAAGGAACTTTTAATGAAATCACATTGAATGACGCCACTGGAAGTAAGAATATTTTACCTACCTAGCTCACCCCAGCGCACCCAGGTAGTTGGTCATAGAGCAGGTTGGTTTCCTTCCCTGAAATCTTCCTCCAGTCCCTGTGGGTTTGGTTCTAGGGGCAGAATTTTTCCTGACTGTTGATCTGGCTTTGGGAAGGAGCTCTGCTCACCTGTCCATCCCTCTAGCGGGCTGGCAGACAAGTTGGCACTGCTGAGGCCCCAGGGGAGCCTGAGGTGGTTAATCATAGTTAATCACTGTCTGCTCTGGGCTGCAGGCTCTAAATGGGTCTGTCTAGGAGAGAGATTCCTGTTGACCCAGGTGGGGACTGTCTGAGGGAACTCTGAGCCCCTCATAAGAGGGAAGGAAGCCTTGTCCCTTGATTTCAGCCTCTGACCTGCTACCCGCTCCTGACTGAAGCGCTGTCTTCAGTCTGCCCTCCCCTCTCCCCAGAGCTCCCTGTGGAACCACCCCATGGCCAAGTTTCCCACCCTCTGCCAGGCCATCCAGGTTACTTAGTTCACTGGTTTGGCCTGAGGCAAAACACTGGAAATTAATGATTACTCTGAACCACTCTCCAGCAGTTTTTCTGAGATACTGGCCACTTGGACTCACAGGAACTGGCCATAGGGTCAGACAACCTGTTCTTCCGGGTCAGAGCTTGAGAGTAAAAGGGCTAGAGAAGCCGCTAATCAGGCTGGGTTAGGCATTCCTCCTTTTCCTTGGGGCTGGTGAGATTCCTTAATATGTATTGAGAGAAAATAACACCAGGAACTGTGAACCTGCACACTCTGGACTGCATGGGTTAGTTAAATGGTTTGTGTCAGTGTATGCATTTGTGACCCAGGCAGTATTTTTTTTTTTTTCCCTTTTCATTGAACTGCTCAGAATCCAGCTTGAAGAATCTTGGTCAAACCCCAAGCTCCACAGTGAAAGAACTAACCACTGGACTGCCAGGGAATTCCAAGGCAGGGTTTCTTTAACTTGGGTATTGACTACCCAGGGATCCTGTGAAAATGTTGATCCTAATTTAGTAGGTGCCTGAGAATTCTGCAGGAGCATCAGAGGTCTACCCATACCTGGGGGATGGACTGATGCCCAGGGTGGAATTAAGAATCCATAGGACATTGCATACCTACCAGGGTGGTGCGGGGGTGGGGGTGGGGGTCGGGGGGTGGGGTGGTGGGGTGGTGGTGGCGCACTGAGAAGTTCATCACTGAGCCCCACAGCGCCCCCTGGTGGGTGTGCTGGCAGCATCCCCACTGCAGCTCACAGCTCTGTAGCCTAGATGACGCTTCTGGAAGGTCACCTGGGAGGCTTGTTAGGGTTTTTGGGTACTATGTGGTGAGTCTGTCTCCAAGAAAGGGAATACGGGCCAGGAGGGCTCAGCGCCCATAGGCAGCTGTTTGCTGGGGAAACTTCACAAGCAGGGTTCCTGTGGCACCAAATACTTCACCTCCATTTGGGGCTTCACTCTTCCTCTTACATGTGAGGTTTTTATTTTTGATGTTGAAGATGGACAAGGTCTGTGGGTCAGTTTTCCTGTTCTACAAAATGGGCCCACAATCACATTAAGAGGAATGAATGAGAGTAAGGTACATGTTCTTGAGGCCAACATGTTGCAGGCAGTAGGGCCAGGTCAAAGGTCACACAGCCTTCCAATGCATGCCTGAAGACCTGGCTGGAGCTGGTCTTAGCTTAATAGCCTAGTGATGATGCAGTTACCAGGGTGGGCAGGGGTGGGGAGGCAAAGGCCCAGAGGTGGGGTGGGGTTGGAGCAGATGGGTAACATGTCCCTGGTTAACCCATCCTAGTCCTTCCCCTGTGTCTCCTCCATTCCTTCCCTTCTTGGGAACTTGGGACTCTGAGCCCCAGCTGGTAAGGGAGGAGGAGAGTGAGCGACAGGCCAGCAGACCAATGGGCCCCCGAGGTTGTGATGGGGCGGGGCTTGTGCTGCCATGGAGAGGAGAGAAGCTGTTCTGTGGGGGAGGAGGGGACGGTGGGAAGAGGACCTGGAGATTGAGGGGAAGGGAGAGAGCAAACAAAGGGGTCAGGAGGGAAAATAATGCACTGACTTCCCGAGGCCCTGCAGAGTCTGGGCAGGGAGAGCGCGCCAGGGGCAGAGGGGACCAAGGCTGGCGGCAGGCAGGCCGGCCTTAGATGGCATTGTTTGAAGTGGCCGGCTAATTGCACAGAGCAGCCTGAGCCTCAGACCACGGCCCAGCCCCCTCCTCTGTCCTGGGTGCTGGCTGCTGAGCCTTCGGGTCGAGTGGCCACATGGAACCAAGTCCTGAGCCTCCGAGTTTGGTGAGGGGGGCAGGCTATGGGGGGCGGCCTGGGTGGGGTCCTGAGAACCACTCCCAGGCCCTCTCTTGGCCTGAGGACTTGCTGACATTGGCAGAGGTTTAGGGGCACACTGCGCCCTTCCACCCTTGCATCTCTGCTGCCCTCATCACTCTGGCCTTCCTACAGGAAACAATGAAGGCAGACACCAGACAACTCAACGGAGAGGAGGACGCCAGCAGGAGGGAAGACTCCATCCTCACCAACGGGGGCTGCAGCGACCAGTCTTCGGACTCCAAGGATGCGCCCTCACCCCCGATCCTGGAGGCCATCGGCACCCCTGAGATCCGAGGTGGCAGAGGTGGCAGAGGTGGCGTGGCCTGTGGGGAGGAGGGGTGAGGAGGGCGGTCACGGTGGATCACAGCTGGGACAAGGCCCCCGAGCAGGCACAAGGCAGGCTGTGGGAGTCTGGGCTCTGACGACCCCTGCCCCAGCCCCAGGGAAGGGAAGAGCTGCTCCCTTTCTCCTGTCACCTCCACTGGGACAGAGTAGGTGACCCCAAGCCAATGAGCCCTTCTGTTCCAGATAAGGGGGTAGACACAGCATAGGTAGACTGGGGTGTTTGACACTTCTATGTGGACAGCCTTCTCCCCTTGCACCTGGGCCTGTCATTTTTCTGGGAAGAAAAGAAGAGGCAGTGAGCGTCTCAGGCTTGTTGCCAGTCCCAGCCTCTCTCTCTTCCCCTCCTCTCTGCTGCGCTGAGATCACATCACCTGGGATCCTCCCTGCTGAGATTTTCTGGCCCAGCTGGTTTGGAAACCCCTGTATTGTCTCATCCTGCTGTCAAGAGAACTCTTCAAGTTAGGCCTTCCCATAGAACTTTCTAGAGGGTGAAAGTGTTCTCTTTCTGCACCGTTAACATGACGGCGAGGAGCCACATGCGAGCACTTAATGTGGCTGCGCTGGCAGGCACTGGCTTGCTCCTTTAGTGGAGTTAGTGGCCACTGATTTGGGCAGCATAGGAAGGAACTGTTCAAGGGCTAGGATTTAACCCCTGAGGATGTCACTGGGTTTAGGGAGACCAGGAGAGCCCCTTCTTCACAAGAGACTCTGGTTCTGCCTTCTTCCAGGCCGCAGATCAAGCTCACGACTGTCCAAGAGGGAGGTCTCCAGCCTGCTAAGTTATACTCAGGTACTGGTTCTGTGGTCACATTTCTGGGATTCAGGGGAACTCTATGATTTGCATATTAAGTAGGGAACCTGAGGCCCACTTAAACTGATGGCCAGCAAGTACTTGCTGAATGAGGAATTTGAACACCGCCAGGTACACAGAAGACTTAGAACAACCTCAGGTAAAGTGACGTTTGCTGCTGTCACATGCTGAGTTTTTGAAATGAATGTTTTTCTCAATCTGGATGATCAATTGAACTGATAAATTTCTACTGTAACAAAATTTTTTTACCCCTGAAAGGAATCCAGCTTGCTCATGGTATGTTTTAAATTGGATCTACTTTAGAATTTAACATCTATTCATGAGTAAAATGAATGTATGATTTTATTTCTTGTAATATACCTGTGTGTGGTTTAACAGTAAGATTGTATGGCCCTGTGGCCTCAAGGATTTTATTTTTTCCTTTTGGAAAGAACTTGCCTGCCTTATTAGGGGATTTTCAACAATCACTGAAATATCTTTTACCATTGGGCAATGTCAAGGTTTCTACTTGATTAGTTTTCTCCAAGTTGTAGCTTTTCCATGTTTTTTTTTTTTTTTTAAACTCATGACGCTATTTATGCCTTCTGTTTCCCTATGAATCATATTAGAGTTTTGCTAATTCAGGTCCGTATCAGGCATTGGGGACGGAGTCCCGGTTGAAAGTTGTAGACAATGAGAACTCCCCCTCATGCGGCTTGTCTTGTCCTCATGGAGGACCACGCGTGGGCACCCAGACAATGAGGATCAGGAGCTGAGGGGACCTGGTAGGGACAGCACTGGAACAGAGACTCAGAACAGCTGTTCTGACCTCTTGGAACTTCCTCTGTGCCCTGCCTTGGCAAGAATGCATTACTTGATTCTCACTATAACTCTGTTGTGCTATAAGGGAAGAACCATTGTGCCAGTTTTAAAGAGGGGACCGGACCCACTCAAGACCTTAGTTGGCAAGGGAAAAGTCAAGTTCTTAACACTCTGGCCAGACATCGGACCGTGCCCCGCCTCTCTGACTCTTGTGCTGAGTTTTTGTTGAGTTCGGTGGGCAGCTCGGGATGTGTACTTGACACAGGACTCGTGCCATTTCTTCTTGGCCATTATGTCAGGAAGCATCTTCCTCAAGCCTGTTTCCCCCAGACGCTGTTGATTGTGGAAACTGACCAGGTCTCCCTGCTGGGCATAGCAGTTAGTCTAACCATGAAATGATGATTTTTGAATTCAGGAGAAACCCCAGTGGAATTAGAAAACCAAAGAAAAGGTGTCAATGCAAAGGGCATCGTGAAGCCTTTTGTGCCCATACCTGTAAAAATCTTTTGAACAATATGAGGCTGTAGATCTTTTAAAGTCTACTCAGACCAATATTGTTTTCAATATGTCTGACTCTTCATTATTAAACTATCTTGGTTATATGACATCTAAAATTCATAATTTTTCATTTATAAAGGACCTGACGGGTGATGGATATGGTGAGGGAGAAGACGGGGATGGCTCCGACACTCCAGTGATGCCAAAGCTCTTCCGGGAAACCAGGACTCGGTCTGAAAGCCCAGCTGTAAGTGTCTACCCCTGAGCTGAGGCACTTTAAACACACACATGCCTGCATTAAATACCTTGTCTAGGATCTCCCTGGAGGAACTTTGAACAAATGTTCTGAAATTAGAAAGTGACAGCAAACCTCATTAATTATGATTGAGATGGTTTTCACATGGCAGGTCTCTACTTTTCTGGGGAGCATTCTAAGAAGTGCCCAGGGGTATAGTTTACATGTGGATGATTCCAGTGCCAGCCAGTTACCTTTGGGACCAAGTTGCTTCTGTAGGTGGATTCTATGACTAAAAAGTCTGGAAATGGGAAGGCAGTTATTGCTTACAGTCACCCAGCCTGCTGTTAGGAAGCAGACTGACTCTTGGTAACCACGGCGTGTGCCATTGATAATCCTATCCAGCACGTGATGTCTATCGGCCTGTTTTCACAGATGACAGAAAATGCCAGTAGTTTACCCATGGTTAAGCATTAACTCTTGTGTGCAGGATTTGAACACAGTCTGCAACACTCAAGTTCGTGCCTTTTTGAGAAGAAAGCCTAAGGGAGTTCGCCTCTGTCTTGAAGAATGCAACAATAATAATGCTTGCAGGAAAGAAGTCTTTGGGAATAAATGTGGATTTTGTCAGTTCAATTTGCAGGTGCCAGTTTCAGCTGTACGAGGCCAAGTAGGACCTGCTGTGGATTGTCGGGCAGCCCTGCCAGCCACGCTGCCCCCTTACTCCTCTCTCACTAGGGAATTCAGGGGTGGGAAGTTAGCAGACCAGAGTGAGTCAACCACCGCCTTCACTCCTGTTGGCCTGAGGCGGCCTCTCAAGTCTAGTTCTCTGGGCCCACGGGCTGAGCCTCCAGCCTCCATTCACCGAAGGCCTTGTGCTTATCCTCTCTTGCTTCCAGGTCCGAACCCGAAATAACAGCAGTACCTCCAACCGGGAGAGGCACAGGCCCTCCCCACGTTCCACCCGAGGCCGGCAGGGCCGCAGCCACGTGGACGAATCCCCCGTGGAGTTCTCAACTACCAGGGTTGGTTCCCCGGATGCTCAGATCCCTACCCCCCGCCCAGGCTCTTAACTGGAAACTCTGCCCCTCTCAGCACACCAAGTGGCTGCTATTTATGTAACCTGCTTCCTTTCTTCACTCCTCTCCCTTTCAGGTTCCTGCCTTTCCTTTCTCTCCTGGGAGCTGGCTAAGCTCTTGCTAAGGCTGAAGACTTCTCTCCTGGCCTAATCCCTAGACAAAACCCTGGTGGGAAGTGCAAGAATTCCCTGTGGACTGGGCTGTTACACTTCCTAAGAATAAGCTAAAACCACTGATTTCAGAACTGTCTTGTCTCCTTCGTATCTTCAGTGACTCTTCTAGAGGCAACCCCATGGGTTACAGCAACTCTCAACTCCTACGTCAGGGCTAGGCACCAGGAAGCCCGCTCTGAGCATCACTTGTTATCCTGTCTTGGTCCTTAATTCTGTCCTTGTTCTTCCGGAAGTTGTTTCTCTCCCCACTTATGGGACACTTACTTGTTCCTGGAAAACTGTCCCTGTTGGTCTCTGTTCTGTTAACTTACGTCTTCACTCTGCTTCACTCCTGCTTGACTGAGAAGCAGTTGGGTGCACCTCTGGCTCTGGCCACTGCCCCCCCGCCCCCCACCCCGCCCCGGTCTGCTGTGGCCCATGCTATGCATCCTTGTGTTCACAGTCCCTGAGGCGAAGGACAGGATCCTCTGCAGGCACGCCGTGGCCGTCCCCTGCCAGCCCCTACCTCACCATCGACCTCACAGACGAGGATGTGGTGCCGCAGGGCAGCAGCACGCCCTACGCCCGCCTGGCCCAGGACAGCCAGCAGGAGAGCATGGAGTCCTCGCAGCTGGATGTAGAGGGCAGAGATGCAGACAGCACCGAGTATCAGGTACCGCTGGGAAGGGCTGAGTACAGCGAAAAGTTACCCAGAGGTGACTTAAGACTTTTTGTCACTTTCATCACAATAATTGATTCATTCTCCAAGTACATTTCCCATTTGTCAAGTGGCCCTTCCTGTATCCTTATCTCGACATTGACTCAGACACCAGATTAGTTTGCCTCCGAAGTTTTTCTGAACATTATATCTTTGTACTTACAAATGTATATACATGGATAATCCATAATTCTATTCATCAGGTGTGTGTATACACATGATTTTTGATTGGCTTCTTTAACTTAAGAACTGAAGTTGCCTCACTTCCATGTCTACTCCATCAGGTTTTGTTCATCACCAACCAGTTGAGCTTGCTGGCTTCACTCAGGCTTTGCTACATATGTGTTACTCTATGTACACATACTGTGTAGAAATCTGTTTTCCAAGTACATGACTTTAGAGTAGATCTTAATGCATTTTAATAGCTTGCATGATTCCATGGGAATCTCCCCTTTTACGGCAAGCTTTTTACGTGCAAATGGCCAATTTTTTTTTACATTCTAACGGCTTGTACTATCCCATTTTATGGCCTGTGGGAATATCCAGGGTTTTTACTCGATTCTTCGTATGAGTTTTCAGTTTTGTTTTTTGTTTTTTTGGCTTTGCAGTTTAACATGTTTCCCAGATACTAGGTCAGATATTACAGGTGACATACTGTAGGTCCAACCTATAAAAGCTCATGTTCTTGTCATGCAACCAAACCTGCCCATCCTCTGCTCCTTATTTTCAAGCAGTTCTCCTGAGTTTTCAACCAGGAAGTGTTGGAGGGGTAGGGAACTTCCTGAGGAACTCTGCCTGCACTTGCCGGAAGCCCTGTGCTGGACTCTGAGGCAATGCCCATCAGGGCTGGTGGGACAGGGAAGGCTTTTCCTCAGTCCAGCCAGTCGATCTCACTGCGATTTCATTCCTGTGGTTTTTCTTCTTGCAGGATGGGAAAGAGTTTGGAATAGGAGATCTTGTATGGGGAAAGATCAAGGGTTTCTCCTGGTGGCCTGCCATGGTGGTGTCCTGGAAGGCCACCTCCAAGCGGCAGGCGATGTCTGGCATGCGGTGGGTCCAGTGGTTTGGTGATGGCAAGTTCTCCGAGGTGAGTCCAGGATGAGATGGGCCTTACTTAATGGGCTTATGGACAGAGCCAGGGTTTCCTTCCCTTACTTTTCCAGTTGCCCTTTGACATAACAGCCTGCTCTCTGAGATGGATGTGGCTCAGTGAGTCCGTGTATCCAGGGCTCACACCAGCCCAGAGCTGATTCATGGCCACTTGGCCTCCAGTTTATTTCTCTGTGGCAGAGTCACCAGTATAGGTTCTGAGGGGCAAGAGTGGCCACCTGGGAAAATACTCTCTAAGTATTCCATTTGAGAAGCTGGAAAAAGATAGGCAGGAGGGAGGTCTCTGACTTATCATTTAGCCCTGGGGGCCGGGACATCCCTGGCTGGGCTTAGAGATGAATCCAGGGTCGCTTGGTGACAGTTATGGGAAAGTTCTTTGGAGATTTCAGCGTTTCTTGATTTTGATATTAGCCATTTAAAGCTCATCTTTCTTATTGAGAATCTGTGTTAGGGATGAATCAGGTTGATTTGATTCTTCCACCTTTTAAGACATCTTCTTAGACTCCAGGTTTTGACTAGAACGCAAGGAACAATACTTTTCCTGTGATGTTGTCTTTAGCTCATCCAGAGCTAAAGTGTGTCCAGAGGTTAGGTGAGGAACATCCAGTGTGTCCAGAGATTAGCCGAAGAACAAGTTGGCAGGTTGGCAGGGATGGAGACAGGTGTGAGAATGAAGAACCAGCTAGTAAGTTGAGACTCTGGTTTTCTCATTGAATCTTTCCCATTAGCAACATTGTTCTCAGTGGGTAACAATAGTCTCCCTGGTAGGGAAAGTTCACATGTAGAGTTCCTCCCTGGCCAGCAGGGGGAGCCAAAGGACAAATATCTGGGGCCTGTGCCCTGAAGCATCTAATTGCAAGAAAGTGGGCAATGACTTGTGTGAAATGAAATGAAAAGAAACATGGAGGGTTTGTAATTTCTTTGGCGAGTGAGACATAAAATGTGCTTAGCACAACCATATCTGATACTAGTAAGATGCTGTTGTCTTAGCATTACAGGGTGTAATTGCAATAAGGGGCCTGGTGCTTAGGCTGTAGGCTGTAGGCTGTATTGAAACAGTTTGGCCTTGCAGTGGCACCTGAATTTCCATGCACAACGGTTGAACTGCAGTTTCTGCCACCCCTATGGGTGATCAGGCTTAGAAATGTAAATAGAGGTGATCATGAGTGCCATCACTGGGGAGAATGAGACATTACGTGTCTCTTGAGCTCTGAAACCTGAATGCCTGGTTTCATCTCATTGGCAGCCTGAATGGTTCATGCATGACCTGGGGACGTGGGAATGAGACTTTTAGATCATTAGCCCCAGTTGAATTCATGTATCAACAAATCATAGTTACTAAAAAGAGCTTAACTCTGTGCCATGTACTATTCTCTAATCCCATCCCTTAGCTCACTTAATAAATGGCTGAAATAAATAGTAAATAGTAATCATAGCTATTTGTTATGCTTAGGAAGGTTAGAACCTGTACCAAACCCTTTGAAAGTTGGAGCATCCATGGAAAATTGTAAAACTGAGCTGCACGGGGGCCACACCAGGGACTATTTAGGTCATTCGCTCTTAAAATATCGGTGAACTTGATCCTCAGAGATAAACATGAGAAGTCCAGGGCACCCCAGATATAGGCTGTGAGTGGATGTTGATGACAACTTTCTCTTCTAGATTCCAGCAGATAAGTTGGTGGCATTGGGATTGTTCAGCCAGCACTTTAACCTGGCGACCTTCAATAAGCTGGTCTCTTACAGGAAGGCCATGTACCATGCTCTGGAGGTAACTTGGCAGTGGGTGGCTAGCCTGGCCCCAAGAATGGGATTAAAGCAAGGAACATACAGAAAGCCAACTCAATCCACAGTGTGGCCAAGAATGACTTGGAGGGGACCTGGGCAACCAGTGGGAGGAGGTTAAAAGATAGCGGTCTAAAGGGGCATGCTGAGAAGGGAAGGAAGGGGTCTGAGACTGTCCATAATTTCCCAGTGTTGCCCCCATGTCCCGCTGATGTCTGTCTGAATTGCCCTCTGAATGAGGAAGGAGGACCCCTGGGAAGTAAGAGGCAATATCAGCATTAGTGAGCGGCGATATTAGCATTAGTGAGCAAGCTTTTCCAGA